>NW_006399827.1:5955079-6048141 GCF_000299155.1 Elephantulus edwardii
GTTCCTCTGGGGTCTCACAGTCTTCGCTCCTCTGGAGTTCCGTGGTAGGTGGCTGGCTGTTGTTCTTCCCGGGTCTCTTCCAGGTCCCTCTCGCGGCGTTCCCCCATCTGGCGGCGGCGTTCCCCGGACTGGCGGCGGCGTTCCCCGGACTGGCGGCGGCGTTCCCCCGGCTGGCGGCGGCGTTCCCCCGGCTGGCGACCTCGCCCTCGCGCTGCATTGCCCTCACACTGCGTCGCCCTCCCAAATATACTTTAAATCCAAGCCTAATTAGCATTTTCTGTGAAGTAATTTCTACAAGGAATTTGAGGAAGTATTATTGATGTGTAACAAATTTAAAAATTCCTCTGTTAAAAAAAAAGTGCACATTCAAAAAAAATAAAATACAAACCAAAACAGATTGGTATGAAAACTTAATCTACAGAGTTGGGGTTTTTAAAATGTCTGTTTATAAATGGGAAAATAAATAACTCAATAGTCAAATGGTCAAAGGAGAAAATGAAAGAAATAATTTTCATACAAAAATATTTGACTTAAAACTAAAAATAATCACAAATATGTAAGAGGCCTAAGGAAGCAAGCCTTTTGGAGAATATTAATAAAATCAAACATTACTTGTGTTGTTGTTGTTATGTGCCATCGAGTGATTTACTGTTTCTTATTTTTCAACTAATGAGTCTTCTGGTAGTGTAAAAGACTAAGTGCTTATCTGCTTACTGGAAGGTTGGCAGTTTGAGCTCATCCAGAAATACCTGGGAAGAAATCCTGTTCATCTGTTTACATGAGGCCACAACCATTGAACGTTCTATTATGCAGGATTCTAATCTGCAGCACATGATGTCATTATGAGTCAATAGATTTAGCAGCAACATTAAACACAAAAATTTTCTATTAATTTAAATATGTTTGACTGATAACACGGAAAAGTCTGTGGACAAACAGAGCAAGGTTGTAGAGGAAGGGGTATTCATACATATGATTGGTAAAATGGAAAATTCCTAGATAATGTGTGGTGGAAATCTGGCAATATCTAATGAAATAAAAATCTCACATGCTTTCTAATCTGCCAGTGGGAATCCCAGAACACTTGATCATTTTAATGTGAAACTTATACTCGGACCAAGAGGCAGTCGTCACAACAGAGCAAGGAAACATGGCATGGTTCAAAATTGGGAAAGGCGTACACCAGGGATGTGTCCTATCTCCATACCTTTGTTGAAAACAAACTGTATGCAGAACAGATTATCCGAAGGCTGGGCTCTATAAGAAGAAGTGTGGCATCAGGATTGATGGAAGATCTATTAACAATCTGCGTTATGCAGATGACACAACCCTGCTTGTTGAAACTGAGGAGGACCTGAAATGCTTGCTGCAGAGGGTCAAGGACTGCAGCCTTCAGTATGAATTGAGGCTCAATGTCTAGAAGACAAAGATTCTCACCACTGGACCAATTGGCAGCATCAGGATGGATGATGAAAAGATTGAGATTGTTAACAACTTTAGTCTGCTTGGCTCTATGGTCAACACTCTTGGCACCAGCAGCCAGGAAATCAAAAAACCTATTGCCATGGGAAAGTCTGCTGTTAGGGACCTCTCCAGGGTACTGAAGAGCCATGGTGTCACTCTGGAGACTAAAGTACATCTGATACAGGCCATGGTCTTTGCAATCACTTGTTATGCATCAGAGAGTTGGACAATGACTAGGGAGGATAGAAGGAGAATTGATACCTTTGAGCTGTGGTACTGGAGAAGAGTATTGAATGTACCCTGGACTGCCAAGAAAACAAATAGATTCATCCTGGAGAGGGTTAAACCAGGCTGCTCCTTGGAGGCAAGGATTCTGGGGCTTCATCTGACATAATTTGGACATGTTGTAAGGAGGGACAGGTCCTTGGAGAGGGACATCATGCTTGGGAGGATGGAGGGACGGCACAAGAGAGGAAGACCCTCTATGAGGTGGATTGATTCAGTGACTGGGGTAATCAGGATGGGAATGTCAGAGACAGTGCAACTGGCACAGGATAGAGCAGGGTTTAGGGCTGTTGTACATAGGGTCGCTATGAGTCACAAGCAACTCAACGGCACATAACAACAACTATAATCTTAAGTATCTTGAACATAGATGGACATAAAGATACAAAGTCAAGATTATAAATTGCATCATTTTAATCTTAAAACACAACACAATTTGAATGTCTATCAATAGAGGAATATTCAAACTTAATAGTATATTCAAATTACTAGATATTACAATAATTAAAAAGACTTTCAATCTTTCAGCTCAGAGTTCAAATATCACCTTCTCAGGAGGTCTTTCTTGCCTCGTATTTTCTACTATCCCATATCTGTCAATTGCATTACTGTTTTGTTGTTGTTGATTTGTTTTTAAAACACTTATTGCTAGCTAAAATTATCCTTCACATATATGCATTAGCTGTCTATATGTGTTCCCCAAATTCTGCTAAGAATAGCTCATTTGGCAGAATAATTTTTTGTTCTGTTTTTATTACCAGTGTTATAGCCCCAATTGTCACACTTTGCAAATATTAAGCAGTTAATAAGTATTTGTTGGGACAAGGTGCAAGAGAGGAGACAGGTAGGTGGGCTGGCCATTAACACCAGCTGAGGGTTGGGGACTGCACTTTGGGGACCTGGCCACTTTCCTGGACCTTTTCACTGAGCAAAATATCTCAGGCCAGATTTCTAAAGTGTTGCTTCCCATGCAGGAAAGCACTTTCTCCCATCAAACACCAGAACAGGATAAAGAAGTGTGTCCACCATAGCTGGGCAAAGGGAGAAACCGCAGTTCCCTCCTCTTCAAGGACAACTGAATACAGATCTTACCACAGAAAACAAGGAACGGAGACACCATATATAACCAAAAGGGAAGACTGGCATTGAGAAACAGAATTCAGAGAAACTCTTAAAGATAAGAACTGACAAGAACTTACATAGGCAAAACAAAAACTACTTCACACATACCAAGAAGAAATTCACATAATGTCATAAAGCACAAACAAGTTCAAACATAAGAAAAACAAAACCTAAACCAAGCCTTTTCTTAAAAATGTAAACCAGATACAGATTTCATGAATATAGCAGCAAAGGGGAGGCAGAATAAATATTATGATGTGGAATTACATGAACTGCTACTGAAGAAGTTACAAGTGGTGGAAGAAAGAATTGAAACCATAAATAAAGAAGTACAAGAATTTTTTAAAAACTCATCAGAAGACAGAAAGGGTACAACCAACACAGAACTAGAAACAATAGAAATGCATGAAAATGCAATTCACAATATTAAGGCCTAAAATGCTGAAATTATCAGTACAGTTCAGGGATATAAAAGCAGAATAAAAGAGATAGAACAGAGAATCAGTGAACTAGAAGACAAGAAAATAGTAACTTAACTAGAAGAAAAAAAATAGAAGATGGAATGGAAAGGAAGTAAACATTAGACTCATGCAGAATAGCATCAAATTTTGTTGTTGTTATTGTTAAGTGTTTAAAGTCCTCGACACTTGCGTGCGTGACTTTCATCCTTTCTCCAGCTTCATAGGGTTTCCAGAGGCAAGCTATTTACAGAAGTGGATGCCACTACTGCTGCCAAGCTTGTTTTAACCAGGTAACGCCACCAAACACTGTCCACCATGGGCAACCATTATCACTTTTGACACAGCAGTGTCACACTGTTCAGTTTCACAGCAACTACAAGTTACATCTGTACGGCAAGTGGACACACCAGGGCTATACGACCTATAGCAGCAAAAGGAACAACATAAATATGATTAGGATGGCAGAATGAAAACCCAAGAAATCCATATTCAAGAAGCTCAGCAAACTCCAAATAGCCCAGAGCTCAAAAGAAAGACATCGTAGTTAAATTCCCTAAAACCAAAGACAAAGATAAAACATTAAAATCAGTACAAGGAAAACAAGAAGTCAATTACAAAGAAAAACCAGTTTGATTAACCTCTGACTTCCCATCAGAAACCATACAAGCAAGAATAAAATAG
Organism: Elephantulus edwardii; assembly: GCF_000299155.1. Lineage (NCBI taxonomy): Eukaryota > Metazoa > Chordata > Mammalia > Macroscelidea > Macroscelididae > Elephantulus > Elephantulus edwardii. Next base: position 5,959,093 of record NW_006399827.1, read on the forward strand.
AATGGCATATTCAGACAATGAAAGAAAACAATTTCTAGTTGTACCCAGAAAAGCTGTCCATCATATATGAAGGAGACACTAGGTCATTTGCAGAAAAAACAGGTACTTAGTTAAAGAATTAGTGAAAACAAGACCAACTCTGCAAGTAATACTAAGGGAAGTTCATCTCACAGACATAGCAAAGGAAAATGGATGGGCCAAAGGAACCAACAACAAAAGGAAAAAGAGAGAAAAGCAGAAATGATCAAACCTACCCAGTAAATAATCAAATTTCATTTGAATGGTTTAAGTGCAAAGAGGAAAAAAAGTAGCAGAAAGTTTAAAAAAAAAAGCTCCCATTAATATATTGTCTAAAAATATCTCCCATTAATATATTGTCTACAAAAGATACATCTAAGAAATGGGCAGAAAGATAGATTGAAACCTATGAACCCATAGGTCAAAAGTATAGGTGTATAGTTTCTTTGATCTTTATCTGCCACTGAAACTTTTCATGGGTTCTCTGGGTGGTACAACTAGTTAAGCACTTGACTGCTAGTCAAAAAGTTGATGGTTGTAAATCACTCAGAAGAGCCTCAGAAGATAGGTGCAGTGACCTGCTTCTGAAAGACCATCACTGTGGAAACCTAATGGAGTAGGTCTCTTCTACACAAATGGGGCCTCCACAAGTTCAGCAGAGATTGTGAGAATCACACAGGGTCACCAAAGTATAATGTTGTTGCTTACAAGGTCACTGAATCAGAAACAGGTTCACACAGCACATAAAAATAATTAATTGGAAATGACTGGATAGCAACTAATAACAACTTTTTATTAAAATAAACTATTCCCTGAATAAAAGTTGTTGTTCTGTACCATTGAGTCAAATATTGAGTGACTTTATGAACATCAGATGGGAACCTTGTCCTGTCTTTTTCCAATAAGCCAGTTCAAACCAATGGACAAACTGGTGAGCCAATTCTGACTCATAGTAACTCCATTGGACAGAGTAGAGTGCATAATAGAATTTCCAAGACTGTAGATATTGATGGAAACAGACTGCCCCATCTTTGTCCCAAGGAGTGACTATAGATTTCCAATGAGCAGCTAAAAGATTGCTTTAATCACTGATCTATCAGAACTTCTTTGGCTTATGCCAATTTAAAAATAAAATAATGAAAGAAATAAAATAACATTTTATAATATGTATATTTTCTAAATAAATATATTTATATAAATATAAGTATATATATAAATATATTTATTTTGGTAACATAATAATCTCCTGTCTATCCTAAGCAGAGTTAGGCTTTAGGCTCTCATACCAAGACTGCTTTGTACACAAATAATTTTTTTTTCTTCCACATAGGGTAAGTTTTCTCCATAGCCTTTTAATCTTTCATAGACTTTTAATAGTTTTGATCTTGTCACCTCTTTACTATCTACCTCTTTACAAACTGCTTTTTCATATCATATTGTTCTCTGGAAAGATTCTATCCTTCATCTTCTTGGCTTATTTCTCTCTATCTATACCTTACTCTTTCTTCCTCTCTGTCCAGCATATAGGCCTATAAATCTACTGTTACTTGGATAGGAGTGAGGTTTCTAGAGAGATCATTCATTTATGAGTGATGATGGTGTGTCATGAAGAATATTCAGGCTGATGTGCTATGACCTTCCTTTGATTATCCAGGGCTGCTCTTGTAATAACTCCACCAAGACATGTCAGAATACACTGTCTAATCTCCTACACCACCACGTCCCTGTTCTATATTGAGCAGAAACTCTCCATTTCAGTTAATTGCCCATAAAGGCCATGGAGGAATTTGATCAGAACACCCATAGGCACTGTCATCGTGCAGTGTTACAGATGATATTTCCTTCCCTGCAAATTCTTTCTGGCACCTGAAGGAGAATAAGCTTGAAGTTAATGGGCTTGTCCCTGGGCAAAATACTGTTCTAAAATAATTTTATGTAGGACCATTGTTGATGTCTCAGATTTTGCTAGATATGAATTACTAAGTGAGGTGGTTTTATATAAAAAAAGAAAAAAAACCCAAAGCGTCTGATAATATCAAAGACACAAATCTGCATATGCCATTATATACAGTCATAGAATATCTTAACCCTCAGTTTGTTACTGTTATTTGTTGTCAAGTCAATCAGATCTTATAGGACAGAATGTAACTGTTCCATGGGGTTTCCTAGGGTATAATGTTTATGGAAGCTGGTTGCCACTTCAGTCTCTGTGTTTGAATCATTGGCATTTATTTCAGTTAGCAATTGAGCACTTAACAATTGCACATCAATTTTTTCATGTGAACCTAGATTTATTAACTTATTTTTCATCTATAAAATTGTTCTGAAAATTATTTTTATAAAATATTGGTTGGGTACAAGTGGCAAAATGATTAAGTGTCAGGTTTCTACTTAAAAGATCAATGGTTAGCATTCATCCACTTCTCCATGGGAGAAAGGCAAAGCAATCTGCTTCCCAAGGGGTAGTTCCTCTCTGGCCTGTGTTGTTTGTTGTTGTGAACCATCCCAAAGCTGACTCTCGATGGCTGTCAGAGACAGTAAATCACACGGGAGAGGATTACCCATCTTTCTCCCATGTAGCGACTGGTGGATTCAAACTGCTTACTTCAGGTTGGCAGTGCAGATCCTTTCTATTAGGCCACCAGAAATTCCTACCCCGTCCTATAGAGGCACTGTAAGTCAAAATCTACACAGTGCCAATGAGTTCACAATGGACAAGAGTCAATTCTGGTTGTGGACGTAAGGCAAAGAAAACAATACACACTGAAAACAAAGTCTCTGACTTCAGAGTGAAAGAAATGTAATAAATAATAAGTGCTTTCACATTGTGTGGTGACATTCAGAACTCCAGAGAAAGTGAATGTGGATATATCAGATAGGTTGCCCTGGCTGAAGATGGAGTGAGGATTGCACTTACAGAGGGTAACCAGGTCCACCTTGCTGAATCATATGCCCATTTCCAGTTGCCGCTATAACAAATTTCCACAGACTTTGCAATTTGAAACAATATAAACTTATTCTCTGGCACCACTGGAAGGCATGTCATAAAAAGAATGGACTGAACAGTGCCCCACTGGAAATTTTAGTGGAAGATCCATTTCCTGGATTGTTTGTTTTCCTGGTTCTAGTGGTTACAAGGAAGCTTTTGTGGCTTAGTGGTAAGGAATTGTACAGCCAACTCAAAGATATGTAGTTCAAATCCACCAGCTGCTTTAAGAGAGAAAGACAGGCCATATCCTCCTGTGTGATTTATTGCCTCTAAAAACTTACTTAGTAGTCAGCTGTGAGTTGGTTCTAATTCAATGTTACACATCAACAATGGATGTGAATATACTTTGATTCATGACCCATATTCATCTTCAAAGCTAAGTTTAATTTTTCTCTCTGTCTCTGTTTTCACAACCCTCCCTTCTGTTTGCATGACCCTGCTATATCTCCAGTATAAGAATTCTTATGATAACACTGAGCTCACCCACCTAATCCTGTATAGTCTCTTCATGTCAAAACACTTAAATCACTATGAACATTCTCTTGGACAAGTTGTGGAGATTTAGTTATTGGCATGTTGCTAGGAGAGGTTATTCTTTCATGAGGGACAGTATGCTTAAAAGGTGGAAAGTCAGGGAAAGAGAGGAAGACCTGTGATGAGATGGATTGACAGAGTGACTGCAGCGATGAGTTCAAGAGGGTCAGAAATAATGAGAACGGCACAAGATAGGATAGGGTTCAGAGAGCTGTTGTTCACAGAGTCACTGTGAGTCAAAGTAGTAGACAACATCTAACAACAAAAAGAACAATATGTTTGAGGAACATTATCCAGCCCATCACAAACAATAACTTGAAAAATGCGATAATAGAGAAAGAGTATTCAAGAAGGATAGAATAATAAATGAAAAGAGCCAACTGCCCATCCTACTACAGCCTTCATTAACTGATAACAATTACAATGTCCTTATTTCCATATGAGGTCATGGTTGTGGCAAGGAGGTAGTATTGTTTTCTCGTGAAAATACTAAATACTAACCTCATGAGGAGGGAGAAGAATTATCAATATGAATATTCTAAGACTGATTCCTATGCAAATGGGGAGAATCAAACAGAACTCCACTCTATAATCTTTTTAACCAATTCTAACATAAAAAAAATCACTCCACAATACACCCAATTTCACTACTGGGCTGTAACAGTCATACAAAACTTCAAGTTATGGTGCTTATTAGAAAATTCATAGATTACAACTCAGGCTCAGGAACAATGCAGAATACACTTCTTTGGTCAGGACAGTCTCTTCTCAATACTGTCAAAGCAGGCTGTGCTACAAAGATCTTTTAACTGTGCCCTGTTAAATGCCTTGGGAATGACATATTCCACTAGAAAGTCTAAGCCCAAAGGAACTGAACTCTAACTCTATGGGTCAGCAAGCCTAACTCTCAGATAAATGTCAAAAGCACTAATCTCACCAGCTCTACTATTGTTGTTGTTATTGTGTGCCTTTGAGTCAGAATCAACCCATAACTGACCCTCCAGTAGGTTTTCAGAGGAGACGATTGCCCATCATTCTCCTATGGAATAGTTTGTGGATTCAAACCACTTGCCTTTGGGACTGCAGTGCAGCTCCTTACAGCGAGGTCACCAGAGCTTCCTGCTCCTCCTCCCTAGTTTTACTATGTTGTTGTTGTGTACCATCAAGTCAGAACCAACCCATAGAGGACCCTTCCAGCAGGGTTTCATCATGAGAGGAGATTGCCCATCTTTCTCCCCGAGGGCAGGTGGTGGCTTTTAACTGCATACCTTTAGGATTGCAGCCCAGCTTCTTGCCACTAGGCCACCAGAGCTCCCTATAGAGTTCTACTATAGAGCAGTGAAATAATTACAGGAACAAAACTCAGAGGAAATGAAAAATTATTAAACATACACATATACACACATATATAAACAGGTCTTTATGTGTTAAATTTAGACTATATACATACAAATTTAAAACACTATCATTTTATTTTGGTTAAAATATTAACAAAGATAAGACACAGCTATTATTAAAACTAATCATTAGTGGATTAAATGTATGTTTCATAATAGTGGTAGATTGTTATTTCTACTTCTCCTCCAACTGTCTAGAATACAATATAAAATAGTCATATAATTTCACCTAATAGATCAATTCCTATAATAAATGCTAAGTGGTTTTACTTGAAAGATCAGTGTTTTGAGTCTACAAGCTGTTTCATGGGAGAATGCTAGGTAGTCTCTTACCATAAATCTCAGGAACCCAACTGAAGATTCCTGTGAGTAGCAATAAACTTGACAGCTATGTGAGTTCTTTTGATAGAATCTATCCTAAACAAAATACTGAGGCAAATAAAAGTAAATGCATAATATATATAAGTATGCAATGTATGCAATTATATGCAATGTGGTTTGTTACATGATTGTATAAAGATAGAAGAACACTGGACCAATGGGACAGTTCAAAAATAGAATAAATATCTTAGGAGACGAAATTCAATCAAATAAACATAATGGTTTATAATCAAGAACATAAAAATAGAAAATGAATAAAATCTTGTTAAGTGAAAAACAAACAAACAAATGGTATGATTAATGTGGTTCCAAACATGTAAATTAAAAAAATGCAACTAAAATGATTGAAAAGGGGCTACAGCAGCATTTTCTCTGGCACGCAGTTGTATGTGATAATTTAATTTCTTCTTTACACTAGTGCTTACTAAATTTCATCTTTTCTGTAGTCATCATACATTACAGAATTACAGAATAGAAGAGAGCGCAGAAATAAACTTAGACACGAGTATTGCTACTGCTGCTGCTTCTTATGTGTGATTAAGAACTGAGGTTTGCATTTGCAAATGTGAAACATATATGTAAAATTTTATAAAGTATTGTTGTTATTGTTTATCATTGAGTAGGGACTGACCCATGGTTTAACCTCCAGTGGGTTTTCAGAGGCAGTTGACCTCACAGGAGGAAATTGCCCACCCTTCTGGCTCGAACTACATGCCTTCAGGATTGTAGCACAGCTTCTTTCCACTAAGCCACCAGAACATCTTTAAGATGCTATTTGATACACAAATGACATCTCATCCATCAGCTTACTACAAAGTTACACTTTTTTTTTTCAACTATTAATCTTCTTTGAAATATATAAAAATTCTACTGGGGGAAAAAAACTATAATTGTGATCAGACATTAATTTTTCATACTGAGTGCCTTTATATAAATTACTGTAGCAAATTAGCAAAGCTCTGAGTCAACAGTTGTGAGTAAGTATGAAAATGTTGAAACGTGAATATGCACATATTCATTCACCAGTTATTGAATACATTTTCTGTTAAATATAGATTGATGCACAAAGAGACCTTGTGTGTTTAATTTGTAAATGATTTCAAGGTACTGGGAGTATTATCTGTTACATAAGTAGACAATAAATATTTTTGAATGAATAAATTATTGATTATGCATCATCACTTATGGTAAGCTATAAAGTTATCGAGGTGAAATAATGTCATTACTATCAAATTGCTTTTAGTCTAGTCATGAGACCAATAACTGCAAAACCCAATAGAGTGTGGCTCTTGCTATGACAGAGCATATACCTTGAATAAAAGGAAATGGAATGTGTACCTCAGTTTGTCTGGTGGATGCCAAAGAGCCTAAAAGCAAAATGATGGTAACACCTTCTGCACAAAAAATAGAAGTCCAGCTGGTGAGTGTAAAGAGCTTGAAGTTATATGACCAGAAAAACCAAACACTGTACTTTTTTAGGCCATGCAAGCATGTATTTATTCCCCAATACCATCAAATGCTTTGCCTGAAATACTCTGACTCTGCTAAAAGTTGTTGAAATGGAACACAAAGTAAATCGATTTGATTTTGCAAACTGCACACTGTGGGCAATAACTAGGCAAAGTCCTATGTATTAGTTATCTATTGATGTATAACAAATTCCTCTGGTATTTGGTAATTTAAAATAATAAATCTTTACTAATCTTCATTTCTGTGAGTCTAGAATCTGGTAGTAATTGAAGTATGTGTTTGTTCACAGTGCCTGATGAAATAGAAGTCAAGTTGCCAGTCCATGTGAAGGTCTTATCGGAAGGCTGGACTGGAGGTGAATTCGTCTAAGTTCACTCATGTGGCGTTTAGTCCTTGTCAGTCATGTTGATCTCTCCAGGGGGATCTTAGACATGACAGTTGTATGTCTGTAGAAAAAAGTGATATAAGAGAGGGTGAAAGACTCTTTTAAGGCAAAAGTCACAGTTTTTGTATAATCCAGTGCTAGATGTGTCAGCCTGTCATTTAAGCCTGACATTACTTATTAGAAGTGAACCAACTTGTCTAGCCTGTACTTCAGGGGAAGGCTATTTAGAGAAAAATTCTTCATGAACCTCTCACATTTTTCCCTTTGTTGTGGAATATCTTTACAAAAATGTTTATATTCCAAAAATTCTTCAAAGAAAAACATTAACACATCCTTTACTAGCAAAAGGAAGGGTTTTGTTTGTTTTGCTTGTCTGCTGGTTTGTTTTTTCTTCCCAGGATCATGAGGCTTCTCTATAGGGATTTATACTGCTAACTCGAACACTATATGCTTCTTTGGCAATTCTGTTACAAAGCTACAGGAGAAAGAAAATGCCAAAATGGATGTCAGAAGAGACTCTAAAAATTATGCTGCGGCATCAAGAAGCCAAAACAAAAGGAAGAAACGCTGAAGTAAAAGAGATGAACAGACAATTTCAAGAGGCAGCTCGAAAAGACAAAGAAAAATATTATAATAGAACGTGCAAAGAGCTGGTGTTGGAGAACAAAAAGAGAAGAACTTGTTTAGCATTTCTCAAGTTGAAAGAACCGAAAAACACACTCAAGCCTTAAGTTACAATGCTGTGGGCAAAATCTTGAATGATACCAGGAAGCAGTAAAATAAGATAGAGGGAACATACAAAGTCATGGTACAACAATTAGTCAAAGCCGCAATGTTGCAGGAAGTAGCATATAAGCAAGAGCCAATGGTGGTGAGGGAAGAAGTCTCAGCAGCATTGAAGACATTGACAAAAAAATAAGACTTTAGGAATCAATGGGATACCAACTGCTAAGCTTCAACTAACGGGTCTATCCTTGGATATGATCGCCAGTCTATGCCTGCAAGGTTGGAAGATAACTACCTGGACAACTGACTGGAAAAAGATATGTATTTATTCCTATTACCAAGAAAGGTGATACAACAGAATATGGAAACAATTAAACAATATTGTTAATATCACATGTTGTTGTTGTTTTTAGGTGCTATTGAGTTGCCTGTGACTCATAGTGATCCTTTGTAAATAGCCCTAAACCCTACTCTATCCTGTGCCAATCTCACTGTCCCTGACACACCTACTCCCATTACGCCAGTCACTGAATCAATCCATCTCATCAATGGTCTTCCTTTCCTGCACTGTCCCTCCACTCTCCCAAGCATGCTGTCCTTCTCCACTACTTTGGAGAGGTCCCTAAAAGTAGACTTTCCCATTGCAATACATCAAAATATTGCTAAAGATCATCCAAAAATGGCTAGAACGGTACCTCAATAAAGAGCTACCAGAAGTTCAAGATAGATTTAGAAGAACACCAGAGATATCATTGCTGATGTCAGTGAGATCTTGACTAAAAACAGAAATATTAGAAGAATGTCTGTTTATGTTTTATTGACAGTGCAAAGACATTTGACTGTGCAGATCATAACAAACTCTGACATTAAGCAGAATGGGAATTCCAGACCACTTAACTATGTTTATGCAAAATGTATACCTAGACCAAAAAGCTATTGTTTGGACAGAACAAGTGTCTAACATGTTTAACATCAAGAAAGACATAAGTCAGGACCTTTCCTCCTTAACTATTTCTTTGCTGAGCAAATCACTGGGAAGCTGGACACTGAAGAAGTATGTGGTATCAGGATCAGAGGAAGATGAATCAACAATCTTCATTATGCTCATAACACAACTTTGTTGTTGAAAGTGAGGAAGACTTTAAACACTTGAAGCAGAAGATCAAAGACTACAGCCTTCAGTATGGATTGCACGTCAACATCAAGAAAACAAAAATACTCACCATTGGGCCAATAGGCAACATTGTGATAGATGAAGATTGAATTTGTCAATTATTTCATCTTGCTTTGATTTATGATCAATGTCATCGGTACCAGCTGTCAAGAAATCAAAAAACACAGCACTGTAAAAGTCTTCTATCTGGGACCAGTCCAAAGTACTGAAAAGCAATGATGTAAGATTAAAGACTGTGTCTAATTCAAGTCATGGTCTTTTCAATCGCCTGCTATGCATCTGAGAGCTGGACAATGAATAAGGATGACAGAAGAAAGATCAGTACTTTGAGTTCCAATGTTGAAGAAGGGTTCTGTGTGTCTCGTGAACTACCAAAGAAAAAACAAATATAACTTGGAGAAAATGCAGCTAGTGTTCTCCTTAGAGACAAGGATGGTGAAGCATCATTTCAAATACTTTAGGCATGTTGTTACCAGAGGTTAATTCTAGGAAAAGAACATAGTGCGTGGAAAGGTGGTGGGTCAGGGAAAGAGAGACCATCACCGAAATGCATTGACATTGGGGCTGCAGCGATGAGATCAAGTATATCAGAGATGATTAGGCTGGCATATGATAGGACAGATTTCATATCTGTTGTTCACAGGGTCGCAATGTGCCATACTCAACACGACATTTCTTAACAACAGCAATCCTACCAGTTGCTTCAAGAAAGAAAGATGGACAATATTCTCTCACGTAACTTATAGTCTTGGAAATCTGCTGAAGGGTCGTTATGAATGAGCTTTCATTCCATGGCAATGAGTTTGAGGGTTATTTCAGTCTCAGGAGTAAAAGTCAAGCATGGTTACTGTCCACTATAAAATATTGTTCGTTAAGCTTAGGCCTCATCTGCTAAAACAAAACCTGCTGCATGTACAGATATCACCAGAGGTGAATAGGATTTTGGAGAGTGGATGCTAATTGTCTATGCTCAAGCAACTACTGTTGCTTTGAGTAATAGACTGACACTTGTCTCTGACCCAAGAGTCTCATATCTTCAGAACCAGTGAAAGTGCAAGTAGGGTAAAGATCGCAGATCCAAAACAATTATTGACAGAAGGGGCTACATGACACTGTGAACACACACACCTTGAGGGTATCTGGGAACATTTTAGATGTGACAGTAGTAATTTCACTCCCTTTCTCATTTTCATTCTCCTTTTTTTAAAACAAAAGCAAAAAGAAGGAAGAGAACAAAGAAAAGAGATTTAGAATTTAACATGTTAATGTTTTGTTCTAGGAATGTTAATGTAAATCGATATGTTTGATCCTTAGCAAAGCCAAAGTATGATGAGGCTCCAAAGAAAGAAAAAAATAAAGCAATTATTTTCTCAAGAGTCATTCAACTGGTTGTTGAGGGGCTGATCTTAAAATCTGGTGTTCTGGTTGAAAACTTCTCTATGTGTACACGGATTCTCAAGTGCTCAGATTACTGGGTTTTGATGACTGATACTGGCTGATCACTTATAGTATAATTTTCTCTAAAATTTTGCAGGTAATGAATGATAATCTAATTTTCTGTGCACCAGCAGCCAGGAAATTAAAAGACACATTGCGTTGAGAAAGTCTACTGTCAGAGACCTCTTCAAAGTACTGAAGAACAATGATGTCAGTCTGGAGACTAAGGTACATTTGATACAAACCATGGTCTTTGCAACACTTCCTATGTGTCAGAGAGCTGGACAATGACTAGGGATGATAGAAGGAAAATTGATGCCTTTGAGCTTTGGTGCTGGGGAAGAGTATTGAATATACCATGGACTGCTAGGAGAGGGTGAAAATGGGCTTCTCCTTAGAGGCAAGGTTTCTGAAGCTTCTTCTGACATGTTGTTATTGTTGTTATGTGCTGTCGAGATGTTTGCGACTCATAGCGACCCTATGCACAACAGCCCTAAACCCTGCTCTATCCTGCCCCAATCCCACTGCCTCTGACACACTCATCCCGATTACCCCAGTCACTGAATCAATTCACCTCATAAATGGCCTTCCCCTCCTGTGCTGTGCCTCCACGCTCCCAAGCATGTTGTCCCTCTCCAAGAACCTCTCCCTCCTTACAACATGTCCAAAGTCTGTCAGATGAAGCCCCAGAATCCTTGCCTCCAAGGAGTAGCCTAGTTTAACCCTCTCCAGGATGAATCTATTTTTTTTATTGGCAGTCCAGGGTACATTCAATACTCTTCTCCAGCACCACAGCTCAAAGGCATCAATTCTCCTTCTATCCTCCCTAGTCATTGTCTAACTCTCTGATGCATAACAAGTGATTGCAAAGACCATGGCCTGTATCAGGTGAACCTTAGTCTCCAGAGAGACACCATTGCTCTTGAGTACTTTAGAGAGGTCCTTAACAGCAGACTTTCCCATCGCAATATGTTTTTTTTTATTTCCTGGCTGCTGGTGCCAAAAGTGTTGACCATGGAGCCAAGCAAACTGAAGCTGTGAACAATCTCAATCTCTTCACCATCCATCCTGACGCTGCCAATTGGTCCAGTGGTGAGAATCTTTGTCTTCTTGACATTGAGCCTCAGTCCATACTGAAGGCTGCAGTCCTTGACCCTCTGCAGCAAGTGCATGAGGTCCTCCTCAGTTTCAGTGAGCAGAGTTGTGTCATATGCCTAACCCAGATTGTTAATAGATCTTCCACCAATTCTGATGCCACACTTCTTTTCATAGAGCCCAGCCTCTCGGATAATCTGTTCTGCATACAGGTTGAAAAGGTATGGAGATAGGACACATACCTGGCTTACACCCTTCCCAATTTTGAACCATGCTGTGTTCCCTTGCTCTGTTCTGACGACTGCCTCCTGGTCCAAGTACAGGTTTCACATTAGCACAATCAAGTGTTCTGGGATTCCCATTCTTCTCAGAGTCAGTCATAGTTTGTTATGATCCACACAGTCAAATGCCTTTGCATAATCAATGCAACACAGATAGACATTCTTCTGGTATTCTCTGCTTTCTTCTAAGATCCATCTAACATCAGCTACAATATCCCTAGTACCCCGACCCCTTCTAAACCCAGCCTTGACTTCTGGCAATTCTCTGCTGATGTGCTCTTCCAGTCATTTTTGGATAATCTTCAGTAGAATCTTGCTTGCATGTGAAATCAATGATATTGTTCTGTAGTTTCCATACTCTGTTGGGTCACCCTTTTTTGGAATGGGAACAAATATACATCTCTTCCAGTCAGTTGGCCAAATATTGCAAGGATGGACCAGTCTTTGGAGAGGGATGTGATAGCTGGGAGGGTGGAAGGCAAGCACAGGAGAGGAAGACCCTTGATGAGATAAATTGACTCAGTGATTGGAGTAATGGTGGTGTTTCAGAGACAATAGCATTGGCACAGGATAGAGCAGGGTTTAGGGCTGTTGTACATAGGGTCACTATGAGTCACAGGCAATTCGATGGCACATAACAACAACTCAAATATAAGAGTAAGATAATACTTGATTTTTCATAGATCTTTCGCTGATCTATTTGTAATCTCAAAGTAAAACTCGTTTTAGTTTTACTAAACTAAAACTATATGGATCCTTATGGAAGTGCACTGAACATCTCATGGATGGCCCAAAGAACTGACAAATATAACTTGAAGAGGGTTCAGCCAAAGTGCTCTTTGGAGGCAAGGTTGATAAGACTTCACTTCATATACTTCAAGCATGTTGCTAAGAGGGCCTATTTCTTTGAGAGGGACATAGTGCTTGGAAAGGCAAAAGGTCTTCAAAGAAGATGACCCTCGACCAGGTAGATTGACATGGTGACTGCTGCAATGTGCTCTAATGTGTCAGGAAGTGTGAGGATGGCACAGGATGGGACACGGTTCAGATCTGTTGTTCACAAGGTTACTATGGGTCATACTCAACTTGACAGCACCTAACAACAACAAGTAAAACTAGAGAAATGATATAAAAGTTTTATATAACTGTCTATTTTTTAGCATGGGAATCATCTTTCTAATGGAATATTTAAGTGAACTACTAGGCTAAACGTCAAGGATTTTATTAACCTCAAGTGCAGAATGATATTACATATAAAATGAAGTGTGAGGTGATTCATATCTTAGAGAACTTTTCCACCCGGCAATCTTGTTATCAAGGAAATAATGTTTTCCATTTTTAGAATGTTACTCAAAAGTTTAGAATCTCTAGTACTTGAGTTTTACTACGTCAGTGAATCTTATATTTTTGTCTCATGTTTTTAAGTCTTGAACATGATCTGGGCTAAAACCTCAGGATTTCATTGTGTGTCGATTAAATGAAATGTATCCTTATGTGTCAATTAAGCTTGAATCACATAAACTTTGATCTCTACAAGACTATCCCTCATAATGAAATGAGCTATGATTTTTCAAAGGAACTATGTAAAATTTTTACAAGGTCATTACCTTCAGCTTAGTGATCCAGTGCAAGTTTCTACCGATCAGCTTCAAATAATGAACCATTCAGATATAAAAATAAATTTGAACATTCTGCTCCACATTAGTTTCTAGTTCATTTTTCCACACTTATTTACTACCTTTCCAGCATATTTTCTTCCCACTGTTTAAATGTTCTTTCCACTTCATGTTTAAAGTACCTCTCCAGTTTTATCAGTCACTCCATAGTCTTTTGATCCTCCGTGGACCTTTTCCTGTGAGTCCCGGCTCTCAGACAAGTGACAAATCTTTTTAATGCAGCAAAGCTCTCTCTTACCATCTTTTCTCCTAATTTGAACTTCAGTGTCTTCATTCCAAATATTTATTTTACCCTCTTACTAAGGTAATTATTCTCCTTGACAAAATAAAGTCAGAAGCAACCTGGGAGCTAAGTAATTGTGCATTCCCTCACCTCTAACATCACACCTTCTGCTCCGATCAGCCCAACTCCATGATTTTGTTTTGTTTTTCAGCATAGATTCTGTAAATTAAAAAGCCATGTATGGTTTTGCTTTATAATGTTTGCATCTCATTTAGGGTTTTATATGGCTCCATGTATTCACATGTATGCCTATGAAGTATTTGGGCCTATTTTTTGACATTATCCTTTCCCTCTGGAATCAATACAACTGTCCATTGTATATAGAGAGCTCTGTTGGGCTAGTGGCAAGAAGCTGTGCTATAATCTGCTCGGGAGCCCAGGTGGCCCAGTGGTAAGCAGTTTATGAGGTCAAACCAACAGCAGACAGTTTGAATCCACCAGCTGCTTCACAGAAGAAAGCTGGGCAGTCTAGTCCTGTGCCATTTATAGCTTCTGAAAACCCACTGGAGGGTAAGCTATGAGTCATTTCTGAGTTCACACCTACAACTGACTAAATTGTCTGAATAATTCAAACACATAAAACAAACTATTTTCACTTTATCCATCCCCAATCCTAGTCTGATCTCAAATGTCACTAAGAGAGCTTATTATCAAATCATTCAAAGCCTTCTTTTCCTGTATTTCCAGGAATTACATGCTTCTTATCACATATGTGTAGGCACCATAATTTACTTGACTGTTTTCTAATTCACTTGATGCTATGATAATTTTATTTCAGACATAATTACTGTTAGTTATTCTAGGGCATTTACTTTTCTAAATATAATTCAGAAATAGCTTCCATGTTCCATGGACTATTGATATTTTTATTGCTTTTGCATTACATTTTTGGTCTAATTTAGAGGTAAACCTAAATTCATCTGTAAATATTTTTAAAAGGTTGAATTAGCAGGCACTTCAGCCTCTTGACCTTCAAATAGCATCATAATAATTTACTCCCTATAATTTTTCTAACCTAAGGCCGAGAAGAAAATGAATCCTAGGAAGGAAAGGATACACCTGAGGGAGCTGAGTGACATAGTCTAAAAGTGGTACTGTTAATCCAAATGCCAAGAGTCTCTAGTGGTTCAACTCCACCAATGGCCCCAAGGGAGGAAAATGAGCAATTACGGGAAGCCAAATTTTTACCAAATATTATATGAAAACCCTAGTTCAGGAATTGAAGGAATTACAGATTTAGAAGTTAGGATTTCTCTTCTGACAGATCATAGAAAATGAGCTGTTTGTTCCCTGCAGACAGGAGACAGCTAGGGGCCCCCTAAAGAGCGAGTGTTACTTCCTGAGCTAGAGTTCACCCTGAGGCATCAAGGTTAATAGTAAAGGGTAAACCAAATTCTTGTATTTGTGAACCCCTCCCTCCTGAGTCAAGCAGAAGGTTTTCAATAGAAAGAGCTTGGCGGCTTCATTTGCATTGAATTCTCTTTGTGCTTTACCTCCTGATAATTTTTAATAAAGACGCAGAGAAACAGGACTTGGGGTGTTCAGTCGAGAACTGCTGGCCCTGTTTTATGCTCTCTGCTCTATCTCATTCCTGGCTGTTTGTCTCATTATTAATAATTACAAAATTATTTCATTCTTTGGGACCCTCAGTCTGCAACAAGCAATCTCTTCCTGTTATGAGTTATAGCCTCACTAATTTGATGGGCCATTATGAGTCAGAACCACCCCATAGCAATGGATTTGAGTTCCTTCAAATGCTTCCAGCAAAGCTTCCCTTTCTATGATTTCCCAAGGGAGCCTCTTTTGTTTGTTTGTGTTTGTTTGTTTGTACTTAAATAGGAAGTAATAGCAGATATCCTTGTTAGCAATAAGAAAGGCTAGAACATAGCCATCAAGAGAGGAAGGAGGGGATAAAAAGCTTACAAAAGCTTATCATTTTATTGAATCTTCATCTTGTAGAGCCTCATTCTATAGCATCATAGTTTAGGACTCAATAAATGTCTTTTTGTTAATTCTGATGCAATCTCAGGAAAGGAGGCTTTCAACTATTCCATCCCTATCCCACACCTCTTTTTGGCCTGAGGGTACAAGTGAACCCTTCAGTGTAAGACTTGGCTGAAAATTTTTGCCACAGGCAACTAGAGGGAAACTCAGCAGGTATCATTACTACCTAATAAGTTTCCTTAACCTATTCTTCAAAGGAATAGAATAAAATGTTATGTGCTATGAACTGTTATGGATAGATCTCAATCATGTAGTACAGAAGAACATGAGAGAGGGGAATAGATCTATTTCTTACTGGATCTTTTCAATAATTTAGATACTATATTAAGTGGCCATGGACTGCTAAGAGAACAAAGTAACTCATCATCCTAGAGAGTTTGAAACCAGGCTGCTCCTTGAAGGCAAGGATTCTGAAGCTCCATCTGACATTCTTCCGGCATACTGAAAGGAGAGACCAGTCCTTGGAGAGGGATGTTATGCTTGGGAGCCTGGAAGGACAGTACAGGAGGGGAAGACCCTCAAAGAGATGGATTGACTCAATGACTGGAATTATGAGGGTAGATGTGTCAGAGAAAATAAGCTTGGCTCAGGATAGAGAAGGGTTCAAAGCTATTGTACGAGGGTCACTATGAATCGTGGGTGACTTGACGGCACATAACAACAACAAACATATTAAGCGACTTTTTCTCAACATGCTTTTTATTTCTGATTTTCCACTCTCTGGGTAGTATGTGTGTTTGTTCCCTCAAAGCACAATCAGACTGCAATGACTTCTTGGGAGTGGATCTAGAAAGCTTTGAGAGAAGTATTGAGTTGTAAGACAAGTATATTGAAATTTTTATAGCATTTTTAACTTGACCAAAGTGTTAAATGTTGTCATGCTATATACAGTCCTATGTTTTCCAAGTGAACAGATGAGAAACTGAAACTATCTAGATGTTATACATAAATAAAATATATTTTTGTTATAGAAATAAGGGGTGTGGAGGGATTGCATACCAAAGAAGGAATTTTTCTTTTACTTTTCAAAGACAGGAGCGAACTGGGGGTGAAGGGTTGGGCAGGCAGAAAAGTGCAACAATGAATGAATGGAAGTCCAAAATCTCTGTAAATGTTCATTAAAATTAATAAAATAAAATTTTAAAAAAGAAATAAGTAATTATTTTACAACCAAGTATCTTCCTGATTTGGGTATCTTCATTTCCATCAACAAAGGAAGTATACAAATGATGGTTCTTGCCAAGACTTTGAACTCATTCATTCTGGTTTAACTTCCTGATGAAAGTTTGCATTTCCCCCTAGAAATACACAATCAGCATCTATATTTTAATAAATCCTCACTCATTTTTTACAGATCACCAGATGATTCTTTAGTATCTAATGCCTGGAGATAAGTGTAAAATGTTGATTTTGATGCAGTATGTCTGTGATGAACAAATTCTCAGCATGGGCCCCACTTGAACTCTCTGGTTTTTGCATCACTAAACACCAGATTAAATCGTGCAATGGCACTTACCCTCTACTGAATTTCATGAGCTTGACTGACATCATGCTCTTAGATCTATAAACTTCAAAACTGTAAGCTCAAAAGCAAAATTTTTTACTGATCATAATTCTCATTGTAAATTTTCTTTGTACATAACAGAATTTCAATATATAGTTGTGGTTGTCGATTGCCTTCGAGTTGAACACAACTCATAGTGACCCCATAAACGAAAGGCCTGAAGCCTTTCTAAAACTATCGACATTTATCAAAGTTCATAGAGTTTCAAGAGGCACATTGTTTAGGAAGTGGATGCCACTCCTGCTTCCAAAACCATATGCAGTAGTGGCAGGTGTACTTTGTCTATAAGATATGTAAAAAATACTACTTTTCCTGTAGCGTAGACAGACTTTCTGTTAGCAGCTCCGTTGTGGGCTTAATTCCCTGAGCCAAGTTTCTATACATTTTGGTTTTCTTTAAAAATTATTAAGTCACTTATATTCTTTTTTAAATTGGAAAAATAGTACACTTAAGTTACTACACCATTGTCTTATTATGGTATAACTAACTCATTGCCATCAGATCAGAACTGGCTCATAGTTGACCCTCTATTGGGGTCCTAAGGGAGGAGCTTATCTATTTGCTTCTTCTTCTTCAGGGTCACTAGTAGATTCCTATCATTGGAGAGGAACAGCCTTCAATTAGAAACACAAGTCCCTGTAGACTACCCCCTCGGAGCTCCCTATGAGGAGATAGAGACAAAATAATCTTAGTTTACCAATATTTTTTTTTCCCCTAGTGATTTGCTCACCTTGACACAGAACTACCAAGGCTTATAAAACTTTTAAAACAATGGTGGAAAACCACACTGAAATTACTTGCAAATAAGTTTTATAAGAATAACATTTCCTTTTATCAACACATTCTTCATGCTTACTAGTTTTGCTTTTAAAGAATTACGGAAAATTGAGGAAAACATATGAAATTCAAAGCCTCTGTTTGATGACACAGCGCGAAATAGCAAGTCTTCTAGTATCAAGATATAAACATTTGACTATATGAAGTGACATCTGTAGAATGTGTGATATTAAAATTCTGATTGAAAATTCTCCTCTAATATATGCATTGTCTCCCAGCCAATAAAATCAAATATCACGTCGTACTATTGGATGTACTTAGCATTAAGCCACACTCCGTTGCTCCCTTTTTACCATAAATTTCCCTGCTCATTTAATACTTACATGATGTGCGTGAACTACACGGGTAATTTATTCCCAATTTACTGTGAGACAGAGCATTCCCAGGCTGAATCGTTGCTTGGATATTTCACTGTGCGTAAAATGTGGAGGTGAACATGATTTAAATGGAATAGAGGTGTGGAGGGAGGAGGGGCTATACTTCAAAAAGGTGTGGAGGTAATAAACACATTCGTTTCCAAGCAAATAGCTTTAAATAACCCTTGGACAGCGTTGCAAATCATACACAACTGTGTATCTGTGTGTGTATGTGTGTTTTAGTATTCCTGCAGAGATTACTGAAAAAATACAGAGGGAGAGAGAGAAATTCAGTGACTGAAAAATTCCAATCCAATTCTGTATTCAAGCAGTAGAATAGCTATAAATGAAATAAACATATACACAAAGAGCTAAGTTAATTTGAGTGTGTGTTGGAGTGAAACAATGTTTCACATGGTTTTCAATGATTGATTTCAGAGATTTATCTCAGAAACAGGTCACCAGAGCTCTCTTCTAAAGTGTCTTTGGGTGAACTTGAACCTCCAATATTTTGGCTAGCAACAGCGAAACACCTTACAACTATTTCACTCAGAGACTCCAGTAGAATATTTATGGATTTTCTTTAAAGAATCTTTTATATAATTCCTCTCGGTTATCTCCAAAAGACTAAGATTGTGATTTGGCTGTGCTTTTGCAAAATATATAGACTTTTATCTAGTTTTAGTAAAAGACTAGGCTTAATGGTAAGGAGTTGAAAAAGCATTTGACTGTTGGTCACAATAAAGTGTGGCTAACTTTGGGAAGATTGAGAATGTGAGAAGAATCATACTTGATTGTGCTTGTGCAAAATCTATACTTGGACAAGATGGCATTTATCAGAACAAGAAAACAGTAAATAGTTCAAAAGCAGGAAAGTTACATGCCAGGGATGCATCCTGATTCCATATTTTTTTCAATCTATACGTGGATCAGATCCTCAGAGCCTGAGCCCTTGAAGAGAAATGAGACATCTGTTATGGAGTTATATCATTAACAACTTGCATTGTACTGATGACATAACCTTGCTTGCTGAAACTGAGGAGGATCTGAAGCATTTGCTGCAGAAGGTCAAGGACTACAACCTTAAGTAGAGAGTGAAGCTTAACATCAGAAAAACAAAGTCTCACCACTGGGCCAATTGGCAGCATCATGATAGATGGTTAAGAGACTGAAATTGTTAACAGCTTCAGCCTACCTGACTCCACAATCAACGCTCTTGATTCCAGCAACCAGGAAATCAAAAGACAAATTGCATTAGGTAAATCTGTTATCAGGGATCTCTCCAGAGTATTAAAGGGTAACGATGTCAGTATAGAAACTAAGATGTGCCTGATCCAGGCCATGGTCTTCACAATTACTTGCCATGCATCAGAGTCTAAGGATGAAATCTTACCTCTTACAATGTCTAAGGATGAAAGAAGAATTGATGCCTTTGAGCTGTGGTGCTGTGGAAGAGTATTGAACATACCATGGACTGCTAAAAGAACAAGCAGTCCTGTCCTAGATAGGGTAAAAACAGGCTGCTCTTTGTAGGCAAGGATTTTGAAGCTCTGACTCACATACTTTGGGCATGTTGCCAGAAGGAACCAATTCTTTGAGAAGGACCTCAGGTTTGAGAGGGTGGATAGACAGCACAAGAGAGGAAGACCCTATTTGAGATGAATTGACTCAGTGACTGGGGTAATGGGCATAGGTGTGCTGGAGACAATGAAAATGGCTCAAGCTAGAGAAGGGTTCAGAGCTGTTGTAAATAGAGTTGCTATGAGTTGCAGGCAACTTGATGGCACATAGCAACAATCACCACCATTGAGCATCTATTTTAGAAATCTAATGATTCTACTCACAAGGAAGAATATGAATATTCCTAACCTTATGTGTAGTTTCACATTTTGTATGGTGTTGATACATGGCCACAACTAATTTGCCTTGTCGACATTGAAGTACTTCTTGACAAGTTGTTCTTGTTGTTATGTGCTGTAGAGTTAGAAGTGCCTCATAGTTGACCCTCCAGCAGATTTTCAGAGGCTGGAAATCATGTGAGAGAGATCGCTTTCTTTTTCCTGGGAAGCATCTGGTGGATTTTAATTATTCGCCTTCAAGTTGGCAACATAACTCCTTCACTAGACCATCAGAGCTCCCTTAATGAAAAGTAGAAAATCCTAAAGCCCTCTCTTTGCAAATGTATTGGAAATGTCACAACTGCTTCCTTTTCTATGCATCCTGTGGTCACTTGAAATGGCCTCTGCCTATCTATTACATCTTCCAAACTCTTTTTGAAAGCTTGCCTTTTCGCTATAAAGAAAAAGTTTTATTTGCTGTCGACTGAACATTTGCTTTGCACAAATTGGAATCATATTGATTTGCAAAATATCAATTAAGAAAACAAACTCACAGCATTTGTTAATGGTCTTAAATTGGGGCTTTGGTTTCATATTGCTGGGGATTTTTTCTTCTTTTTCCTAGTTGTATCTGCAACTCTATTTAAAAATCTCTGTTAGAAAAGAATGGGTTCCTTTCAGAACTTTTGTGTGCCTTTTCTTATCAAACATAGGCTCCTGCAAAGAATGAAGTTCAATATATTTTATACAGAAATCAAGAAAAATGAACAGCTATTATTTGCTAAACAATATAATCTAAAGGAAATGACAATTAACTCTTTTTCTGTTTATTATGTGATAAACATAGCCTCAGACGTTTTACATGGATGGATTTGTTCAGTTCTCACAATAGCCTTTAGATTTTATTTCTATTAACTCCAACTTAGGAGTGTTATACTAGAAGCATGAAGATATGAAATAACTTGTCTTGGAACTACAGCTCTCTGGGAATTCTCTGTAGAAATGAGGTGGGCAAGAGTCTGTCTCACTTCCTTTGGTCGTGTTTATGAGGAAGGATAAGCACTTGGAGAAGGGAAAGTGAAGGGCCCGTGAAAAAGAAGAAGACCCTCAACAAGATGACTTGGCATAGTGGCTGCAGCAGTGGGCTTAGACAGCAATGACTGGACTATAAACGTCACTAAAGAAAAGCTTGGAAGAACTCTAGAAGTCCTAATCCACAACATAAACAGTCTTCCAAGCATCTTAAAAAATCTAGGAGAGGATAAAAGAAATGAATGGGACCTTCTAAGAATCAAATTCCTATGCACATCCAAAAACTTCTCCAACAGGGTAAAAAGGGAAGCCACAGACTGGGAAAAAGTATTTGGTAATGACATATTAGATAAAGGACTTATATCTAGAATTTATAAAATATTCGAGCACCACAACAAAATAAAGGTAAACAACCCAATTGAAAATGTTCACAGATTATGAACAGATACTTCACCCAAGAAGACATCCATATGGCAAGTAAATACATGAAGTGTTCAAAATCCCTAGCTCTAAGAGAGATGCAGATCAAAACAACTATGAGATATCATCTCACCCCAGTAAGAATAGCAAAATTTAACAGAACAGCAAACAACAAATGCTGGTGAAGTTGTAGAGAAACTGAAACTCTTATTCACTGTTGGTGGGAGGGTAAAATGGTGCAACCACTATGGAAAGCAGTATGGCACTTTCTCAAAAAGTTGCAAATAGAGATACCATTTGATCCAGTATTTCCACTACTGGGAATATACCCCAAAGAAACCATAACCGCCACCTAAGCAGATATATGCACACCCATGTTTATCGAAGCTTTGTTTACAATAGTAAAGAGTTGGGAACAACTTAAGTGCCGATCAACAAACAAATGCATAGAGAAACTCTGGTATACACTGCATTGAAAAATAAGGACCTCATGAAATATTATACAAAATGGGTGACCCTGGAGGACATTATGCTGGGTGAAATATCTCAGTCACAAAAGGACAAATACTGCATGGTGCCACTGTTGTAGAATGAGACTTACATTAGGGTTGATGGGAGACTGAGAAAGATAAGATAAATTATGGATACTGCATTGAGACAGACAAGGGAAAGAACTATTTCAAAGGCATATATGATTAGGTATTATTGTCATGTCAGGAGTTCAGAACAAAGGCTGCATGGTGGAGTGGACTTGGGGGGAGGTATTGTATAACAATGAAAGAATTTTTTGTTTACTTTCAGAGAAGAGTGAACTGAGGGGGAGGGGTAGGCAGGGAGCAAAGTGCAACAATGAATGAATGGAAATCCAAAGTCTCTATAAACTTTCATTAAAATTAATAGTAATTTAAAGAAATATAGTTGGCTTTATATGCTCACCATGTGTCTGTGACTGGGTATCTAATCAGAAGGTTCTAGCAACAGCTAATTCCACACAGTGTGTGCAAGGGACATTTCTCTCCCATCTGCCCCATGCCAAGAATCATGGGAGGTATAGTAAATATGATAGTAATTAGGGCACAATGTGTTGTGTTGTTAAACCAAAGGTCAGAGGTTGGAATCCACCAACTGCTCATACAGGAGAAGGATAAGCAACTTCCTCCCATTGAGATTTACAACCTCAGAAACTGATGGAGTTGCAATTGACTTCATGGCTTTGAGTTGGTTTGCTTTGTTTCTTGAGGTGTTTTTCGAGGACTTTCACATACTCAAAAGTAATTTTGTTATGTTCTTAAAACTTGGTGTCTCCTATAGATCCTCAATATTGACTTCAAAAATGAGATATTTGAATGATATTATTTCTAAGGTCTCTTTCAGCTCCAAAAGTTCCCCAGCTCATGGCCATGGAGTTGGAACTGACCCACACCTGATCCTCCAATGAGTTTTCTGAGGCCATAAATCCGTAGGACCAGAATGGCTATTCTTCCTCCTACAGTCTCTGGTGGATCCCAGCTGTCATATAGGCACCATGTTTGGGTTCACAAGGCGACTCTCCACTGACATAATAGTGAAAACAGACCAATGACATTTTCTCATTACTTCTAAATCCCAGCAGACAGCTAAACGGTTTTCACATATACTTCTTTTAACATGCAAGTGACACTTACTTAATCTTCTTATAATTCAACTTAAATATTCTTGTAATTCCCCTTCTACTTTTTAAGAGGAAAAAAAAGAGGCTCAGAAAAGATAAGTAAGTTATTCAGGGTCAGAGGGCTTCCCAATGACTATTTAGGGATTAAAAGCCTTGTGCATCTATTTGTGCTAAGTCTAACAAGCCTTCTCATTTGAAATTAATGTTCTCACTCTTATTTCAAAAAACTATTGGCTGAATATCAGAGTTTCTTATTCAAAAAATTAATCCTTAATGAAGACGTCGCCCCTAAAAGAAATATGTTGCTGTTTAAATGAAGGAAAATGCATTGCTGTAGGATAGGAATTGATTCACAGCTGACCCACAGTTTCCCAAGGCTGTAAATCATACAAGATTGTCTGTAATTCCCCCTTATAGCCTCTGGCAGATTCAAACCACCAAAGAGGCAACATCTTTGGGTTTTCAGTACAGCTCTCTATTGACTATACTGCAAAATTGTTGTTGTTGTTGTTGTTGATTGCCATCGAGTTGAGCACAACTCATAGCGACTCTATGAACAAAAGACCTAATGCTTTCCCATAGCTATCATCCTTTCTCCAAGTTCATAGAGTTTCCAGAGGCTTATGGTTTAGTAAGTGGATTCCACCCCTGCTTCCAAGCCTGTTTTACAACTGGGAGCTCCACCAAACACTGTCCACATTGGGAAACCATTATGGTATTTGATACCTCAGTGGTACAAGGTTCAGCATCACAGTAAACCCAGGTTACTTCATATAGCACATTGACAAAGAATGATGTAGAAAGTAGAAGAATATTCCTCCAGCTATAACACTAATCTCACTTAACAGTGGTTAAGTGTCATCAAGTTGATTACTACTTATATTGACCTTTGCACAAAGACCTGAACTCTGTTGTATTACTAACATAATTTCTGTACATGTATACTGCAAGAGTTTCCTTAAAATCAGTATATGCTATTAACCTTGCTTTGTCACATATTTTCCCAACACCACAATGAAAAGTATCAATTCTTCTTCCATCATCCATACTTTCTGTCTAACTTTTAAATACATAGCAAGTGATTACAAAGGCCATGAATTGGATCAGGTGCACTTTAGTCTTCAAACTGACATTGTTACTCTTTATCACTTTAGAGGCGTCCTTCACAGCAGATTTTCCCAATGCAACACGTCTTTTGATTTCTTGCCCACTGTTGCTAAGGGTGTTGATTGTGGGTCCAATTCAGATTAAAGCATTGACAGTTGCAATCCATTTTTCCATTTATCATGATGTTGCCTATTGGCCCAGTGAGAAGGGCTTTTATTTTCTTGATGTTGAGATGTAATCCACATTAAAGGCTTTGATATTCTGCAGTAGGTGCTTCAAGTCTTCTTGAGTTTCTGTCTTCCTCAGATACTGATGTCACATTCTTCTTCATAAAGTTCAATTTCTCAAATGACTTGCTCAGAATACAGACTGAATACATATGGAGAAAGATACTACTCTGATGCATACCTTTCCTGATTTTAAACCATGCAATGTTCCCTTGTTCTGTTCAGGCAATAGCCTCTTGGTCCAGGTATAGGTTTTTCATGAGCACAGCTGAATGTTCTGTGATTCCCATTCTTCTCAATGTTATCCATAAATTGTCATGATACACACTGTCAAATGCCTTTGTGTAGTCAGATAGACATTCTTCTAGTATTCTTTGATTTCCATCAAGTTCCAGCTGGCATGAGCAGTGATGGTCCTGTTGCCATGGCCTCTTCTAAAACCAGCTTGAATTTCTGGAAACTCTCTAGTCAATCCATTTCAATGATCATTCTTCTTCTTCCTTACCTTTGTCCTAATTTTCCTTAAAATTGTTTTAATATTTTAAAAATAAATGCCTTATAAATGTTCTGCTTGATTTTTGTCTTCCTATATCCCAACCCATGAGAAAATATATGATTCTACAAACATATAAATTTTTACATAGGTCCTAATTCATTGTGCCCTTATGAGTGCTTTTTGGAAATGATAAAACACAAAAGCAAAGAGACATGACTGATATTTCATTGTAATGTCCCTTACAAAGCAAGCAATGCCCAAGAAGTTTTAAATTAAGTTTTAAACCCCAGCCTCTATTTTCATTACTTGACTTCTAATCCACCTAATTCTTGCTCTCTTTAATTTAAAAATTTTCTCAACACTTTGTGTCCCTTCTGTGACTACAGAGTCAGATGTGCCATTTGTCTCTCACATTGACTATTTGTACACACTCCAGTTGCCAGGAGAATAAAATGAAACAAAATCAAACTTACCGCTATGGAGTGGATTGCAACCCAAAGCAAGCCTACCAGATAAAGTAAATCTGCATATAGGATTTCTAAGAGTATAAATCTTTATATTTTATACATCAACCCCTGGGGCCTTATCTTTCTTGCCAATGTTTTCAGCACAGCTTGAATTTCTTCCTTCATTAGCATGGTTTTATGAAGTATTTTATTGTCATTGTTGTTTACCATTGAGTCAAAAGTAACTCATAGCTGACCCTCCAGTGGGTTTTTAGAGGGAGTAAATTAAATGGGAGGACATTTCCCATATTTCTCCAGCCAAGAAGGTAATTGATTGGAACCACTGCCTTTGGGTTGACAACTCAACTTCTCACCACTGAGCCAAAAGGGCTCTTTACATACTGTGCTATTTCCGAATAACATGGTTCTGAGTCAACCAGTTCTCTTTGGTACTGTGACTAAATGTATGCCTTCTATTTCTTTTGATACTTCCTGCACCATTCAAGATTTTGTCCATTGTATCCAAATTCAACTCAAGACTTAGATTTGTTCTTCAGTTTTTCAGCTTAAGAAATGCTATATGTGTTATCCCTTCTTGGCATTCTAACTCCCGCGATTGTGGATTTTGTTCAAATGTCCTACCTTGTGTTCTAGAGTTTCCCCAATCAACACCCCAGGTAATAGCAATCAAAAAATCAAAAGTCGTGCTGCACTGGGAAAATCTGCTGTCAAGATACTGAAGGGCAGCAACATCAGTTGGAAGAATATGAGTAAGGATGACAGAAGAGGAACGGATGCCTTTGAGAGTGTTGTTGGAGAAGAGTAATGAATATGCCACATACAGCAAAAAGAATGAATAAGACTGTCTTGATGGAAAAAGGGCAGCCAGGGCCATTCTTAGGAGCAAGGATGCTGAAATGTTGTCTCACATACTTAGTGTATGTTGTCAGAGAGGACCAATGCTTGGTAAAGGACATCATGTTATGAAAGGTGAAGAGTCAAAGAAAAAGACCCTCAGAAAGGTGGTCTGACACAGTGACTGTAACAATGGGCTCAAGTATATCAGAGATGATGAGGATGGTACAGAGAAGGACACGGTTTAGATCTCTTGTCTTATAGAGTAGGTTTGCATTAGAGTGGACTTGATACTTGATGGCCACTAAGAATAATAAATTACTATTATCCTATATTATTTGTTGTTGTTAAGTGCCATTGAGTCATAGGCAACTCATAGTGACCCTATGAACGAAATACCTGAACAGTTGTATAACTTTCATCTCTTCTCCATGTTCATAAGGTTTCCGAAGGCAAGCTATTTTGGAAGTGGATAACAATCCTGTTTCCAAGCTTGTTTTAATCGGGAGCTCCACCAGACACTGACATATCAGTGTCACAGTGTTCAGCTTCACAGCAACCATGAGTTACCTCTGTACAGCAACTAGACAGACCAGGGCTATATGACCTAGAAGAATGTCTGACCAAAAGAAATAAAAAACAGGCCTGAGGGCCCTACCGAATTTTAAGAACCAGAGCATGGTTGAAACTCCATGAGCTTCATCATCCCAAATTCCTCCATAATCATGCATCATCATTGCCTCTCACCACCCAAAAACTTCCCATCTGGGAGCATTCCACTGCTTCTTCAATCTCCTTCTATTCTGATGCCATGTGCTGAGGAAGAAAGAGGCAGTGATCACCTAGAGAGATCTGAAGTTTCCAAAATCCAATGATGGGTCACTATGAGTCAGAATCAGCTCTAAAGCAATGGGTCTAGTTGAAGTTATTTTGTGTGTTTGTATTTTTCTTTTTCTTATTCTCATAGAATAATTCATTGAGGGGATTGCTTTAGAGTTGATTCTGACTGATAGTGACCCATCATTGGGGTTTAGAAACTTTAGATCTTTCTAGGCGATGACTGCCATCTTTCTTCCTCAGCACAGCTGGAGGGAGGATTTGAACTACTGATTTTTCAGTTAGTGGTACAACACTTAGCACAGTAGTGAAGCTTTGTGATCCATATGAATTTGAACATGGATGTTTGTTTGAAAAGAGCAGCCTTTCTAGTCTCCACATTAGTGATTTGTCTCAGTCATATTAGAACGCTCTCCTCTGCCTTGTGAACGCGTAGTGGAGCCAAGACAATTCACAGCTCTTTATTCTTTCAGGGGCCTCTCATCAGTTGTGTGGCTCTAGATAGCAGCCTAGTACGTTGCTCCCCAAGTGCAGGGTCTGAGTACAGTCTTTTTAGTGGCCTCATTTCATTAACCTCAAAGAAAGACTGTTTAAATCACATTTTTATAGTTAAAAATAACAAAGTTCAACTCCTTCCGTTACCATACTTCAGTGGGGGGAGAATTGGATTATTTGTTATGAAAAGAGAATTTGGGTGTGGAAACCACTTAGGAGTTAGAAGACTGGGAAATAGAGAGCCAAGAGGGTCAATATTAAGGGCAATTTTTTTTACCCACTTTATATGTTAATGACCTGGAAGGAAGAACATGCTGCAGAGTGGCAAGAATTGCTGAGAGGGCAAAACAGAGGTGAGAAGTGTCGGGAGGTGGAGAGCAAATAGCAATAGAGAGGGAGGCAACACAATTAAGAATGAGCTAGATACAACGTCCTAGCTATAGCAATTTAGTGTAAAGGATTGTGAAGTAATGAGATCAGAGATCAAAACAAGGGAAGTTAATAAAAATCTTAATAGCAGCATGCAGCATCACACCAATGCAGAGAGATAAGGAGAGATGGGGGTCTGGGATAGCTGTGGTAGGTGTAAGTTAAAATGTAGAATTCCAGATTGAAGTAAATTAATAGGTATTTGAAGTGGTATCTGGGGAGGGCCCTGAGTATAAAGCTGTAAGTGACATAGCTAATTCATCAAAGTGTAAACACAGGGCTTCAAAGTTAGGCCAAGAGAGGGAAGCCAGCTGCTCCAGGCTGCAAAAGAATTGAAAAATGCAGCATTCACCACCGCTTCTGTGTTTGCTTTCTCTCAGATCTGGAGGAAAGAAAACCAATCGCCTGCCACATAAGATGGAGGGCTGAGGTTTGGGTTGTTTGTGTTGTTCTGATTAATGAAGCTTGGGAAGCAATGGTCAAAAGGAAACACTTTCAGGCCTTCAGACTGAAGTGCTTCCCAGCAGGCTTGCTGTCTAAGACTCACCCCACGGATCTCTTAATACCAGAGGTTCTGATCCAGCAGAGGTAGTGAAGGGTGCTGAGACTATGCATTTCTCACAGTTTCCATACTCTGTCCACATTGGTGGCCAAAGAATCACATTTGAGTAATGATGTCTTTATCTCCAGAGAAATGTTCAATTATCCAAATCTCTGTCCCCTTCCCCTTGTTACACCTCCGTAAAGACACTTTAACCATTCTGTATAGCTGCTACCTAAAAACACTAACATGCTTTACCACTTTCCTTTTGAGAGTACACTTTCAATTTAGAATTTGTATGATCAAGATAGTCAGACCCAAGAGGGCAGTGGTTAAGCCCCTCAACTCCCTGCCATAAATTCAGTGTTTCAAACCCTCCAACCTCTTAGCTTGAGAAAGTCTCCTTTCTTAGGCATCACAGGGAGAATGCTTACATAAAAATTCACAGCTTTGAAATCTCTAAGGAACATCTCTGTATTGTTCTACAGGGTTCCCATGAATAGAATATTGCCTCATTTAAAATCAGAAAAAGGCATGCATCAGGGTTGTTTTTCTATCTCAATATTATTCAATCTGAAAAAAAAATTAAAAGCTGGACTATATAGAAAACAATGTGACACCAAGATTTGAGGAAGACTCATCCGCTAGGTGGATTATGCAGATAGTATATCCTTATTTAATGAAAGTGAAGAAGACTTGCAGTATCAACTGGAAAAAAAAAAAAAACCAAACCAAAACCCAAAGATGATAGCTTTCAATATTGATTACATGTCAACATCAAGAAAATAAAAGTCCTCACCACTGGACCAATAGGCAACATTATATTATGACAGATGATGAAAAGACTGAGGTTTTCAAGGATTCCATCTTACTAGGGTCTACACTCCATCTCACATACTTTGCATATGTTGTAAGAAGAGACCAGTCTTCGGAGAAGAGTAAAAGGTCAGCACAAAAGAGGGAGACCCTTGAATAAGACTGATTGATACAGTGACTATGACAATGAAGTCAGGTAAGTCGGAGCTGGTGAGGTTGACTCAGGATAGAGCTAGGGTCAGAGTTGTTGTTCATAGCGTCACCACCCCAGCAAATAACAATAACAGCAATCAGTTCACAACAGCAGCATTTAAGAACTTAAAATACATGTTACAGTGCCTAAAACTTCTAGTAAGGGCTTCTATATAGTGCTGACAAGCAATGATTCAGTGATTCAGTTTACTACTATGCTGGACCACACCATGGTTGTTTTGTTTTTGTTTTTTTTTTTTTTTAGCTTTGGGATACAATTTTAATATGAAATACTGATAAATGTGTAATTTTATGATGTGGGCAAAGAGCTATCAGTAAGCATGTCTGTTATGGTCAGTGAAACACTGTTGTCTTTCTGCCATTGTTCAATCCGTTTCAAGATCTGATTTTCATTATTATCTAGACCTTCTGGTTTATTGCTAGCCAGCTGGAGTACTATTTCTTCCTTGTAGGATGCCATGGCTTCTTCATAAAGAATCTGGAGAATTTCACACTGAATATTATTTTGAAGTTTCTTTTGGTTATAATCTCTTGTTTCCAGTCTTTTTTACAATACAGCTATGTGTTCTCAGCACAAAAACTAGATGAAACCAGCATTTGGGGGAAAAAAATCACAACCATGGTAATCAACAATAATTCCACCTTCTTTCATTTGGTTTTCTAATTCATCCAGTACTCTATCTTCATCTAAGATGGGACAATCATATTCATCATAGCCATCATATAACTGCCCTTCTTTAGCTAAATCACCCACATTGATGTCTTTCAGTCCTGATCTTGAGGCAAGCTCTTTGCCTAGTGTGGATTTCCAACCCCTGGTGGACCAGTGAGCAAGATGTTTGGCTGCAACACGGTCCCCGCTGCAACGGCTCCTAGTGCTTCAACTCTGGTGCCACACGCCAGTATTTTCAATTACTTCTTTGGAATGCAAACTCCAAACAATGTATAATGAAGAACAAAGGATTGATGCTCTTGAATTGCTAGTGTTGACAAAGATTATTGAAATCCTATGGACTTCCAAAATAAAAGACATTGTATTAGATGAGGTCCAAGCAGAGTGTTTCTTGAAGGATGGTGCGACTCCATATTACATACATTGGGCGTGTTTTCAGGATACACCAGTCCTGGAATAAGACATCATGCTTGGAAAAGTAGAGGGTCAATGAAAGAGAGGAAAATCATCAATGTGATGGATAGACACAGTGACTGCAATGATGGGCTTCAACAAGATGGAGATTATGGGATTCGAACTCCTGTCCATAGAGTCACTCTGGACTGTAGTTAGAGCAACATGAGACAGAATTTAATTCCAGGCAGTAGGTTTGGGATTTGTTGCTAGAAAAATAAATAAATATATCTGATCTCAAAGCTTATTGCCACCGAGTCAAAACCAACTCAGACCTGACACTCCAACATGCTTTCTGAGGCTGTAAATTATAAGGAATGAGATTGCCTACCTTTTCCAGAGCCACTTATAGAGTCAAAAAGCCAACGATTTAAACAGCCCATGGGTTAGTATTACAATTTCCCACAGACTGTACCACTAGAACTCTCTTATATATACATAAATGGTGAGAAAAAATGAATTTATGGTAGAAAATTTATGATCCAAAAGTCTTTAAAATATAAAGATTTCAGTTTTCAATATCTGAAAACAATTGTATGCAAAGATTATTTCTCATGTGTCGTAATTCAACATTATTTAATATATTTTCTTATTAAATTCCTTTGCATCACAATCATTCTCATTTGAACACATTTCAAATAACAGTACTTTAATACATGATAAATCAAAATTTTATTGTTCGTGCTGAGTTACAAATTAATTGTGAACAATCACAAGGAAGTTGATGTGTTCTTTAGGTTCGTGAAACTTAATTTCGCTCTCCTATCAATTGCTATAAAAATAATATATGCTATACAGTATATATAAGATGCTCAATATTATTAGCTATCCGGGAAAGGCAAATTAAAACTATAATAAAATACTACTGCAAGCCATTAGATGGCAAAATTATTAATAAAGAAAATACCAACTGTTAGCAAAGATGTAAAACAACTGAAACTCATATAATGATGTTTACCGACTGCCATTGAGTCCATTCTAACTCACAGTGACCCTTCCTTGGATTTCTGAGGCTATAAATATTTATGGGAGGAGACTGACCATCGTTGTCTCTGTTGGCCATCGTTGTCTCTGTTGCAGCTGATGGATTTGAACCACGAGTCTCCCAGTTAGCAGTGTAGCATATAATACAATATGCCACCAGGGCTTTTCAATATGGCAGTATATAACAAATACATACACATGCATGAGTTAGATATATATCTGCTGCTATTGTTGTTAGTAGGTGGCATCAAGTTGTGTATGATCCTTAGCGACCAATATTCTTAGTGACTAATAGGTCTGAACCCTATCCTATCCTGTGAATAACCTCTCCCAGCAACGTGCCCAAAGTATGTGAGATAAAGTTTCATCATCTTTGCCTCCAAGGAGCACTCTGGATGCACTTTCTCCAACATGGATCTGTTTGTAGATGAGCTCAACTTGTTTTGCTTCACTAGAAAATTTGTCCTAAGCCAATGGCCTTGTTCAAGCACTGTTCTCCCTCTTGGTAACATGTCCAAAATAGGTGAAAGAAAGTTTTGTAATCCTCACTTACAAGCATTTTGGTAATATTTCTTTTAAGACAGATTTGTTTGTTCTTCTGGAAATCCTGGGATCTTTAACATTTTTCACTAACATCATAATTCAAAGGTGTGCATTTTATTTCAGTCTTCTTGATTCAATGTCCAGCTTTCACATTCATTGGAGGTAATTAAAAATAATATGGTTTGAGGGAGCTCTGGTTGCCTGGGGGCAAGAAGCTGCATTGCAATCCCAGAGGTACATGGTTCAAATCTACCAGATGCTCTGCTGAAGATGGGGGGCAATGTCTTCCTGTACCAGTCAGATCCGATTTGATGGTACACACACAAACATTAATAAAATAATATTAAAAAAAGATAATCTGACCTGAGTCGGGCTAATGTTAGTTATTAAAGTGATAGCTTTTCAAACCTTTTAAGGCCTTTTGTAGTAGACTTTCCCAATTCAATGTCATTTGATTTCTTTTACTACTAACTGTTGTTATAAAGACAGTAGAAAAAGGAAAAAACCAAAATAGCCTAAAAATTGCACGAGACTATTAAGAAGTCAAAACAAAGAGAGATAGTGAAGTAAAAGAGCAGAACAGAAGGTATGAAAGGGCAGCTTGAGAAAACAAGTCAAAATATTATAATGAAATGCACAAAGAACTGAAATTGGAGAATAAAAAGTGAAGAGCTCACTTGACATTTCTCAAATTAAAAGAACTGAAAAACAAATTCAATCCTTGATTTGCAATACTGAGAGATGCTATGCGAAAAATCTTGAGAGTGAACTAACTCAGTCCTATAAGGACAAATACTGCATAAAACCATTATTGTAGAATGAGTATGAGGATCCAAAGGGGGGAGGGTAGAAGCAGAAGGGTGAGAATATGCAGGGGGAGAGATTAATCTTGGGTTCATACAGTTTGACGGGTGAGGGGGTGAGGGAAATGGGAAGGATCTCATGTGAAAAAACAATGTATTTGAATTTTGTAAATTAACTAGTGTAAAAAGTAATGTAAAATAGAATGTATAGAAATGATTGTATGAAATACAATATAAATGAAAGATTGCATAAAACAATGTATATGCATAAAATATACTGTTAAGGTGTTATGTGAAAATCAACAAAAATATTTTTAAAAATATTTTTAAAATAAGTACATGGAAGGAATATACAGAATCACTGTACCAAAAAAGAAATGCCCAATATTGAAATATTTCAGGAAGTGCCATATGATCAAGAGGCAATGGTGATCAAGGAAGAAGTTTGAGCTGCACTGAAGGTATTGGCAAAAATGAGATCCCAGGAATTGATGGGGATATTGATTAGCATGTTTCAACTAAGGGATTCAGCCCTCTGGACATGCTGTTCTTCTTGGACTTGGTCCCTAGTTCTACCTTTACATCATGCTAAAACATATAAGAATGAGGTGATTTGTAAATGGAATAGCTTGAGTAGAATAGTATTTCTGAGATACCAAGCTCAATGTAGTAAGGGAAAACTTCCCAGCAGATTCCGTCTGAGCACCATATCTTCTTGAAGCCTAGCACCCTGCAAAGTGCTTAATTCCATTTTTCTTCTTTAAATCTCACAACCACCACATGAAGTATTGTACTCATGGATGAATTTACAAGAGGGACTTTTCCAAAGTCTTATCTGTAATGTTTGCTAAATATACAACATAAAATGTTGCAGCATGAGCCTCTATGTTATAATGATAATGATCTTGACGTCTAGAGATGGCAACTGCCTCTAGATCTAGCAATGCTAAGGTGATAGATCTGACAGAATTAACATTAGGTTTAAGAGGCTTCGAAATTGATATTTTCACAAAGTTCTTCAAACAAACTTGTCAAGGTTCTTCCCAATAAATGTATATGTGATTGTGCCTCTCAAAATTGGTCCATTTGTTCTAATTTTAGGAAGGTGATAGCTGTCTGCTACAGTTATTATTTGTGTTATCAAAGTGTTCATTTTTACTTATTTTGGGCTCTGATTTTTTTAAACCTCCATTCTCCTTCTTTACAATGGACACAGCATATTTATAACATCGAACTGCTGCGAAGAATATATGCAGTAACAAATGTAGAAGAGCCCTCATGGCACTGTGATTAAGATCCCAGCTGTTGATCGAAACACCAGCAGTCTAAACTCACTAGCTGCTACTTGAGAAAAAAGAAGCGGCAGTCTGTTTCCATAAAGATTCCAGCCCTGGGACCTCTCCCAGGCAGTTCAACTCTGTCCTCCAGGATCACAGATTCAAAATCTGCTAGGGGGTGGGGGGAAAAGTTTGGCTTTGTTTTTAAATACACACACACAGTGTCTGCACAGTTAAGTAATTACTAAACTTAATTTTTTACATTCACTCTTTCTTCATGATCACCTTTAGTATAGAAATTTCTTTTTTTGAGTATACCAGAGAAAGAAAGTCATTTCCATAAAGGGACTGATAAAAGCTGCCTAGAGCAGGGGGCTTCTCTGTCGGCTTCTTTTGAGAGAAGCTGCGGAATAGGAGAGCGGAGAGCAGTCATAATTACCCCGTCACCTAGGGGATTGTCTGCTCCAGCAAATACGGCTCAATAAACCACGCCTTCTCTTGCATTAGCAAACTGGTGATGCTCAAGGTTATTGGGTAGTTGTAATGTGTGTAATCCTGAAAGGAAAAAAAAAGAGAGAGAGAGAGAATGATGTTAATTAGAAAATCATTAGCATCAACAACCTACATGCCTTATAAATGTATGGATTAACTCCCAAGACCTTTCTCTCCTTAATGATTGTTGACAGTAAAGCTGAAACTTCTGGAAGAAGTGTGCTTCCCAACTCATTATGCGCTTCCACTCCCTTCTTTTGCTTTTGTTAGGTAATCTGTTGTCAGGTGCCCAGCGAGTTGCCTCCAACTTAGAGTAATTCTGTGTAAAATACCAAAGCGCCTCCTGGTTCTGAGTCATCCTCTCCATCTCTGCCGAATCGGAGCCCATTGCTGCCTTCACTGTGTGTACACAACTTGCTGAATTTTTCCCTTTTGTTTACTTAATCAAACATGATGTCCAAGACTCACTCCCCCTGATAGCAAGACCAAAATACTTTTTCCTGAGTCATCTCACCATCCTGACTTCTTATGATCATTCTGGCTATTTTTCCAAGGCTGATTAGTTTGTCCTTCTGCCAGTCTGTGTTACATTCAATGCTCTTTGTCAATATTACAATTCAAAGGCATCGATTCATCTGCAGTCTTCCTTATTCACTTTCCAACTTTTTTTTAATAAGTGTACTTTTTTTATGCAGATCTCCCTGCACACTTTCCTTCATTGACATTGTGTTTCATACAATCATTCCCAAACATTGTATTCTATAAAATTAATTACCATTAGACTATGCCCACTATTACTGTGTCTTTGACTTGGGTGACATGCACCTTAGACCTCAAAGTGATACCTTTGCTCTTTCACACTCTTCTCCGTGTCACAAAGCTGTGGATTGGTCCAGTTGTGAAGACTTCTATCTTGATTTTGAGGTATGCCAAAGGCTACAGTCTTTAACCTTTAGATTTTTCAAGTCTACTTCATTCTCTGCAAGCATAGTTGTCTCATCTGCATATTGAAGGTTGTTATTGAGTCTTCCTCTGTGAAAGAGTACAGCAGGCATGAAAGCATTGCCATCTGACCTCCACTAACTCCACAGAAGGACTAATTCCCATCAACAACCTTCACAGCCCCTTTAGCACTGTCCACCTAGCATGCACAGATGTATGGAGGAACAGGGAAGGCTTGTGGGCTTGAGGAGCAGAGGGTCATGAAGATCCCAGGCTTGTCGACTAGGCTCTGTGTAGGGGCTAGGGCTGAGTGAAGGGACCAACAGATCCGGATTCCAGGCACAAGTGTGGACGAGCTCTTTAGTTTGCGGATGATGGCCCTTTGAACCTAGACACAGATGCCTGGCGATGAGTTGACCAGAACCCAACTAGATGGAGAGAAGACGATCCATGCTGTGAGCTAAGGTTGATTGCTACAAGCTTGCTCTGGATTGAACTGTACCTGTGGATGCAGATGCTCGAAGTTTCCAAGTTCAACAGAGGATTCTTCAGCAGAAAGGTTATGCTTGTTCCATCAGAGTACTGGGTTGGTAGGGATGGGTAAACCTGAAACTGGCTATTTAACATGGGGATATTAAGGCCCAAGGCTTGAAGTACCTAGTTATCACAAATGTAGTTATTAGTTAAGAAGAAAACCTCTCAAGAAGTTGCACTGCAATCTCAGAGGCGCGCGGTTTGAATCCACCAGATGCTCTGCTGGAGAAGAAGGAACAATCTCATCCTGTACCAGTCAGATTCGATTTGACGGTACACACACACACAAAATAATAATTTTTTTAAAAGAAAACCTCACAATACACGTGAACTAAATATAATGTAAATGAAAGATAATATAAAACATACATGCATGAAGCACAATGTATACAAATAATAAAAAAATATTAATTAAAACCCCTCCAATTTCTGTGAAGTGAGGCATGCATCTGCACTACCTGCACCCGCTTCTGTCAAATCTAATACCAACGGTCCCTCCAGGGCTCTTGCTCCTCTACTACTGGGTCTGATAATCTGTTAGAATTGTCACACAGAAGACATGGACAAAACTCACAATAATAGGGCTTATTAGAGAAGTTAACAGGTTGCAATTCAGACAGGACAAAGCATTCATTTCGCCAGTCAGTTCAGTTTCTCAGGTGAGCACGCAGACCCACAGATCCTCTGACTTAACAGTTTCACGACATTGTGTCAGTGTTACAAGGTTCTTTTAGTACTGCCGATTAGCCCACCTTCAGCTCTGCCTTCATGGCATGGAAGCACCCGCTCAGCTCTGTCTCACTTTGGTCTTTGGTTTTCCAACAGCTTTTCTTTTCCTTCTTCTTCTGTATCTCAGTCTCAGTCTGTTTCTGTCTCCTCAAGGAACCTTTGGCCCCAAAAGACATGAGCTGCACTCTCTAGTTCTTTCTTGGCGGTAGGAAAATTCTAGTTTTCTGCCTCCAAACTTACTTAGTTTCAGCCTAGTTGGATGACAAGGCTGATTATTCTAGTCATTAGAATAATGACACACACTTCCAGCAACACTAACAACCCCAAAGGAGGTATTTAACTTATTCACATTATTAGCATAGTTTTGCTCAGTCATATGTTTAAAAGTAAAGCCAATGACTAAGAAAATATAGAAAATATCATCTTGAGCAATCAATCTATATAGCACCACATACTCTCATCTTCATGCCACTTCCTTCTTCATATAATCCAACTTTGGATTATTAGTTCAAC
Source organism: Elephantulus edwardii (assembly GCF_000299155.1). Classification (NCBI taxonomy): domain Eukaryota; kingdom Metazoa; phylum Chordata; class Mammalia; order Macroscelidea; family Macroscelididae; genus Elephantulus; species Elephantulus edwardii. Next base: position 5,997,046 of record NW_006399827.1, read on the forward strand.
ATACAGGTTGTATATGTATAACAAAAGGATACACAACTTCTTTCCCAGATTTTAAACCATATAGTATCCCTCGATTATGTTCAAACAGCTACGTCTTTGTCTATGTATAGGTTGTAGATGAACACAATTAGGTATTCTGGAATTTCCATTCTCCACAATTTTGTCTATCATTTGAAATACATAGTATTTCTATTTTGTTTTAAAGTTCAACTGGATGATGAATTTCTTCTGGTAACTACTCATTCCAGAATCTTGACTCGGCATAGTAAAAGAGTATCATTTCATTTGCCTTTTCCATACATATTTCATCTTAATAGCTTGCCTCCAGAAACCCTATGAGCCTGGAGAAAGGATAAAAGTCACACAAGTGTTGAGGACTTGCATTTATAGGGTCTCTATGAATCGCCTATAACTCGATGGCACTTAACAACAATAACATCAACGCAGAGAGTGATCAGTTGGCCTGGTCGACAGAGAGTGAAACTACCAAGGCAAAGGTGGGTGGGTGCCTTTTAATCCGCAGCCCTCACATCTGTTTTTCATTGTTTTTGTTCAAACATTCTTCTAGGTCATATAGCCATGGTGTGTCTACTTGCCGTTCAGCAGTAACTTGGTTGCTGAGAAGCTGAACACTGTGACACTGATGTGGTGTCAAATGTGTTAATGGTTACTCATGGTGGACAGTGCTTGGTAGAGCTCCCCAATTAAAACAAGCCTGGAAGCAGGAGTGGCATCCAATTCTCTAATAGCTTGCCTCCGGAAATCTTATGAACCTGGAGAGAGGATGAAAGTCACACAAGTGTTGAGGACTTTCATTCATAGGGTCACTATGAGTTGACTATGACTCAATGGTACTTAACAACAACAACATTCACAATGCATCAGTGATTGTGTTATTTGACTGGAAAATATACTCCAGATAGTCAATGTCTAAGGAAGAGACACATTTACTAAAAAAAAGAATAATATTAACAAGAGTCCAGAATGAAGGTTGCATAGTGGAGTGTACTCAGGGGGTGGGGGTGGGGTGGGGGGAGTGCATACCAATGAAAGAATTTTTCTTTTACTTTTCAAAGAGAAGAGTGAACTGGGGGTGAGGGGTGGGCAGGGAGTAAAGTGCAACAATGAATGAACGGAAATTAAAAATCTCTGCAAAAAGTTCATTAAAATTAATAATAATAAAAAATATATATATAAATTAGTAATCTTAATGTCATGCTGTAAATGACAATGTTGAAGTACACACATGATGTAATGGAAATATAGAATAATGCCTACTTCAAGAGTTAAGTTTCTTCAAGGGGCAGGGGAGAAACCAACCCACATAAGACCAGAAGCTTGCAAGGTGAAAACTAGTTAGGCAATCAATCCTGAAGGAAATAGTATGCTAATCCCTGAATTACATGGTCCCAGAAATAATATGATAAGCATGTGGAAGTAGGGGGAGATGAGTATTATAAAGAAAAAGAAGCTCTTCAGTGGAATGGACTGACACAGTAGCTGCAGCAGTGGGTTTAAGCCCAGTGGCCATTGAGAAGATGGTGTGGAAGTAGTCAGTGTCTCATATTGCTGTGCAGAGGGGTCACTGTGAGTCTAAGCCAACTCAATAATGCCTAACAAAAGCAACATTAACTTGTTTACAAAGCAATTGTCAAAGGCGTGAAGATAATGATGCCATTTGAACTTCTCAAAACCCAGCTGAATGAAATGGATCAAGTTTTATCAGGCTCATTGAGCAGAGGCAGAAACTGAGAGGAGAGTATACAACTTGCCCAGATGACATTGCTATGTGGTTCTGGCCATTAAATCTTGAGCCCTGATATCCCTTAGCATCACAGGCACCCTTCTCTACTTTGTTTGATCGCTGGATGAAGCAAATGTGATTTCTCCTTGGCCTGCTGGAGTCCTGTTCGTTTCAGCCAATAAAGGGCGATGCAAGGCTAGAGAGAAAGAGGGAACTCTCTCCTTCATAATTGCTTCCTGCTTCTATCAGTATCTCCTTGGTAACACCTGTTCACCTAACCAACAGCAAATTGTTCCAGTTCCTCTTTTGGCATGTCTAGAATCAGGCGTGTTGGGCCCCCTAAGGTGTCACAGCACCAGCTAGTTAGTGCTCCTATCTCAGAGGCTCACATTCCAGTTTCATGAGGCTACTTCTCTCTGAAAGCTTTGTATCGATTCTTCTCCAAGTAACTCGGTTCTGACAATTCTGCACTCTCCCTGCTGTTTACTTTTGCAAGGCTGAAGTTAATGGTGGTGGAGGCTGGAGCTGCCTCCTGCCTGAAGTTACTGCTTGTGTTATCATCATGTTTCCTTTTCACTTCTTTCAGTCCCCCAACATTTGTTTAACCAACTAAATTATCCCTGTAATTAAGCTATTGCTTGAAATGCCCAATGTCGTTTTTCTTTCGTGTTTTTGGACTCTGTGACAGGCAAAGTGATTGGCTCGAATTTCATGCCTCTTGCTTAATCAGATATCGTAGATACGACACTTAAGGTTCTCATATTTGGAATACAAAAGAAAAACCACAGTTTAAAACTCAGTTCCATAGCCACTCCTTCAAGTTGCAATATGATTACTGGAAACAGCATGTCAACTCGTGATCATATAATTTACCAAGATTTGACTAAGTGCTCGACACTGTTCTCTTAACTTACTCATTTAATTCATGTAATCCTTATGATCACTCCTTCTAGTTAGCATTATAACTTTCCCATTACAAAATGAGGAAGAAAACTAAGGCACAGCAAATATTATCTAAACATCCAGAGGGAATTCAGGAACGCTGTGGGTTTTGCTGGCAATGTTTCTGTTCAATAAACCTGTTGTTGTTGTTGTTGTTGTTATAATGTGCCGTCGAGTCACTTGCGACTCATAGCAACCCTGTGTACAACAGCCCTAAATCCTGCTCTGTCCTGTGCCAATCGTACTGCCTCCGACACACTCATCCCAATTACCCCAGTCACTGAATCAATCCACCTCATAGAGGGTCTTTCCCGCCTGTGCCTGCCCTCCACCCTCCCAAGCACGATACATTTTCATAAATACTCTATCTACCTGAGATACAGATTTGAGGCAGTTATACAGTTATCAAAAAAAGGCTAGAACATCACATTGATAGAGAACTGGAAGAAGTTCAAGCTGTGTTCAGAAGACGTTATGGCACCAAGAATATCATTGTTGATGTTAGATGAATTCTATCTAAAAGGAGAGAATATTGGGAGAATCCCTTTGTATTTTATTAATGATACAAAGGTATTTGATTTTGTGGATCATAACAAACTGTGGCTAACAATGAAAAGAATGGGAATCCCAGAACACTTAATTATGTTTATACAAAACCTACCAAGAAGAGCAAGAAGCCTCTGTGTGACCAGAGCAAGAGAAACATTGCCTGATTTCAAATCAAGGAATGTGTGTGCCCTGGTTGTGTTCTTACTCTCTATCTATTCAATCTGTATGATGAGCAAACCATTGGAGAAGTTGGCCTCTATGAAGAGGAATGTGGCATTAAGATTCGAGAAAGGTCCATCAGCAGCCTGAGTTATGCAGATGACACAACCTTTCTTGCTAAATGTGAGGAGTACCTGAAGTGTTTGTTTCAAAGGATCAAAAGCTTTCACTATGGATCATATTTCAATATCAAGATGACAAAAATCCTTTCTGCTGACCAATAAGCGACATCATGATAAATGGAGAAAAGACTGAAATTGTCCATGGTTTAATTTTCCTTTCATCCACAATCAACATCCTTGGTACCAGTAACGAGGTGCTCAGGAGACATTATATTGGGCATGTCCACTGTCAGGGACCTCTTCAAATTACTGAGAAGCAGTGATGTCAGTTTGAAGACTGAAGTGTACCTTGTTCAGATTATGGTCTTTTCAGTCACTTGCTATGCATCAGTGAGCTGGGCAATGAATAAAGAGAACAGAAGAATTGATGTCTTTGAGCTGTGGTGTTAGAGAAGAGTACTGAATATTCCAAGGGCTGTCAAAAAACCCAAAAAGATATGTCTTGGAAAACATGCAGTCAGAGTGCTCTTTGAAGGCAACGATCGGGAATCTTTGTCTCACATATTTTGTGCTAGCATGTTCATAGGAGAGGATATTCCTTGGAAAGCGACGTCACCCTTGTAAAGGTGGAGGCTTGTTCAAAGAGAGGAAGATCTTCAACAAGATGGATTGACACAGTGACTGAAGCAATGAGCTCAAGTGTGTCAGAGGTAACAGGGGAGGCCCAGGAGAGAACGGAGTTCAAAAGGTCTCTGTGAGTTGTCCTTGACTCTACGACACTTAATAACAACAACATACACAAACACGTAACGACTGTCTATGTTTATATGTGTGGTCCATGTTATGTTTCACTTTGAGATGCGCCAAATTGTCTTGTTCCAAGTCATTTGGAACATGGAATCTTTATTGCATAATTTTTTACATACTTGCTATCTTTCCTCCATGTCCTGATTACGCCCTAAGCTTCTAAAGCATCAATCTCAATAATAACAGGGGAGATCCTAAACAAAGCAGATATTAATATCCACCATGCAAATACAGAGCATTTTTATCCCGTATAATCATTCTATTATTTTCACTTCTTCCCCGCCCACCAATTAAAGCGTAGAAACTATTGTCTCTCTCTCTCTCTCATTCAGTTTTCAAATTATGTTCTGTGGCAAGTGTCTTATGTGGCAAGTATTTTCTTTTTTTCTAAATTATAGTCTCTTTGTGCTTAATCTTCAAAAGTATGTGTCTGTAATTCCAGACGAGCTAGTTCATCTCTGTCTTCACTTTTTGGCTATATGGCTAAAGGGAAGTTTTAAGTGCTGCAATTTAGCACAATCTGCTTTTATTCATTACCACATAATAGATGGCAGTTGGAGATTTCATATTGCCAACTCTATTTTTGTATTGTAATCATGTTGGACATTTGGTCTTCAAAAAGCTGAAATACAGCCCATCCCTCAGACTTTCCCTTCTGTGTTGCATAAGAATGTAGACATCTCTGGTAATAAATTTACTCTGACAGCTGCTAAAAAATTTACCAGGCTTGACAACATGCTTTGAAGGCAAAGAGGAAAACAGAGATTTGGTTGACTATTTACCCAAAACATTTATCTTTTGAGGAAGAAAAAAAAATAATTTGCTTAAAGTACATTGAAATACGGCTGTAGGATGGTATTAAAGGGTTGTTTGTCTGTCACTCTCTGGCATGTCTTATAAAGTTTGTTTTCTCTGGCATGCCATTTTTCATGGAGGGAAGAACAAATGACTTGGAAAAGCATGGGCTGAACTTGGAATGCAAAATCAATGCCTACTAGTTGTCTTCAGGGAAAAAGAAAAGTTTTCCCATGGAGACAGACAAAGCTGAAACAAGCCCTTTGGCAATGATGTTTACAGTCAATCTGGTGAGGGTAATGCCATCAGCAGAAGTGAAATTCTCAGCAGCTCTCTGCTGTTGCAAACAGATAAGTTCTCGCTGCTTCCTAGACAGATGTGAATCTATCCCTCGTGTTGTCTTAATGCTTCCCTGTTGCTAACTATCCTCCAAAGGTATCTAGAATGGAAATAAATGACTGGCCTGGTAGCTGCCTGGAGCTGTCTTAAGTGCTTGGCCTGCTGGGTATCAATAGTTTGTTTGGTGGCTTTCAAGGTAGAGTGGTACATTGATTTGTTTAAATACTGCAGTGCATTAGCGGTTCTTATCTCCTCCCAAGCCTTCAACCTCATCTCTTTCTGAAGAAGATAGCCCACCCTATTACTGAGATAACATGTGCTAGTCAGTGACTTGAAATATGATTGACTGAATGGAATTGATTTTTTTACCAACCCGTGTCTCAGAAGCAGTTTGGAGTAAATACTCCGGTAAATGTCACTAATAGGGCACAGCAAAGAAGGAAGGCAAGAAAAGAAGATTTGATTAAGAAAAATAAATTCAGAGCATTTACACAAACACGCGAGTCAATTTTCTAGCTCCGAAATAATTTTCATGAATTTACAGTCCTGAAAAATTTCACTGTGCCTCCTGATTTGGTTGGTTTGGGTCAATTTAAATTATGTCTTCTTTTTCCTCTCTCTCACTCTAATGTGCTTTCTCTCTTGCTCCCACTGATTCCCTACTCTTGCTCTTCTGTGGCCTAGTGGTAAAAAAGCTGCACTGCAATCCCGAAGGCATATGGTTGGAGGCCACCAGGTGCTCTGCAGAAGAAAGATGGGCATTCTCCTTCCATGCCTCTGAAAACACACCAGAGAGTCAGCTGTGGGTCGGTTCCAACTTGACGGTACACAATAACAACAAATGCATATATTGAGATATTTCCTAATCATCTTCATCTGGGATACTTCGTAGTCCTTTTATGGGTATACTTATCTCTATAAGCCCTGCTGAGGTTTTTCTTGTAGACTAACATTGGCCAGTGGAGCAACTAGCATACAAAACAACTGTTAGTGCGTGCCGAGACATCATAGCGATGCTGTAGCATCTCCGTCATCTGAATTCCATGAAGCAGAAATTGGTGCTTTCTACCTCACACTTGTTTCTGTGTGTGGGAGCGGAATGAGGGAAATCCTTTGCAGAAACTTGTTCCTGTGCGGAGGTCACCACCAAAAACAGGTTCCACCTTTATTTTTTCTTTCTCTTCTCCCCTTCTCTTTCTATACACAAACTTTACTTGTTTTCTTCTCCATCTCCTTTGTTTTTCTTTTTCTGAAAGATCTGCTCAGCTAATCACGTACTTAAAAAACCCTCACAAAATACAAATTACTCATGAAGGACCCAGAACCCGAACTGTAAAAAAAACTTAATAAAACAATATGAAACATAGAAGAGAGATAATATATATGGATACACGGTGTCTTTTAATACTGTATGTCAGAAGTTTAATCCAGAGCAAGCCTGCTTTTTAAGAAAGGCTAAACCAGGAATTGATCTGTATGATCTATATTTTCATTTTAAAGTAAGTGTCTTTTGGGAGAAATTAATGCTTCTTGACTCCATGCTTTTACTCCATGCCTAACTTATTTTATTGTCTTAGTTTTATTGCACTTGGCAAGTAATTTTTTTATATATGTTGAAGGTGTGTGGCTTCTCTGAGTTGAGAAGATCTGTCAGCATCATTTCTCTAATAACACATATCAGTTTGTGTCTCTATCACATTTTGGTAATTTGTGACATTAAAAATCTCTTGTAATGCTATTGTGTTTACATATGTTATAACATATTAACGGAAATGAATATAACACACATGTAAATATAAAGTATATTTATTTTTTTGTTGTTCTATCAAGTTGACTATAACTCATAGTGACTCTACAAACAATGGATTGGAAATCCACCTTTCCAGTAAGATCCTCACCATCTCTGATATACATGAGTCCATTGTTATAATCATTATGTTAATCTTTTTGGTCGAGGAACTTCCTCTCTTATGCTGATACTGCACCTTTTCAAGCATTATATTCTTTTTCAAGAAATAAGCCTTCCTAATGACATGCCCAAACTGTGTGAGATAAAGCTTCACTATCTTCTTCTACTAGGAGCACACTATTTGCACTTTCTCCAAGACATTGTGTTTATTTTTTTAGCTCTCTAGGAACTCTGGTGGCCTAGTGGTAAGAAGCTGTGATGCAATCCCTAAGGCACACAGTGGGAGAAGGATGGGAACTCTCTTCCTGTGTGATTACTGCTTCTGAGAACCTGTTGGAGGGTAAGCTATGGGTCAGTTCCAACTCAATGGTACACAGCACAACATGGAACATTCAGTATTTTTCACCAACACAGTTACTCAAAGACTTTTCTTTTTCCTGTGTCATCCTTAGCCATTGTCCAACTTTCAGATGCATAGCAAGTGATTGAAAAGACCATGGTAAGTAAGCTGTATATATGCATATATATAAAATATCTGTAAATAAGTTCTATTACATGTAAGCATAATATCATTAGGAGAGGTTTTAAATAGGGAAAGAATTACCTAAATGGGACACATTTTATATGTAAAATGTTGTTGTTGTTATTATATGCCGTCAAGTCGCTTGTGACTCATAGTGACCCTATGTACAATAGCCCTAAACCCTGCTGTATCCCTTGCCAATCTCACTGTCTCTAACACGCCATTCCCTATTACCCCAGTGATGGAATCAGTCCATCTCATCAAAGGTCTTTTTCTCCTGCACCATCCCTCCACCTTCCCAAGCATAATGGCCCTCTCTAAGGACTGGTACCTCCTTGCAACATGCCCAAAGTATGTCAGATGAAGCTTCAGAATCATTGCCTCCAAGGAGCAGCCCGGCTTCTCTAAGACAAACTTGTTCGTTCTCCTAGCAATCCATGGTATATTCAACACTCTTCTCCAGCACCAAAGCTCAAAGGCATCAACTCTCCTTCTATCACCCCAGTCATTGTCCAGGTCTCTGAAGCATAGCAAGTAACGGCAAAGACCATGGCCTGTATCAGGTGCACCTTAGTCTCTAGACTGACATCGTTGCTCCTCAGTACTGTGGAGAGTTCTCTGACAGCAGACTTTCCCAGTGCAATTTGCCTTTTAATTTCTTGCCTGATGGTACCAAGACTGGTGATTGTAGAGTCAAGCAAACTAAAGCTGTCAATGATCTCAATCTCTTCACCATCAATTGTAAGCATAATTTTTATATACATTGTTGTTTGTTGTTGTTAAGTACCTGAGAAAGGAACAACTGGGGGTGACTGAGTCTAAATTGTACCCACTTCAAAAAGGGGAACTATCTCCATCAACAATATCCATATCAGTATAAAGACAGCTTCTAGGTCAGCCACATCCCCTCCCCCCCATGCTGTTGAATCTATTTCTGCCAATCACTGCATTTGATATTCATTGTTGACTCACAGACTTTACTTATCGTTGTGGTACTGAAAGTGGGGCCCATTAGGGAAGTTAGTTGGAGAGTGGGGAAGGCAAAGACTATCACCCAAAGCATGTCCAGGTTTTAGCGCAGAATGCCCAAGGCACAATTCCTCAATTAGTAAAAGTGTCAGTTCAGTTCAGTAGCATACATTCAAATCATACAATATAAGATGATTTTTCCATCGCTTCAGATGCAAACTCAAACAAATGTCACTTTTATTTCTTTTTAGCTTTCCTTGATATAGTGTCCATTTAATCCTCCTGATTTCACTATGGGTAGGTGTAATGATACCAATTCAGAGAGCACAGGTAAGTACTAACACATCTGTATGCCTAGCCCATTTGTTTCTTGAGAATAATTTTTGTGTGCAAATTTTCTGTTGTGTGCAGTACAGTCATGTGTTTGATTGCCTCATCTTTCATAAGGTACATTGCACAGTATTCTGTTGAACACTTGACGTCACTAAGGGATGAAAATAATCCCATTCATGAGCCCCACTTAGACTCAGTTCCATGAGAGAATCATGATGCATAGCTGGGCCCCTTCCATTAAGTACATTATACTTCTCTGTGGATGTCTCCACCAAATCACATATAATTTGTACAAATCAGATATACTAATAGAACCCTGAGCCTCCCGTATAGTCTAAATTAGAATAGGACTCTGTCCAATGTTTCTTTTTACTTTGAGGTTAAAAGAAAGACCATAGCTCTGAGGGATCTATATGGCATTAATTGCTAATACTGAAGCAGAAATGTTTAAGTATCTTCAAATGGGCAGGGCCTTTCACAGTTCCACTTAGATTAAGTTTCTTGAAATTGAGATGTGATTTTTACATTTCCTTTCACTTTTCCGTCTTTCTCTTTCCTCTCATAATCCTCTAGAGTCGTTAACATGTGATAGAATTATAATTACTAATGTTTTAATGACTTTTATAAAAGTAGCGTATGTATTATAATTATCCATTTAGTTAAAATAAAAAAGAAAAGAATTCTTTCTAAAGAATTTTTCAATGTCATTTGGCTTCACTTTTATCATTGTTGCTGTTTGTAGTTTCAGCCTTTTTTTTTTAGAGGAAGTTGAATTCTTTGAGTCCTATTGATATTGGCAATTTCTGAATTAGCAATTACTGCTGATAAGCTCCCTCAAAATCCAGTGTCTTAAAATTACTGTGTTTTGGAAAAAAGTTTACAGAGCAAATTAATAACTTTTTGTCTCCTTCTCTTCAGCTCACTTAATATGTGTTATTATCTATTCAAAGGACCTGGTGGCGTAATAGTGGCATGGAAAGGTTCAGAAAAGGTTCACTTTCTCCAGCTACTCCACAGGAAAAAGAGCGCTCTCTCCTCTCTTAAAATTTTATCACCTCAGAAACCTAGTGCAGGTTCACCATAAGAGGAAATCTACTTGATAGTTGAGGGGTTTTACTAGTTAATTACTAATCTTTCAGTATTTTAAGGGTAAAGGATTGGTTGCCAGAGAATAGTGTGCTCTGGTGTCTGAGTAGATCAGGAGTTGCACAATATCTTTTTTTCATAAGGCACGGTAGCCTGATCCAAATCCAGAGCACATAGGTTTTATTTCTACAGGGAAAAGATCTTAGGCTGATTTGGGAACAATCTCCTAATCAATGTTCCAATGAGGCTACAGAAGTCCTGGAAGACAGACTTGTTGCTCAGGGCAGTATAAATAAAGATATTTCTTTAGATTAACTGTACTAGCAATCTCAAACAGTGTAATCTGAAGCAGATAACATTGTTAAAAAGAGCTTCTTTTGTTAGTTTCTTGTACATAGAGCTAAATTAATGACAAACAAAAGCATATCATGCAGGGTATATGATAATAAAAATATATAATGAGAATTATAAAAACAATGGGAGACTTTGTAATATCATTAATACAACTTACAGATCATTAGCTAACTCAATTTATACATTATTGATTAACATTCGGGAAAAGTTTGTTTCCTAAAAGTGAAAATGCTATGATAAAGTTTAATAAATATCATTAGACTATGAGTTGTAAAGATAAGAGTTTAATTCCTGCTAAGGTCATAAATTAATGAACTATACTAAGGAATACTTTCTGATCTTATTAAAAGAGGAGTAGTGTACTACTGTCTGGGACCTGGTGGGCAGGCCTTTGTATTTACAAGTTTGTTGAGCCCTGATTAAGTCTCCAGTTTGGAGGCTTATAGGTGAAGCAATTGGATTCTGGAAGGTAGGTTCTTTTGATTTAGTTGAACGTCAAGTGTAAACTGTTGGATCTTTTTTTTTGTTTCATTAACAACTGTGTGTAAGCTGATTGGTCACCTGCATTGAATTAACAATCAGCTGTGGGCTGGAAGCCTCTTGTTTAAGTCAATCAGTATCTGGTGAGTGTGCCTTTATATTTAGAAGTCCACCAGAGACCCATGAAGAAATGTGCAAACTCACTGGCAATAAGAGAGATGTAAGCCAAAACTACAATGAGATGCTATCTCACTCCAGTAGCAGTGGCAAAGTTTAACAGGATAGCAAGTAATAAATGTTGGAAAGGATGTGGAGAAATAGGAACTCATATACATTGTTGGTAGGATTGTAAAATGGTATAACTATTGATTCAGTGACTGGGATAATCAGGATGGGAGTGTCAGAGAGTGTGATTGGCACAGGACAGAGCAGAGTTTAGGGCTGTTGTACATAGGGTCGCTATGAGTTGCAAACAACTCGACGGCACATGACAACAACCCTGGAAGCAGTTTGTATTTCCTCCAAAGGCTGAACATAGAAATTCCATATGGACCAGCTATTTCACTGCTTGGAATATACCCTGAGAGAATGAGAACTGAAGTGCAAATGGGGACTTGTACACCAATGTTCGTAGCAGTATTACTCACCATAGCAAGAACATGGAAACAGCCCAAATTTCGAACCAAAATCAAATGGACTGAGAAATTATGGTACATTCACATGATGGAATACTACACAGCATGCAGGAGCAATGATTTTGCATATTACTACCTGACTTGGGAGAGACTGGAGAGCATTATGCTGAGTGAACTAACTCAGTCCCATCAGGACAAATGCTGTATAAGGCTTTATTGTAGAACAAGTATAAGGATCCAAAGTGGGGGAAAGTGGGGCCAGAGTGGTGAGAATGGGTGGGGCTGGGTGTAGTTAATCACAGGGTCACACAATTCAACAGGTGGAGAGAGATGGGTGAAGCAAACTAGAAAGATTTGGTGTGAAAAACAATGCGTATGAATTTTGTAAATAAACCTGCATAAAAAAAATTTTTTTTAAGTTAAAAAAAATGGTCTAGGAACTCTGCTGGTCTACTGGCAGGAAGCTGTACTGCAATCCTGAAGGCACACAGTTCGAAGCCACCAGCTGCTCTGCAGGAGAAGGATGGGAAATCACCTCTTGTGCAATTAGCTGCCTCTGAAAACCCACCAAAGGGTCAGCTGTGGGTCGATCCTGACTCCTCTACAGTATAAACAGCAACATCAACATAAAATAATCTAACAAAAAAAAAAAAAAAGGTCCCAAAAAACAAAACAAAGAACTCACGTAAAGTTTAAAAAAAAAATCAAGAAAAAAGAAAAGCCACTTGAGCCGAAAAGAGCTTTGCAAACAGAAAACTAACAAAAAAAAAAAAAAGGTCAGATGGGCCCTGACTAAGTCTTTAGTTTGGAAGCTCATGTGTGAAGTCTCTGGTATTGTGTTTGGGAAGAACATTGTTCTAAGAGGTATAGCATCTGTCTGTCAGTTTGCTGTACTGAGATAAATCATAGTTGCTGTGATACTGCCTCTGAAAACCCACCAGAGGATCAGCTATGGGTTGATCCTGACGCCATGGTATGCCACATACACACACGTAGGAGCTCTGATGACAAGAAGATACACTGCAATCCCACAGGCACACATTTCAAATTCATCAGCCTCTCTGAAGCAAGATGAGCAGTTTTCTTTTATGTGTTTTACTGCTTCTAAAACCCACCTGACAGATCAGCTATAGGTTGGTTCCAACTTGAGGGTACACAGCAACAGTATATTCATAGAAATTTTGAAATTATTTAGTAAGATGATTTATGTGTACAATCTATCTTAATATCTGACAGAATGCATTTATTTGCTAGATATTATTTCTTTATATAATATTATAAAGAAGTACCTTCAAGGTGCTTACAAATAGATGTGGGAGATAATGTTTAACTTTGCCAAGTAACATTTTCAATGAAAGGGATATTTTATCTTGTCACCAACTAGAAAACTAGTCAATAAGATAAAAATAAACTACTTTACAAATATAACCATTGTTAGGTGCCATGGAGTAGACAACTCATATTGACCCAATGAACAAAGAATCAGAAGCTTGCCTCTGTTGTTGTTAAGCGCCATTAAGTTGATTAAGACCCAGAGCAAACCTATGAACAACAAATCTGAACCCTGTCCTGTTCTGTGCCATCGTCACGCTTCCTGAGACACTAGAGCCCATTGCAGCAGTCACTGTGTCAGTCCACCTGGTTAGGGGCCTTCCTCTCCTTCACAGACCCTTTGCCTTTCTAAGCATCAAAGCCCTCTTTGAAGAATAGCCCCTCCTAGCAACATCTCCAAAGTACGTGAGGCAAAACTTTACCATCTTTGCCTCCAAAGAGCACTCTAGCTGCATTTCCTACAAGATATATTTGTTTGTCCTTTTGAAAGTCCATTTGATGTTCAATGATCTTCTCCAACACCACAGCTCAACGACATCAATTCTGTCATCCTTATTCGTTGTCCAGATCTCAGATGAAAACCTTTATCCTGTACTCTGCCATGGTTACAATCACTTCAATGCTCAAGTCATTGTTGAAGTCTCTGTGTCAATCCATGTGGTTGACAGTTACAATGAAAAACTAATTTTAGTTGTATACCAATGAGGTTGTCTTTGTGGCATCATGTGCTATGTGTTGAGATGCTGATCTGAACCGTTGGTTGAATTCACCAGCCATTCTGTGGGAGAAACATGAGCCTGGCTACTCTCAGGAAGATTTATGGCCTCCCAAACCCTGTGGATACTCACCATGGGTTGGCGCAATGGATATTGGTGAGACTGGAAACTTTGATTTGTTGACTTCACTTTTAATTTCTAAGAAACTTAAGTAGTTGAAAATCTAATACTCAAAACTAAATTATGGTAACTGGCAGCGTGTAAGAGTAGTAACCTAAAATAGCTTCGGGGGGAAATTAGTCCACACTGAATGGTGCTGTCTGTATGAGTGTACGCTCTTTATTATTTGTTTTAAATTTTAATCTTCGTGGTGGTTGTTGCAGAGAAGTTTGCAGAAATGATTGTGTGACCAATTTAGTAAAGAGTGATGAGATTAAGAAGGAGCATGGAGATTCCATCTAACAAAAGAGGATCTGGAGAAAAAAGTTTTACAAGGTATTACCAACAGCAGGAGGATCTGGAGTGTAAGGCAAGAAGCATATTCAATCCGATAAACAATGAATCTTAAACCCCTGTAAATATGTGCCAAGAGGTAAGAGTTGAGGTAATTTCCTTTTCTTGGGGGAATATACTGAACAAGAAGTATGCCTTGGTATTTGTACCAACATCTGAATTGTTAGGACGGTTCTTTCTTCGACTTCCAAGGTCCTTTTTACTCGTAGCCCATCCCAACCTTGTGTAAAAAAAAAAAAAAAATTTAAAAATCTTCCAACTTAAAGAAAAAAAAAAAGAGTTGAGGTCCCTACCTAGCCCGGGATTTGTGCCCTGAACTACTCACTCACAACCCATTGTGGAAGACCTCAGTAAGTACATGTGTTTAGGATCAAATTTGAGAAGTTCATTGGTACAGGAATAACCCTTAAAATTGAGGGTAGGACTTTTTTTTTCTACTTTAACGTTACTGGTATTGTAGAGCTCTGTATGTTGTTGTTGCTGTTAAGTGCCGTCGAGTCATTGGCGACTCATGGCGACCCTTTGAATGAAAGTCCTCGACACCTGCATGACTTTCATCCTCTCGGCAGGTCCATAGGGTTTCCAGAGGCAAGCTCTTACAGAAGTGGATACCACTTCTGCTTCCAAGCTTGTTTTAACCGGGGAGTGCCACCAAACACTGTCCACCATGGATAACCGTTATCACATTTGACATGACAGTGTCACAGTGTTCAGCTTCAGAGCTCTGTATGACAAAAAGAAAAAAGAAAGTAACTTTTAAAAAAACTTTAGTTGAATTCTAATAAGGGAGTCCTTGCGGCAACCTATACCTAGACCAAAGGGCTATTGTGCAAACAGAGCAAGAGAGCGCCATTGTTGCTACTGTTAGGTCCCATCAAGTGGAGTATGACTCAGTGATCCTGTCAACAAAAAATCTGAACCCTGTCCTGTCCTGTCCTGTGCCATCCTCACACTTCCTGACACACAAGAGTCCATTATAGTCACTGTGGCAATCCATCTGGTTGAGGGTCTTCCTCTCCTGCGCTGACCCTCCACCCTTCCAGCATCATGTCCCTCTCCAAGAGGTAGCCCTTCCTCGCAACATGCCCAAAGTGTGTGAGGTGAGAAGCCTTCTCATACTTGTCTCCAAAGAGCATTCTGGCTGCACCCTCTCCAAGATATAGCTGTTTGTTCTTTTGGCCGTCCATGGTATGTTCACTACTCTTCTCTAACACCACAACTCGAAGGAATCAATTACTCTTCTGTCATCCTTATTCATTGTCCAGCTCTCAGATGCATAGCAAGTGATCAGAAAGACTATGGCCTGAGTCAGATGGACCTTAGTCCTAAAACTGATGTCATTACTCCTCAATAATTTAGAGAGTTAAAGGGAATATTACATGGTTTAAAATTAAGAAAAAAGTGTGTCAGGGTTCTATTCTCTTTCCATACCTATTCAATCAGTATGCTGAGAAAATTATTTAAGAAGCTGAACTCTATGAAGAAGAATGTAGCATCAAGATTGGAGGAAGTGACATAAAAACCTCTGAGTTATGCAGATGGCACAACCTTGCTTACTGAAAGTGAGGAGGACTTGAAACACTTGTTGCAGAAAATCAAAGAATACTACCTTCAAAGTGGATTGCATCTCAATGTCAAGGAAACAAAGATTCTTACCTCTGGAACAATAGGCAACAATGTGATAGATGAAAAGATTGTAACTGTCAATAACTTTATCTTGCCTGGTTCCACAGTCAACACCCTTGGTATCAGCAGTCAGAAAATCTGGAGGTGTATGTATTGCACTGAGAAAATCTTCACTTGGGGATCTCTCCAAATTATAAAGGAACAATGATGTCAATCTGAGGACTAAGATGCGTCTAATTCAGGCCACGGTCTTTCTGATCACTTGCTATGCATCTGAGAGCTGTACAATGAATAAGGATGACAGAAGAATTGATGCTTTTAAGCTGTAGTGTTGGAGAAGAGTCGTGAACAGCCCAAAAGAATAAACAAATGTTTCTTATAGAAAGTGCAGCCAGAGTGTTCTTTGGAGGCAATGATAACAGAAAAATTAATGTTTACCTATAAAAATCACCATGCCCCTCTGCTGATAGTCATAAAATGTCATATTCAATAATTATCTGACAAATATATGCTACTTTTTTATGCAACTAATGCTGCTTTACCAAATGTGCAATCCTTTTGAGTGCTGATTTTTCTGTGTGTCATGCATGTTACATGAAAAATTTTGTGTATACAACACTGTGATCGTGGAGAATAAATGATTGTTCTAATTGGCCTAAGATCTCAGTTTCAATCACCATGTCTGTTAGTGCAAATGATAATCTAAATGTGCTCTATTGTACATTGGGTTTTTGAAGGCCTGTAATTTCTGAAGTGGATGGCCAATCCTTCTTCCTAGTCTGTCTCAGTTTTTAAATGTATATAATAGTATCTGACAGACAAGCATTCTACAGAAAAGAGTAGATGAAAGACATTTACCAAAAAAAAAAAAGAAAGACATTTACCAGTTAGAAAGACCAATATTCAATGTTGCTGCCCACCCGGCTACATGCTTGGTTGGTTTGGGGTTTTGGGGGTTTTGTTTTGGGTTTTTTTTTGTGTTGTTTTTTTTTTAAGTCCATCCTTTCCCTACTCCACCACCAACCCTTCCTACTTTTGCTTACAACATTCAACACCCATCTCCCATTGACCAGCCCCTGATGTGATGTCCTAAGTCTCAAGCAGTCAGGATTTCTCTGATTCTGACCATATCATGCTGCTGTCAGTCTCTAATGATGTGGTCAGTATGACTTTAATTTAAAGTAGTTAAGTACAACTGTCATGTACAGCTTCTTTTCCTGGAAGAATGTGTTTGAGACAGAGAGGTTGGAACAGGATAGAATGGTGTTTAGGGCTCTTGTACATAGGGTGCTATGAGTCGCAAACAACTCAATGGCACATAACAACAACAACAATTGACCTAGTCTGTAGGGAGTTGTCCTGCTAACCCAAGAATGGTGGCCCTCGAGCAGTTCAAATCCACCAGTGGCTCTCCACAGGGGATTGGGTTTTACCTCTAAAATATAATTTTAGAAACTTGGGTAATGGAGCACTAGCTTTAGGGCCAGAATGGGTACCATGATAAAACAGAGATAGGAGAAAGCTGAGGTTTGTATAAAAACTCCTGGAGAGAAAGCTAACATATAGACAAATTCATACAGAAGAGAGGCAGCCTCCCCAGTGAATGGTCAGTTATAAACAAGATCCAGCTTGGGTATTATTGCTATGACAAGAGTCTAGAATGAAGGTTGCATAGTGGAGTGTACTGGGAAGGGGAGAGGGGGAAGAGATTATATACCAATGAAGGAATTTTTCTTTTACTTTTCAAAGACAAGAGCGAACTGGGGAGCGGAGGGGTGGGCAGGATGAAAAAATGTAGCAATGAATGACCGGAAATCCAAAATCTCTGTAAACGTTCATTAAAATTAATAACTTTTTTTTTTTACAAAGCCAACTTGATGGCAGTGCATTTGAGTTCTGCTTTTCTTAACAGGAACTGCCTAAGCAGAAATGAACAAAGCCTTCAAAAGTACTCACGGTAGAGTTGGAACCTCTACAAGATTTTTCTACACCAAGGGAAATTTTACCTGAAGTCAGATCATCATCCCTGGAAGTGTCAGTCCCATAATTACTGAGGGAAGTTCCAATTAGTATGAATGAGAAGCCCAAGCATATA
The DNA here is from genome assembly GCF_000299155.1 of Elephantulus edwardii. NCBI lineage: Eukaryota > Metazoa > Chordata > Mammalia > Macroscelidea > Macroscelididae > Elephantulus > Elephantulus edwardii. Next base: position 6,015,074 of record NW_006399827.1, read on the forward strand.
TACCTATCCACAGAAAAAGAAGAGGGAAAAGTAGGTGGGAGACTAGAAAACAGTGGGGTGGAAATTTTAAAATCCTATTTAAAAAATGTAAAAAGCATGTAGGTAGCAATTAGCCTGCGTGCTTCCCAGATGTTTCCCTGGACACTCGTTATTAGTGAACTTGGCATAGGAGGGCAGGCTCCGGGGGGGGGGGGGAGCTAGGGTGGGCACTGCCTGGAGTTAGAAGCCCTGGCAGGCACATTTCTACTTTGGATGGAGTCCATGGTACTGCTGCCCCTCTCAAGGCTGATGGCCCCTCCTTGCTCCCTCAGGGGTTTGCTCTGTTGTGACCACAGAGCTGAGCTGCCGGCAGGGGGCAAATTGCTTTCTACAGAGGGGACCAGATGTGGTTTCTTTACTACTGCAGCCCCAACTCAAGCAGCAATTCTATCAAAGGAGACTCCACCCTAAACCCTTTAAGGCAAGGCAGTGGTGATTAATGTGCCAGCTTAAGCCAAAGGAATCCCAAGCACTCTGCTCTGGAGAAGATTAAGTCAGTGGGAGATCCAAATAATGAGAGCCCTGAGGAACTATTCTGAAAATCAGAGGAAATTGAAAGGAAAAGTTAAAATAACATTTTTTTTCCCCAGAAAGAAAGTGGTTTCATAAATGCATATGACCTCTGACTGGATTGTAAACATTCAAGGTGATAAGTAAATAGTGGAGGAATGACATAAAAAAGGAGGGACAAATTAGACCGGTGTTTTCAACTCTGCAGTGTTTGTCAACCCCAAATTACAGAGCAGACCAGATAGGGAAGCAAGCCGAATTTCTCTGGGGTCTCCCAAGAGTGGGAAGGAATGGGCAAAAAGAAAGAATAGCTGAGGAGAAAGAGAAAGGAAGAGAAATACAAAGTCTGATTTCCCTGGTCCCTGAATTGCAATCCAGAAACACAGGTAAAGGGGTATAAGGGAAAGAGATGTAGCTCTAAATATATGAAACAATGTCCAGGTATCTAAAGCTCTCGATGTCTGAAGGTTCTTATCTAACTGTTGACTCCCTGTACTCATTTTGCTGGGGCCTTGGAGACCCAGCTAGCCTACAAGTTGCTGTGCCAATGTCTTGATCACCTTACACCAGCGAGAGGAGAGGGAAAGAGTCTGGGGTCTGTTCTTGCTTTCTCTGCCCTTCCAGTACAATTTCTGTCTGTGTCTCTTTGGCAGATTTCTTTGGTAGCTACATGGGGGTAGCACGCAACCATATGCCAAGTGGGATTTGCATTTATCTGCCTGCCTCTTTCATTCCAACTTCAAGATGCTGCTCTGGAAATCTAATCAAGAATTTTTAAGAATCTCACTTGCTCTCTCTGTCCCTTGTCCCTTCTCCCCTTGCCACTGTGCAAGAGCTTGTTCCAAGCAAACTTTGGAGAACACGCAACAGAAAGCAGCTTTTCTGTTGGAAAGATCAGGGCATGTCCATGACCTGCCAGTGTGATGTGTCAAGTTGAACACATCAACAGCACTTCCTCAGTACCTGCAAGATCTAGACGTTTCTCAGAATGTTGATGGGAGGCAAAGATGAATAAAATACAGCCAGTCTCTCAGTGAAAAGACTTTTTTTTTTTTTTAAAGGCTAAAATCAGAAGATAGTGGACCTGACTCGGCTACTGGAATTGTGACTGTCTTTTCTCCAATTTCTAGGTTTAAAATAATATCCTGCTAACAGCTCCTGGTGACATCAATTGTCCAGTTTGACTGGCTTCTATTCTGTGACACCAAGCCACTGACCACACATTTTCAGCTCAGTGATGAGCATCTAAAGCAAGCGGAATATTTAATAGGTTAGGCTGAGGGGATCAGATTTTATCTCTAAAATGTAATTTGAGAATCTTGGGTACTTGGTGCACTAGCTTTAGGGCCAGAATCAGTACCACCATAAAATAGAGATAGGAGAGAGCTGAGGTGTGTATTAAAATTCCTATAGAAAAGCTAGTGCACAGACTAATACAGCAACTTTGCAGAGAGCAGCAAAGCTATGACAAGCATTCAGGGAGTAAGGCAGAGAATAAGAGAAAGAGAGGAAGTATGAGATAAGAAGAGAAGCAACTAATGGTTGTCTTATTAGCATGATTTCTTATTAGCACATTCTATACCTTATTAGCATAGAATACTATGGAAGAAATGGTATTTTTCATAGTATCTTACGACATTATTCTTGTATGAACTGTTTTTCACTTTAACTTGTACATTTTCGTTCTTTGAAAACAAATGAACTTTAATGATGACAAATATTGACTGATAAGTAACCTGGAACAGGTCATCTTTGCTCTTCACTCAGACCTATAATGGACCTAAATTAAGACCTAAATTAAGTCGATATTATTAATGGCTCATCAAAGAAGAGTGTAGGACAAAAATAACACATGTGAAAAATGGTACCACAATGCTCAGCTCTTAGATCTAGAGGAAATGACCTTTGAATTTATTTTTCCAAACAAGGTATATTAGAGTATGGGAAGGTTTAACCAGGAAAACTGAGAAGGGTCAGGAATATTCTAAGAAGATAAAATGGCAAAGGCTGAAGTGAGAAGGTGGGATAAAGCAAAAAATGAATCAAAACAGCTCTGGAATTGGTGTGACAGACTATGGTTGAGTGCAGGACCAGATATGGAAAGAAAATTGGAGTTCTGTACTTCCATGAGCACATTAATTCAGGAATTTGAACTTCAATTTGGTCTTGATTTTAATCTCTTTAAATCACATCCTGAGTTTGTTTTGTTGGTTTTTTTTTTTGCTTTGTAAAAGGAATGGTACAAGATTAATAAAGTTCTTTAAGTTTTTACATGCAAGTCTCCATACCAAAAACTGCATTGTCTTCCTCTCTCAAATATGCAGGTTTTTGACAAAAAAAAAAGGAATATGAATATATATATATAACCAAATTCAAAGAAAGGTGAACCTACAGAGTATGGAAATTGCTGAACAATATCGTTGACACCACATGCAAGTAAGATTGTGCTGAAAATTATTCAAAAACAACTGGAACAGCACATCAGCAGGAAACTGCCTGAAGTACAGGCTAGATTTAGAAGAAGCTGTGGTACTAGGGATATTATAGCTAATGTTAGATGGATCTTGCCTGAAAAAAGGGAGTACCAGAGGAATGTCTATCTATAGTGTTTTATTGACTGTGAAAAGGCATTTGACTGTGTAGATCACAAAAAAACTATGGCTCACTCTGAGAAGAATGGGAATCTCAGAACACTCAACTGTGCTTATGTGAAACCTATACTTGGACCAGGACGCAGTCGTCTGAACAGAGCAGGGAAACACTGCATGGTTCAAAATTGAAAATGGTGTACACCAGGGATGTATCCTTTCTCCATAACCTTTCAATCTATATGCAGAACAGATCATCCAGAAGGCTGGGCTGTATGAGGAGGAATATGGCATCAGGATTGGAGGAAGACTCAACAACCTGTGTTGTGTAGATGACACAACCCTGTTGCTGAAACTGAGGAGGGCCTGAAGTACTTGCTGCAGAAGGTCAAGGGCTATATAGGTTTATCTGAGGGAGGGTGAGATCAGGCTGCTCCTTGCAGGCAAGGATTTTGAAGCTTCATCTGACATATTCTGGACATGTTGCAAGGTGGAACCAGTCCTTGGAGAGGGACATTGTACTTGGGAAGGTAGAGGGACAGCACAGGAGAGGAAGACCTTCAATCAGATGGATTGACTCAATGACTGGTGTAATGAGGGTAGGTGTGCCAGAAACAATAAGATTGGCAGAGGCTAGAGAAGGGTTTTAGGGCTGTTGTACATAGGGTTGCTATGAGTCACAAGTGACTCAACAGCACATGACAACAATAACATGCATATTACAGGTGTATATAAAGGATATATATTATATCATTTAATATCATTTTTATATAATAATATTAAATGTATTTCAATACTATATATTGTATCACTTATTACTCAATAGTTTAATGTGAGAACTTGACTGATTCTTTACTCCTAAGCCTTTCCCTGTTTGAGAGTCATCATATTTGAAATGCTGATTTCAAGGACTGTGCTTACATTAAGACTACCCATAGTACTGCCACCTTTGGAGAGAATTCTAATGTGCAACCCAATGCTGGGCCAGGGTAAAGGTTCAGTAAACTCCTATTGACTAACTTATTGAATTAGTAACATTTCTTCTTAGTTACTCATGGTGACTAACAAGGTTCATTAGTTCCACCACTCCAGGCATGCTGATTCTATACAGAAAAAGAAAACAAGGAAGTGGAGAAAGGGGAAGAAGAGTAGAAGAGGAATGGAAAGCTTCATCTTTTTTTGTTTTTTAAAAAAACAACATACCATTCATATTTTCAGAACCGACTCATGGCTGCCCCTCCAGTGGGTTTTGAGAGGTGAAAATCACAAGGGAGGAGATTACTCATCTGGATTTTTTTTGAGCAGCTGTTGGAGTTGAATTCCTGCCTTTGGGTTGGCAGGGCAACTCCTTCCCACAAGGTCACCAGATAAAAATATAGTTATTTGACCAAAATGAATTCATATTGTACAGTTTTAATCCTTACCATTTTATCCTCTTCATTCCTGTTTCTACTTTTCTGCTTTGAGATCTTGAATTTTAATGAAAGAAGTATCATGACTAAGCATGATGAAAGAAGAATTGATGCCTTTGAGTTGTGGTGCTGGAGAAGACTCTTGAACATACCATGAACTGCCAAGAGAAGAAACAGGTCTATCTTAAAGAGAGTGAAACTGAGTTTCTCCTTGGAGGCTGGGATTTTTAACCTCCGTCTCATGTACTTTGGGCATGTGACCAGGAGAGAGCGATCCTTGGAGAAGGATATCGTGCTCCAAAGGGTGGAGGGGCAGCACAGGAATGGAAGACCCCAGATGATGGATTGATATTGTAACTGGGGCAATGGAGGCTGGTGTGTAAGAGTCAGTGAGATTGGCTCAGGACAGGGCAGGCTTCAGAGCTATACTACATAGAGTCACTATGAGTAGCAGGTGACTCAGTGACACATAACAACAACAACATCATTGTTTTAAGTTTAAGGAGAAAAAAGAGTGACAAGTTAGAAGGCAAGGTAGAAGCTTTAGTGTACTTATAAAAGAGATGCATATATACTATAAATAAATTAGAAACAAAAACAAGCGTAAAAATACCTAAGGATCAATGTTTAAGGAAGAAAAATCATGATAAGGGCAAATACTTTTTTTGCTTAGACCTGTGGTGGGAGCACAGATTATAGAAGGAAAATAGATGAAGACATTTGTAAACAGTACAGAGAGCCGAGCAGGCCACGGTATTTTACAGCTTCAGGGCCCCTTATGTTTTATTGTTATTGTTTTAATTAAATAGAGATGCTGGTAGGATGTGCACACCAGGGTCTTGGCTGAGTTTTCAATTCCAGAAGGATTTTCCTAGTCCTGTCGACACCAGTCTGTTCTGTGGATTTCTTTTCCTCAAAATAACTGGTTAAACATAAGGGCGCTACCTTTCTTGGTGTTCCCTTTAATTTCTCTCCCTCAAGGCAAACACAGGAGCCTATTTCTTTTAAGTGTTTAGACTCTGTGAGAAATAAATAGGATGATCAAAATTCAAGTAAAACATGGAGAATGCTTCAAACTTACCAGTTCCCATAATGGTAACCTTTGGTCTTTTTCATGGATATGACTCCTCTGCATAAATATAACCCTAAAAAAATTAAAACAAACAAACAAATAAATATATATTACCCTAACTTCATCTAAGTCCACCTTTTCTGAATTTAAACCAAGTAGAAAATAGGCACCATGGTGCCTGCCTTTGTGCACTGTGTTGTGAAGACATTCCCTTAAGGTAGGTTTCTAAGAATGCTGGAAGTTTGCACTCACAGAGAAAAAGAACGGGACAAATTGCTCTCTCTGCAATTACACATGGTTGATCTATTGACACTCTATCAAATGAAGCGTTTACACCCTGAGAGGGAGCCCTTGCATCATTCTCAAAATTGCAGGCCCTCAGATCACCATTGAATGTCTAGCCTTAAAAAATTTGCAGAGATAGACAAAGAATAAAGGAAAGAAAGCATAGCAGGCCACAGTAAATAACTGTATTTATGGCACTGTATCATAATGGAAACATCAATTCTGCTTTCTAGGGGGAAACTACCGAGAAGACTAACCACGATATTGGCCTCCACTCTGATGCCAGATTGGCTTGTAACTTACTCTTTCAAAAAGCTACAAGCCAAATTTCAGTGCCATACAGACTACAACATGAAGATGAAATTGTACACAATTTCCAAAGCATGTTTAACAAAGAAACAGACATTCCAAGCTTGGTTTCTGAGTGGTTCTCCACTGTCACAAACAGGAGAGGTAGAGCATACGTCTAGTATGGTTTTGAATACATAAATAAGTAGGTGCGGATAGCAGCCATTTATTTAAGCACCCAACAACGGAGTATCATATTTAATTCAGAATATGCCAATCCATGTAGTAAATATTTTCTGAGCTAAAAAACTCTCAAGAATAGCTTGTCCTAGTTTATATGTACATGAGTTATGTAATACACTGAAGTTAAACTCTTGTGCCATTTATGTTTGGAAATATAGTCCTTTTCCAACCACAATTGTTTACTAATTGGGCCAACCACAAGCTCAACATTGCAGTGTTAACAGCTCAAGAGAGGTTTCACAGACAAAAGAAGTAAATAAAGTCTGTTGATTCTTCTATTACTGAATGCAAAGAGTTCTTGACACCATCAATTTCCAATAAGACAAATGGATTGCAATATCCAAAGCCCTTTATTACAGATCTGGGAAGGCAATGAGCTTTCTCTCAAAAACTACTTATTTGTCTGGGAGTGGTCATTAGTTTTTACACTTGAGTTAGATACTAATTTACTTAACAATACACTTTTGTTTGTAAAGTTACAGAATTTTTACATATAAAAAGAACATTTAATATATAGGTTCTAGTAAACAGACAACTTATAAAATAGTTAACATATAACTGAGAAAAACAGTGCTGAAAAGGTAAATACTAATCCAGGAAAGGTGCATTTCCCTTACTGGTAAACAAGCAGCTTAAGACACAATTTACAAATGACTGAGAAAAACAGATCCGAAGAGGTAAATACTAACAAGGAAAGACACATTTCCTCTCCTGGTAAAGAGGCAGCTTAATGCACTTTACATGACTAAAGAAAGGAAAAAAAGTATGACATACTTCTCCGAGGATTGGTCTCTCCTGGAAACATGCCCAAGGTATGTGAGATAAAGCTTCAGAATCCTTGCCTCCAAGGAGTACATTGTTTGTTTTATTTTTTTAAAATTATTATTAATTTTAATGAATGTTTACAGAGACTGAGGATTTCCATTCATTCATTGTTGCACTTTTCTCCCTGCCCACCTTCACTCCTCTCTTTGAAAAGTAAAATTCTTTCATTGTTATGCAATCCCTCACCCTGATAGGGTGATATAATTAAGTTCCGAATTCTCTATATAGGTATCAGTTATAAAACTATAGTTCTTTTTCTTCAGCCTGCAAAACTAGTTGCTTAGCCTCCAAATTCTCTATTTCCTCTCTTTAGTCATGTAGAGTAGTTTAATCTCTTTACCAGAAGAGGAAATGCATCTATCCTAGATGCTGGTGAAGCTGGTTCTCCAGTCCTATGTAAACAGTATGTTAATCTGCGTTTTACCAGGAAAAAAAAGGAGGCCTTCCTAAATTACTGATACATAAATGGGAACTGTCCTTTTCAGATGTAGAAATTACCTTTTCTTACAAACGTGCATTGCTAAGGAAGGAAATATAAAAAAATAAGGCCCCTGGAATAGATGGTATACCAATTGACATATTTCAGCTAACAGACGCTACCCTGGATGTGCTCACCAAGTTGTGCCAAGAAATCTGGAGAAAAATCACTTGGCCGACTGACTGGAAGAGATCTATATTTGTTCCCATCCCAAAGAAGGGTGAGCCAACTGAGTGTGGAAACTACAGAACAATATCCTTGATTTTACATGCAAGCAAGATTCAACTGAAGATTATCCAAAAATGACTGGAACAGTACATCAGCAGAGAACTGACGGAAGTCCAAGCTGGATTTAGAAGGGGTCGTGGTACTAGGGATATTGTTGCTGATGTTAGATGGATCTTGGCTGAAAGCAGAGAATACCAGAAGAATGTATATCTGTGTTTCATTGATTATGCAAAGGCATTTGACTGCATGGATCATAACAAACTGTGGCTGACTCTGAGAAGAATGGGAATCCCAGAACATTTAATCGTGCTAATACGAAACCTATACTTGGACCAAGAGGCAGTAGTCAGAACAGAGCAGGGTAACACTGCATGGTTCAAAATTGGGAAGGGTGTGCGCCAGGGATGCATCCTGTCTCCATACCTTTTCAACATGTATGCAGAGCAGATTATCCGAGAGGCTGGGCTCTATGAGGAGAATTGTAGCATCAGGATCGGTGGAAGATCTATTAACAATCTCCTTTATGCTGAAACTGAGGAGGACCTTATGCACTTGCTGCGAAGGGTCAAGGACTGCAGCCTTCAGTATGGACTGAGGCTCAATGTCAAGAAGACAAAGATTCTCACCACTGGACCAATTGGTAGCATCAGGATGGATGACGAAGAGATTGAGATTGTTCACAGCTTCAGTTTGCTCGGCTCCACAGTCAAACTCTTGACACCAGCAGCCAGGAAATAAAAAAACGTATTGTGATGGGAAAGTCTGCTGTTAGGGACCTCTCTAAAGTACTCAAGAGCAACGGTGTCTCTCTGGAGACTAAGGTCTGCCTGATACAGGCCATGGTTTTTGCAATCACTTGTTATGCATCAGAGAGTTGGACAATGACTAGGGAGGAGAGAAGGAGAATTGAAGCCTTTGAGCTGTGGTGCTGGAGAAGAGTATTGAATGTACCATGGACTGCCAAGAAAACAAACAGATTCATCCTAGAGAGGGTTAAGTCAGGCTACTCCTTGGAGGCAAGGATTCTAGGGCTTCGTCTGACATACTTTGGACATGTTGTAAGGAGAGACAGGTCATCATGCTTGGTAGGGTAGAGTGACAGCGCAGGAGGGGAAGACCCTCTATGAGGTGGATTGATTCAGTGACTGGGGTAATTGGGATGGGTGTGTCAGAGGCAATGCGGTTGGCACAGAATAGAGCAGGGTTTAGGGCTGTTGTACATAGGGTCGCTATGAGTTGCAAACGACTCGACAGCACATAACAACAACAACAACAGGGGGCTTAGTGGTAAAGACTTTCATTGCCAACTCAGTGGTATGTGGTTCAAATTCACAAGCTGCTTCATGGGGAAAAAAGACGAAAGATCTCCTTCTGTGTTATTAACTGCTTCTGAAAACTCACTGGTTCTGAATTGAAAGTATACAACAGAAATAACTCGTCTCTTTCTGTTCATCCCTAGTTCTTGGAAATTCTACCTTTTGTATTATTAGTGCAACCCACAGTGGACTACACCACGGGAGCTCCAATGGAACTTCTACCTTTTAAATAATTGTTAGAACCTCCTCCTCTACATAACTTCTTTTTCTGCTTTAATTTCATTTCAGGTAACCTTAATGTTATTGTCACCATTTTTTTTATTTCTTACTGTCCTCTGTCAAAACACCAAAAAGTTCTAATATATAGAGCTGATCATGTCAAATTTAATAAAACTTCAATAGTTTCTACTTTTCTGCTAGGTAAACATTCTCCTTAAAATAGTATCTGCGTGGCTTCACAAATTAGTTATTATTTGTGCCATCTAGTCAGAACTGTCAGCAAGTTTTCAGAGGCAATAAATCACAGGGGAGGAAATTGCCCATTTATCTCCTTCAGAGCAGATAGTGGATTTGAACCACACCTTTGGGATTGCAGTGAAACTTCTTACCATTAAGCCACCAGCGCTCCCTTCACAAAGCAGAGTTAATATGAACTTACCAGAAGGTAAGTTCTCTGAGGGAATATATTATTTTCTTTTGTTCATTGCTATATTTCTCATACTTATAAGCATGATTGATTCAAGCTACAAGCCTAGCATTCAACAAATATTTGTTAAATGAATGAAGATATAATTATTCCAACCTTACACTTCTTGCCCTCCTCTCAATTCCCTAAGGTTGACTGTTCATGAAATACCCTATTCTTCTCTATCTCCTTTCCTTCTCCAAGGAGTCCAGCTCATTTTGAAATTCTGTTGTTCTGTGTGGTTGAGTCGCCTGTGACTCATAGTAGCCCTATGTACAATAGCTCTAAATTCTGTCTCATTCTGAGTCAGTTTCACTGTCTCCAATATACCTGCCCCTAACACCCCAGTCACTGTGTCAACCCATCTCATCCAGAGTCGTCTTCTCCTACATTGTCCCTCCACCCTTCTAAGCATGTCCTTCTCCAAAGACTGGTCCCTCCTGGCAACATCCCCAAAATGTATGAGATGGAGGGTGGAAACACAGCACATGAGTTAAAGGGTTGGGCCTGGGACCAACACCTGATTTGTTACCTGCATAATTATTTTCATCTGCACTTTTGGGTAAAATGCTTATCTGTCAAATTTTGCTCTAAAACTGAACACCCAAATTAAGATAGACTAGGGGGAATCTGTTCTGGAAAATAATGTATTTGAATTTTATAAATAAACTATAATAATAATAATAATAAACAGGACTTCAAAAACCCTATGTATGTCAAAGTATAGCAAAAGAAATTTCACTTATCACCTACATATATCACCTTCTATGTCGATAATAATGAAGAACTTGCCTGTACTTTTTCCAAGACAGATATATGTTCTGACAACCAATGATCTTTTCAATATTCTTTGCCAATATCACAATTCTTTATTCATCAATAACAATCGAAATCGTTGTTAAGAAATAAAAAGCATATTGCTTTGTTGTCAAGAAACTCTTTAAAGTGGTGTGGTGTTAAGGGTTTCTTGTTCAGGATAGCTTTCCTGACCATTGACTTTGGCTTCACTCTGTGGGTTGGTGGGAATATTTGAATATGCTATGTTAGCCTAACCACAACAGGATTGGCTAGTCTCCCCAGTAAATTGAGCAGATTAAGCAGCAGATTCTGAGGATCTCATTACTAGCAAAAGAATGCAGCACACCCTTCAGGGCTAGAAATTCTTTTGCCAGTCAGATTTACCAGAGAGAACCCAGCAGCTGCAGTTGCACAAACTAGAGACCTGACACAATACAGCTGAACTTGGGACTGTTACCCCATGGAAATAGAGCTAGAAACCTTGACCTTAATTTGTTGGAAGACTGAGAGTACAGCCATAATTTGCAGGACTAAGAGCTTTGCAACACGGACCATGAGATTGAAGATTGCGGTACCTGCAAATACATTTCAGAAGCTTTCCTGATTAATTGATTGTACGTGCTTCCAATCTGATTTATACCCTTTTGACTTTCTTAATATTGTTCTATGGGCCTGTGAGCATTTTCAACAGATTTTGGACCAAGTAAATAACTAAGATTGGTGTTGAAATTAGTAGAAAGAGGTAGGAGACACATCTGAGCTCTTGGGAATTGGTTTTGTTTTGTTGATGTTGTTGGCAGGGACAGTGTCATGCATGAAGTTGGCAAGTGTCAGATACAGCCTTCCAAGTGTGATCCTTGTTTTTTTAACAAGTTACAAAGAGCCACCGTGCCAGCTAAAAGACTAAGGAGTATCTTGTCCAACCCATGATATTGCCAATTGATGAATATTTATGTGAAAGTTAGACATTAAATAAGGAAGAATGATGAAGAACTGATGTTTTTGAATTGTGGTTTTGGTAAAGAATAGTGACTATACTATCATACTGCCAAAATAAACAAAGAATCTTTCTTGTGGAAATGTACATCCTTAGAGGTAAATATTGTAAACCTTCATCTTGCATATTTTTTATGCATGTCCTTAGAGGGAGTCGGTCCTTAGAAAAGGGCTTCCTGCTTGGAAAGGTAGAGGTTGCCAAAGGAAATGAAGACCCTCAAGCAGATAGATTGATAGAGTAGCTGCAACAATCCGTTGGAGACATAGAGGATAGCTGAGAATTGGAAAGTTTTAATCTGCTTTAGATAAGGTCACTGCGAATTAGAACTGACTCAGTAGCATCTAAAACAACAAACTTGAGAAATATTTTCTAGCAGAAGTTATACCTTGTTGTCAGTTGGTAGAAACGTGGGTTTGACCTGAAATTAATATCAGTGGACATTACAGGGCCACCAGAAGAAAACCAATGATAACTCAATTACAACATAGGTAAAAGCCATGGAAAGATTTATCACAGAGGAAGATATTTAGATGACCAAGAAATCCAAATCAAAACCCCAGTGAAATACCATCTAACCCCAGTAGAAGTGGTAAAGTTTAACAGGAGAGCAAATAATAAGTGTTGGAGAGGATGTAGAGAGATAAGAACTCTCATTCAGTGTTAGTGAAATTGTAAAATGGTTCAACCACTCTGGAAAGAGGATTGGCATTTCCTCAAAAAGCTGAACATGGAAATTCCATATGACCCAGATGTTCCACTGGTGGAATATACCCCGAGAAAAATTAGAACTGAGACACAAAATGGAGATTTGTCCACCAATGTTTATAGCAGCATTAGTCACCATTGCAAGAAAATGGAAACAGCCAAAAGTCCAACCACAATAAAATGGACTGAGAAGTTGTGGTACGTTGACATGATGGAATACTATGCAGCACTCAGGAGCAATGATTTTAAAAATTACTACATGACTTGGGAGGGACTGGAGAGCATTATGCTGAGTGAACTAACTCAGTCTCTTAAGAACAAATTCTTTATAAGATCAGTATTGTAGAAATGGAAAGATAACTAGTAAATGAGGTATGAGAATCCAAAGAGAAAAAGGGTAGGAACAGAGGGGTGAGGATGGGCAGAGGGGAAATCATAGGGTCGCACAATCTGATGGGTGGAAGTAACGGTAAGTAAAGAAAATGGATGCAGCAGAGATCTGGAAAGACAGGGTAATGATGGGTATAGTTCAGTGTTAACTGATTTTATGAAATACAGTGCATGAGAGTGATTGTATGAAACACAATATGAATGAAGGATAGTGTGAAACATAATGTTCATGAACATCATAAGAAAACCAATATAAAGTAAAAATTTACTTTTTGTTTATTAAAAAAATTAAGTGGAGGGAGCTCTGGTGGCCTAGTGGCAAGATGCTGCACTGCAATCCCAGAGGTACATGGTTCAAATCCACCAGATGCTCTCTTGGAGAAGGAGGGGGCAATCTCCTCCTGCACCAGTCAGATCTGATTTGATGGTACACATAAAAATAATACAATAAAAATTTTAAAAAAAGTGACATCCTTTAAAAATAAATAAGTGGAAGAGGGAATGCTAAGAGTTCTTAAGAATGAAGACTGAAAGAATAGCTCACCAAATAATTAATTGCATTTTCATTATGTTCAGAATGTATTGACTCTACCACTTTTTTTATCCAGTGCAGATCACTGAAATGGGTTCCAATACTTTCAACATATCTGTTCTTTCACAATAGTTTAACTTAATATAGTTAGAAATTTTCATGAATTTTCTGTTTTTCTATTTGCTTTTGTTATTTATAACTGATTAACTTGGGATTAATTTTGCCTGAGTGCTGATTTGTTGTTGTTGTTGTTGTTGTTATGAGTGGTCGAGTCACCTGCGACTCATAGTGAATACTCATGAGAAGTCTGTGTGTGTTAGGGTTGGCCTACTCCAGCATATAGGGAATTGAAAAGTAATTCTCAAATAAGATATCATAGTAAGAGAGACTTGGTTTTAAATGTATTTCTTCACTCTTCCTATTTTTTTTTTTGGTAACCTTTTGTTCTTCTACTTTCTCATCACTCTTTAGACTCTTTTTGACTTGCTTGATGTTGCTGCGCTGTCCTGCTGAATTGGAACTGCCTCATAGCTGACCGTGCAGCAGGTTTTCAGAGGCAGACATCTCATGGGAGGTGATTGCTCATCTTTCTTTCTCTTCAGAGCTTCTCTGTAGAGCACTTGGTTGATTTGGAACTATGTGCTTTTGAGGCAAAGAGAATATCAATAAAATTTATCCCCTCCATCAGGGAGAATTGATAATTAATTGAAGGACCCCCGAACCTGTGGTCCTGTCTTGTCCCGAGTAGACGGTGAAGACCCAAGACTCCAAGACACCGGCTTGATGCAACAGCAAGAGGAGAGGTTTATTGCGGAGCTCCGGGCCGACCCGTATCTCTGGCAGGAGATAGAGGAGTCGACCTCGAGCAGACAAAGTTGGCTTTTTTTATACACTTTAGGGGGATACAACTGGGTATCAGCTTCTCATTGGGTGATGAAAACACAGTTTGAATTCATTGGTTCGGTTTTCGCTCATAGTTTACACAGCATATTTGCACGTAGCACATGTGGCAGTCACGTAGCACATGTAGCAGTTAGACAGATCTTTAACTATAGGGTGGTTTCACAAATTCTTAAGTATACAATGAGTTCAAACTCTAGGGTAGTGGAAAAGCACAAGACACATGGGTTATCAGTCGGGAAACAAAGGCACATGGGTTATCAGTCGAGAAACATCTGCTTGTTTGCCCTGCCCTGTAGTTAGCCATTCTTGAAATACTGTTGCCCTGGATACAACTGGGTGTGGGGCTCTACTTGGGACAATGGAAAAATTCTTGAGTTTAACTTAGCTGAGAACTATAGAAACTTGAGTTTAATTCAGCTGAAAACTATAGGGACTATTTTAATTTTAATCTTTCAGAATCAGTGTACTTCCACAAATATTTTCATCTACTTTTCCTTCACCACTCATGGTTTTACTTCATGCTCAGGAAGTTTTAACCCACGGGTGAATTCCAGAGGAGAAGACTGTATCCTAGTCCTTCTTTCTCATTGCCCAATCTCAGGGAAGTAATTCACCAACATACCTCCAACTCCCTACTAAATTGAGCATTCTTTACTCTAAAACAGATGGCTTTACCTAGAAGTGTTAAGTATGAGGAAACGGAGAACAATATGGTCTCTTCAAGCTCTGGGGGAAAAGAGTGCCCTTAAAACTGCTAAATAATTCCAGAAAAGCACCCCTTTCCTTTCCACATCACATTGAAAACCCTTGCTACCTTTTCTAAAAGGTGACAGTGCCTCTTTTTATCTTAGAATATCCCCTACAGGTGGTTTGACAAGCTGCCAGGTGATCCCAATCCATTCAGTTAAAATGAGAAGAAGTAAATGTCCCTTCTTAAGAGAATTTCTCCTCTAGATTCCCAGAAATAGCTTGGGAGAATGATTAGCCTGTAATAGATTCCTGTGGGGTGTGCCACTCTTGGACTGTCACAGATGTTTGCTGCTAATAGGATTTTGTGTTCCATGCCAAACATTCTTATGTCACTGTTACTTTTTTTTAACCATAAAATTATGACTAACATATTTGGATGATATTTCCAAGAAACTAATTTCCTCCCAAAGGAAAACCTTGGGGAAATATTCTGGTGAATAAAATTATTCATTTTTAAAAACATCTCATTACAAACAAACAAATGATGCTAGCACATTAATATTTTACTAAACTAACTAATAAATGATGAGGAAGAACTTAATTTATATTATAAATAGGCTTAACAAAGTGGAAAATGTTGGTGCCATTATCAACGTCTTCTAATGATTGCCATAGTTAGATGCTCTGAAGTTAATTTGTTCTTGTGAAAGGAGCGATTGGTAGAACAAAAGCCTGGTTTTGATGGTACTAGAATATTTTCTAAAGTAACCAATATTATCTGTGGAATTACTTAAATTTTGTAGTTGCATCCTTTTAAGGAATTGAGATAAAATCCCATCATTCATTCAAATCCTTTAAAACGTAAAATAGTTAGATCATCTTCACTTGCTCAGTAAAAATGAAATAGGATTTCATTTTCTCCAGCTTAATACTATTATAAAATTTTAAAGGAGATGAATACCATTAAGCACCATGAATTCTAACTCCTCGCTGTTGGAATTTTTGATCAAAGACTGAACTAAAGTTTACTTTTGCCCAATAACAAAAAGGGCTAATCTTTCTCACATGTTATGTCTTTTAAGAACTTTAGTGTCAATTATCTCATTTATTCTTCAATAGCTTCCCAGAATTGATGATAATACACCATTTTACAGAATGAAAAATAAAACATGCTGTGATACAGAACAGAGATTATTTGACATGACATCTAGAAGAAGAAAAAAAATAATAACCATATACATATAACATAACCCCTACAAAAGCACAGTTACACAGTTACAAGTAGCTTTGATCTACTCAAGAAGGCAGGTTTTATGAAGGTGTGTATTGACCAAATGATTTTTATATAAAAATTTGTGTGAGCTTCCAAACAAGTAATTAATTACTACTAGAATTGTTCTACTGTAACTAACTATAAAACTGGGCAAAATATATGAGACAAAAGTATTCAACCATTGAATGGCAGGTATTTCCACAAAACTATGATTACTGACTTGTGGGTTAATGTGTCATAATCACTGAGACTGGCTAAGAACAGGGCAGGCTTCAGAGCTGCTGTACATAGGGTCACGATGGGCCACAGGTAACTCAACAACATATAACAACAACAGCCGAAGGAGAGCTCAACAATCACACCAACATTGCTGTGGCTTTTGGGTTTTGAACACTTTCCTATAGAAAGTAAGGAAGAGGTATAGTTTTAGTGAGTCTTCAGGGCAGAGATTAGATTCCAGATTGTTGAAATAAAGTAGTTAGAAATTGTGAGACTGACCACCTAAAACATTTGAATGTTTGTAGAAAGAGGATTCCAAAACTTTGTGTGGACAGTCACTTTCACTCTTTGTGAGGCTACACAATACCTAAGAGGGAGCTTTACCAGAGGATTGGGAACTGAAGAAAAATCCCAGTAAATTAGTTATAATGGAGTGGATATATTGAAGTTCAAGTTCAGCCAAAATGGAGTGGTCATTGAATACCTTATGCACTTAGTTGAGATAGTGAAAAGTGTCCAAGCAAGGAGTAAGAACAACGCAACAGATTAATTGTCTAGAACTAATAACTCACAGAAGCATACTCAAATACTTATTTAAACCGTTTGTACCAGAATCAAAATAATCTTTCAGGATTAAATGCTAACAGAATCTACTTGCTATATATCTACAAAGTCAACAAATATTGACAAATAATTATGAGGCATCTTGCATTACAGAGAAAAAATTAGTCCATAGTGAGGAGGAAAATAGTGAGAAATCCAGATTGTGGAATTTTCACACTAGCTCTTCTTTGCAGTTATTTTCAATGTGTTCAAAGATTTAAAAACATAATCGTAATGAAACCACAGATGATAATATCGCCAAATAAAGAGATACTTGAAAATTGAATGAATTGGAAATTCTGTAATTAATGATCATAATATCTGATAATAAAAATTATAGCATAATAAATGAGATAAGATAGTGTAAATATTAGTAAACTTCAATCTAGCAAGGCAAACAATCTAATTTGAAAAGTAGAAAATAAATGGTTATAAAAAATGAAAAATAATTGAGCTTCTGTGACCGTGAGTCTACCACGACGCATGAATTATAAGCTTAGATGAAGAGAAGAAAATGGAGCAAAAAAAATAACCAGAATGAAGAAAAATTCTTAAATTTATATAAATGAAATAACATACATATAGTAATTTGAAATTCTCAAAAGAACAAATATGTAAAAGCACAGGTAAACATACCATAGTTTGTTATTGTTGTTGTTGTTGTTGTGTGCTATTGAATTGCCTGTGACTCATAGTGACCCTATGTACAACAGCCCTAAACCCTGCTCTATCCTGTGCCAATCTTACTGTCTCTGATACACCTCCCCCCAATTACTCCAGTCATTGAATCAGTTCATCTGATTGAGGGTCTTCCTTCTCCTGTGCTGTCCCTCCACCCTCCCAAGAATGATATTGCTCTCCAAGGACCAACCCCACCTTGCAACATGTCCAAAGTATGTCAGATGGAGCTTCTGAATCCTTGACCACAAGAAGCAGCCTGGTTTCAGCACCTCTAGGACAAACTTGTTTGTTCTCCTAAGCAGTCCATGGTATATTCAATACTCAACTCCAGCACAACAGATCAAAGGCATCAATTTTCCTTCTATCATCCCTAGTCATTGTCCAGCTCTGATGCATAACAAGTGATTGCAAAGCCCATGGACTGGTAAGAATACCATAGTTACATTTATGAAACTAAAGCTAAAAGAATACAAATATGTTATTCTTATGTTGTTGAGGGTCTAAACAAATTAAGCAGTTTCTATGTGCACAATTCACAGGTATTGCTAGCAGTCTTCAAGTTGTGCAAGAATTCTTAGTCTTCTTTCCTGAATTATTCATTGCCCATTAACATAAACCGAATGCCTAGAAAAATCTTTGGCATTGCTATTGTCAGTCAGATCCTATATAAATTGTTCTTAAAGGAACATAATGTTAAGTAGGCTGTTTTTCTTCCTCTTGTTAGACACCACTGAGAATCCTCTGATTCCTAGCAACCGCATGAACAATAGATCTGAATCATGCCCTATGCTGCACCGTCCATCCTCACCATCTGGCATCTGCCCAATTCTATTACAGTCACTTTGTCAAGCTATCTTGTTGAAGGTTTTCCTCTCTTTCTCTGACTGTCCACATTTCCCAGCACTAGTCCCTCCTGACAACAAGCCCAGCAGGGGAGGTGAAGTTTCACCATCCTGAATCTTATCCTATCCGCGCCAATCTTACTGTCTCTGACACACTTATCCCTAGTCCCCAACTCACTGAGACAATCCATCTCATCCAGGGACTTCTTCTCCTGCATTATCCCTCCACCTTCCAAGCATGATGGCCTTCTCCAAAGACTGGTCCCCCTGGCAACATGCCCAAAGTATGTTAGAACTTCAAAATCGTTGCCTTCAGAGAGCTGTTTGGTTTTATCTTCTCCAGGACTAACTCCAGCACCACAATTAAAAGGCATCAATAAAATACAAGTAAACATCTTTCTGGTATTATCTGCTTTCAATCAAGATCTATCTGACTTTACTAGTTAAATGAAATTACTGTTTTGTTTTACAAAGTTTTCAGTGGCTCTTTTTCATTTAGTGGGAGAAAGCCTTTGAAAACTGGCTGTACAGTCAGCTATAAATTGTTTTCAACTAGATAACAATGGGAGAGAGATAGTTTGGATTAAAGATTATTTTGGACAATAATTTTAGCAGGTTAATCCAGCTTCAGTGGCTCCGTGAAGTCTGGAGCCCATGATTTAT
Organism: Elephantulus edwardii; assembly: GCF_000299155.1. Classification (NCBI taxonomy): domain Eukaryota; kingdom Metazoa; phylum Chordata; class Mammalia; order Macroscelidea; family Macroscelididae; genus Elephantulus; species Elephantulus edwardii. The sequence continues at coordinate 6,034,339 of NW_006399827.1, forward strand.
TTATTTTCCCCCCCATTCTCTCCTCCCTTAAAACAAGCATGGAGGCAGAAGTGGCATCCACTTCCCAAATACCTTGCCTCCAGAAACTCTATGAACTTGGAGAAATGATGAAAGTTATACAAATATTTAGGTCTTCTGTTCATAGGATTGGTATGAGCCATCTACAACTTGACACCACTTAACAACAACTCCTTATTTTCCCTTTTGTTCCTCTATAGAATCCTTGATAATATTTTTTGTAACTAGAAGTAATTTTTCATTAAAGAGACATTGTTGTTATCATTGTTGTTGTTATGTGCCATCGAGTCACCTGCGACTCATAGCAACCCTATGTACAGCAGCCCTTAAACCCTGCACTATCCCTTGCCAATCTTATCGTCTCAGACAAACCTACCCCCCATTACCCCAGTGATTGAATCAATCCACCTCATCAAGGGTCTTCCTCTCTTGCACTCTTCCTCCTCAGTTTCAGCAAGCAGGGGACATTAGATTTACAACATGTACTCAAATGGCTCATAAAAAAAATTATATGTGTTTATAGAGAAGTGGAGGGGAAAATAGGGAAATGGCTAAGTAATTAGTGAAGATTGGTAAAAACAAATATACTCTTGCAATTTTACTAAATGTCACAATACATTTTGCAAGGAAAATGAAAATTTCTGGTTAAAAGTGGATAGATGATACATGATAGATAGATAGATAGATAGATAGATAGATAGATAGATAGATAGATAGATAAATGGATGATACATAGATCTAGCTATAGATCTATAGCTGTATATATACATATAGCTTCTATATGTTTTAAAGGGAAATAATTTCTACAAATATGTACCATGTTAACAATTTACGTGGTTAGGTTCATAATACCAGTAATTAAAAAACATCTGCTTTATACTATAGTTAAGTCATTTAGATGGAGAGATAATATCAACACAGTCACTGCTTGCTGAAACTAAGGAAGAACTGAAGTGCTTGCTGAAGAATGTCAAGGACTGCAGCCTTCAATATGGATTGAAGCTCAACATCAAGAAAACAAAGATTCTCACCCCGGGGCCAGTTGGCAACATCAGTGTGCATGGTGACGAGATTGAGATAGTTAACAGTTTTAGTTTGCTTAGCTCCACAGTCAACACTCTTGGTACCAGCAGCCAGGAAATCAAAAGACAAATTGCATTGGGAAAGTCAGCTGTCAGGGACCTCTCCAGAGTACTGAAGAGCAACGATATCAGGCTGGAGACTAAGGTGCGCCTTATCCAGATTAGTCTTTGCAATTGTGTGCTATGCATTGGAGAGCTGAAAAGTGACTAGGGATGGTAGAAAGATAATTGATGCCTTTGAGGTGTGGTGCTGGAGAAGAGTCTTGAATATACCATGGACTGCTAGGAGAACAGGTTTGTCCTGGAGAGGGTGAAGTCGGGCTGCTCCTTTGAGTCAAGGATTCTGAAGCTTCATCTGGCATACTTTGGGCATGTTGCAAGGAGGGACTGGTCCTTGGAGAGGGACATCATATTTGGGAGGGTGGAGGGACAGCATAGGAGAGGAAGACCCTCGATGAGATGGATTGATGCAGTGATTGGGGTAGTGGGAGCAGGTGTTTTGGAGACAATGAAGTTGGCACAGGATAGCTCAGGGTTTAGGGTTGTTGTACATAGGGTTGCTGTGAGGTGCAGGTGACTGGACAGCACAACAACAACAACAACAACACCACCACCACAATCAACTGAGTCAATTCTAATCCATAGTGACTCTACAGGACAGTTTGGAAAGCCACGGAAGTTTCAAAAGTGGATCTAAGTTTTTCTAAGGGCAGAAAGTAAAATGACAGAAGCTGATTGTCACATCTTCTTTCCACAAAGTAGTCAGTGGGTTTACACTTTGGGGGTAGCATCCAAATACTTAACGTTATGCTACCAAGGTTTCTTGAAATATTGATTGTTGTTGTCACGTGTTGTTGAATCTGGACTGACTCATAACTGACTCTCCAGTGGGTTTTCAGACTGTAAATCCCACGGGAGGAGACAGCTCTTCGTTATTCCTTGGAGCAGTTCAATTCAAACCACCTGAGTGTGTGTTGGCAAAGCACCTTCTTACCCACAATTCCACAGGAGCTCCTTGACTGGTGTGCATAAAATCCCAGGAATTACTTAAGTTTATAGGCACATTGTTTTTAAGTAAGGTGGTTTGCACATTTCCTCAGAAATTACATTGCACCATTTGTGGCTAAGAAACGAAAAAATGGTTTGAATTTATAAGATTGACATTTAATTAAGGTTCCTGATTAAAAAGCAAAGCATGCCCTAACTTCCAGAAGCAAATCAACAATTTAAGATTTTGATAGAAGAGTGGGAATGAAAGAAAGCCCTTCACTCCTCCACATTAAAATGGTTTATTTTTAAAATGCATACTTTACATTGTGGAAATACAGTTTAACAAGTTCTCTTGGGAATTATGTACTTTGAAAAGGAAATACCGTATCTCTAACTTAATCCACTTCACTAAACATAACTTCCCGATATTCCCCCCCCATGAAATGTGTCAATTATTCTAGGATTTTAATTTAGAGAGTGAACTGCATTAATGCTAGAATGATGTAAATGAAATAAACCTCTGAACTTAATTCAAACTTCACACTTTATTGTTCTATGGATAATAAAGCTCAAGTCAGGATCTCAACTATTATAGTACAACAGTGAATAAATTCTGCATTGTGTGTCTTTAAGTTTCTCCTTTCACAATTCCTCAGTTCCATATGAATCACAGCCTTTTTTCAACAAGTCCTTGTATATTCAACCAGGTGATTAATATCAACAATGATGATATCAGAGAACTTGTGAAGAAAGTAAGAATACAGGAATAAGAAACAAAGTTAATAAAAGTTCCTTTTCTCCTTAAGTTTCCTAATTTGCCTTTAACAGTTGAAGCAAACATTTAAAAGAATGTAGCAGTAGTCTTAAATGAACACGGAAAAGATTATACACTTCTCCAGCACTACAATTCAAAGATATCAACTGGTTTTTTATCTTCCTTAAAATATTTTTTAAAACTAAGAGTAATATATGAAGAATTAAATTATTGCACTCTAAAGCTTATTGTATAAAGTAATCAAAACTGTGTCATACTAAGAAAGGACCCATAGGATAATGGCACAGAGAACAGAACAAATGGTACTAACAAATGTAAATGGTAATATTATAAAAATGAGGAACAGATTTGTAGTCGGGGGTTAAGGAATATGGTGAGAGGACAACCGGTATGGCTAAGAGACAGCATAAGGGATTCTTGTTGAGATAGAAATGCTTGGCTCTAGAAACTATCCTGACTGTAGCTAACATTGTGCTACAGTTTTGCAAAATGGTCCCATTGGGGGAAACTGGTACAAAGGACATGAGATCTCTCTGTATCATTCCCTTCAACTGCATGTAAATCTGCATTTATCTCAAAAAAAATAGAAATAATTTTTAAAATGGCTAGTGGAAAAATTTAACTATGTATGCTAAAGACAAACAACATTTTAACTGAGCTTCAGTAAGTAAAAGCTAGTTTGGTTCATGGACTTAGTAATTAACCTTTTCTTCTGTGACCTCACGAGACTTGGTGGCATATGGTGCTACACTTTGATTTCCTAACTGAAAGGTCGGAGCTTCAAACCCACCAACAACTCCGCAGGAGAGAGACGGGCTCACTTATAAAAAATTACAGCCTTGGAAACTCAGTGGTGGGTCACTATGAGTCAGTAACAATGACTGGATTTTTTTGCCTATAATTTTAGGTTATGTGTTTGTTTTTAACTCACATGTAAATTCATACATTAGGAATAGACACACATGCACATATATAACATTTAATAACTTGTAAAGTTTTTCTAGTTGTTGTTGTTGTTGTTGTGTACCATCAAGTCAGAACTGACCCATAGCTGGCCCTTGGTAGGGTTTTCAGAGACAGTTAATCACATAGGAGTAGATTGCTCATTCTTGTGCAAAGCAGCTGGTGGATTCAAATCCTGCGACTTCAGGATTGCAGTGCAGCTTCTTGCCACTAGGCCACCAGAGTAGGCTTGCAATTTAAAAACAAACAAACAAACAAACAAAAAACCAAGGAAAAAAAACCCAGCCAAACAAACAACCTTAAAACAAAAACTAAAAATAAAACATGGCTTGTATTATTGCTATTTCTTTCTACTGTGATTCTGAGAATTATGCCTGTTTTAGGTAACAATAATATTCTGTGAAGCATTCATACTGACGGATAAATCAATACCTGTCATCACACGTCTACTCCACAAAGAAACTCTGACCCAGATATTCTGATGTTGTGGCAGACACATGCAGATCAAGTGAAATAGGGGCTGACGTCAGTACTGATGTCAAGACATCTGTATCACGTAGTCTCGTGAAGGCCAGAGACTTGAAGCAAAAGCTACTTCCTGTCTTTGCTTTCTCTCTCTCTTTGATCATCAAAGCATTCCAAAATGTGTTTATGCATCAATACTTTAAATTATAAGAAAGATCACACAAAATTGACATAGTGGAGTAGTTTTGCATTTCATGTAAAATGCTACGTTTAAATCTTTTACCATGGTGGTAATAAGGAGCTTCCATGGCATGATGCATTGCTAACTGAAAGGTCAGGGATCTGAATCTTGTAGCTGTTCTGTAGGAGTAAAATAGACGGTCTCCTCCAAAAGAGAGTTACAGACCGGAAACCTGATGGAAGATTGCCAGGAGATGGGATCAATGCCGCAGCAGTGGGGATGGTGTTTTGGTTAGTGATATCATGTGAAAGACTTGAAGAATAATTTCATTTGGGTGGAAGAATTATGAGCATGTAGTTGAGTGTAAATCTAAGAATTAAAAAAAAAGCAATCCCCACAACATAAAACCTCTCATTGTCCTTGAGGTAGATCCAACTCATAGCTGTTCTTCCAGCAGGTTTTTGTTTTTGTTTTGTGCCGTCGAGTTAGAAACAACTCCCAATTCATCCTCCAACGGGTCTTTAATGAGCTCTGGAGGCTGAGTGGTAAGGAGATGCTCTTCCATCCCAAAGGCACACAGTTCAAATCCACCAGCTGCTGTACAGGAAATGGATGGACAATGTCCTTCCATGTGATTAAACTGTCCCTAGAGAGTCAGTTATGGACTGGTTCGGACTCAACAGTTGTTGTTGTTGTTGTTGTTGTTATGTGCCGTCAAGTCATTTGCGACTCATAGCGACCCTATGTACAACAGCCCTAAACCCTGCTCTATCCTGTGCCAGTCTCATTTCCTCTGACACACCCATCCCGATTACCCCAGTCACTGGATCAATCCACCTCTTAGAGGGTCTTCCGCTCCTGCGCTGTCCCTCTACTCTCCCCAGCATGATGTCCCTCTCTAAAGACCTGTCTCTCCTTACAACACGTCCAAAGTATGTCAGACGAAGCCCCAGAATCCTTGCCTCCAAGGAGTAGCCTGGTTTAACCCTCTCCAGGATGAATCTGTTTGTTTTCTTGGCAGTCCATGGTACATTCAATACTCTTCTCCAGCACCACAGCTCAAAGGCGTCAGTCCCTGGAGGGTCAGTTGTGGACTGGTTCAGACTCAACAGTACACAACAATAAAACAAATAAATGAGTTTTTTAAAATCTTACTAGAGGAGATTGCTCATCTTTTTTTCCTTCAAAGCAGTTGTTGGTTTTGTGTACTATTAAGTCAGTCTGACTCATAGCTGACTCTCCAGCCAGTTTACAGAGGAACTAAATTGCATGGGGGAGGGGGGGATTGCCCATCCTTCTCCTTCAGAGTGAAGGATGGATTGAACCATGTACCTTTGGGATTGCAGTGCAGCTTATTACCACTAGGCCACCAGAGCTCCCTGGTGCATCCAAACTCTGCTTTTAAGTTGCCAGCAAAATCTCCTCACCCACTAGGTCACCATATTGTTGTTAGAAACTGACTCATAACTGACCTTCCAGTGGACTTTCAGAGACAGTAAACAGCATGAGAAGAGATTGTGCATAAATGAAGCATCTGGCATTATTTCTCTATCAACTCTGGATAATAAGATAAGGAATAGAGTAGTATTCCGTCTTCCAGAAGGTATAGACTGAGTTATTGCTCCCAAGTCCAAAAGATTTAAACTTTAGAATTGCTTGCTGACAAGCATTTAAGAGACTTTCCACCTCCTGCTCTCTTAACGTCATGGGCAATACAAGAAGCTAGGGGAAACACGGTTGTAACCATTTCCTGTCTAAGACTGAGAATATTTTCTATTTCTCCATTGGATCTAGTCATTACTAGTAGGAAGCACGGAACCTGACGTACGCTTTACTCATATCAAATGTGCAAAATTCCACCCACCTTTGACTTGGTAGCTTAACTTTTTTATCCATCAGGCCCACAGAGCTCTATGTTGGTGGTGTTGTTAAGCGCTGTTGAGTTGTTAGATGCCTTATAGTGACCCAATGAACAAAAGACCTGATGCTTCAGAGATCTGCTATTAGAGAATAGTACCAAATATCCCATGGACTGCCAAAAGAAGAAAGATATTTGTTTTGGAGAAAGTGCAGCCAGGGAGCTCTACAGAGACAAGGATGGTGAAATTTCATCTCATTTATTTTGGGCAAGTTGTTAAGAGGAGCTGGACTTTGGAAAAAGAGTTCATGCTTGGAAAGTAGAGGATCAGCTTAAGGGAGGAAGACCTTCAACAATGTGGATTGACACCATGAGGTTCAAGGGTGTCGGAGATGATGCGGATGACACAGGATGGGGAAGGTTCAGGTCCAAGGTTGCTGTGAGTCCTAGTCAATTCAGGGGCACCTCATAATGACAACAGCCTCTTTCTCAGCACATTTCTTCCTTTTTTATCTCTAGAACGCTATAAGGTATTAACTACAGGTCATACCTTATGAAAACTCCCTTTGCGCTGGATTAGAGTTATGTTGGGATTAAGGGGCATTGTGTTTCCGCCTTTAATCCTTTTATAATTATTTGGTTTATCAGAGCACGAGGAATTATTACATGGCCTCCACATTATACCATTATATAGGTGTATTTTTCAGTACATGATTTGGCTAAATTCATTCTCTCAGCCTGTTAAATGATTGGCTGCAGTACAGTAAAGATTTGTTTTTTTAAAAAAATTTCCTTTTTACGAGTGTAGGGAGATCACTAATACAAAAGTGAAATCTGTTACAACTCACAATTGGTCAGAATAGTAAAAATCACCAGCTATAAAAAGCAAACAAATAAGCAACTAATCACACACTGGGAATAAAACAGTAAGTTTTAGGAAACAAAGGCAACATCATTTTAACAAGGTAGATAAGTCACAGAAACTCTTAAAGTATTAAAATATTTAGTGGCATTAATGTTAAAGTCAAATCAGAGACGAAATTTACCTAATGGTCTCAAGAGTTTTTAGATGTAGTTCCACAAAAAGAGAAGTCAAATTTTATTGGTAGGGATTGTGTTTACCTCTTACTATGTACAGAAGTGGATAATGACAAGGAAAGAGTAAAAAAGAAGTTACTTTTATTTTTTTTTAAGTCTTACCTTGCTGGATAATTAATGTACCCAACATACAATACTATTCCTCAGAAAGGGATATCAAGCTTAGAAAGACGAAGGGTCAGTGAAGGAGAAGAAGGCCTCTAATAGATAGATTGACACAGTGACTTCAGCAATGGGCTCTGGTTTGTTAGAGATTGTAAGGAGAGTATAGGATAGGGCAGGGTTCAGGTCGGCTGTTCATAGGGTCGCTATGAATCAGACTAGACTCGAAGGCATCTAACTATAATGACAAAATATCATGACTCATATTTTAAAATATTGACAAAAATAGTGCTTTTTCTAAACTATCTCTCTCTCTCTCTCTGTGTGTGTGTGTGTGTGTGTGTGTGATACTAAGTATTTAAAATTTCCTGGCTTTAATGTTCTTTGAGTTTTTTGTGTGTGTGTCAGAAAATTATTACAAAATGAGTATTGGACGCTTTTGTCAAGTCATGATTCTAGAAGGAATGAGGGAAACTTCTTGGTCTTGTGATGTTTACTTTTTCTTTTGTTTATTTTCATCTCAAGTGTGCTCAGCTAACAGGAAATATTTGAGTGTCTCATAGCCACAAAAGAACATATTCTTTATTTCTAAGCCAATAAACTTAGCAAAATTAAAAACTATTAAACACTATAAACACAAAATTAAAACTATAAAAACAGCTATTTCTTATTAGAGAATTTCATTGTCTGGTCTATGAGATAATAATTAATGTTTGCTTTGAAATTATCTATGTCTCTGTTGGAGAACTATTGCTTATGTGCTTGAATACTGGCTGAAAGGGTGGAAGTTCAAACACATCCAGAGGCACCTCAAAAGATAGGCACGTCAATCTGCTTCTGAAAAGTCAGAGTCTCAAAAACCCTGCAGAGCAGTTCTATTTTGCAAACACACAACTACCATAAATCAAAATTGACAAATATTTTACTGTTGACATAGAAAGAAATTATTGTAGTTAGGGACCATAGAGTCAAATATGACTCATAGTGACATTATATAATAATGGAATGCAAGTTGAACCATCTTTCAATAGTTTCATGGGAACAGAATTCAGTGCTATTCCGAATTTAGAATGGCCTAGCCTCTTGGAGGTTCATACATTTTCATGGAATCTGGTAAACAACAATCTGGCAAACTGACTGGAAGAGATCCATCTTTGTTTCCATTCCAAAAAAAAGATAACCTGGAAAAACGTGGAAATTACCAAACAATATTATTAATATCACATGCAAGAAAGGTCCTGCTGACAGTTATCCAAAAATGACTGGAACAGCACATCGACAGAGAACTGCCAGATGGATGTACAGGCTGGATTTAGAAGAGGCTACGATACTAGGGAGATTATATCCAATGTTAAATGGATCTTAGTTGAAATCAAAGAGTACCCGAGGAATAGCTATCTGTGTTTCATTAACTATGCAAAACCACTTGACTGTGTGGATCAAAACAAATTGTGGCTATGTATAGATTAATGGGAATCCCAGAACACTTGATTGTGCTTATGCAAAACCTATACTTGGACCAGGATGCAGTTATCAGACCAGGGCAAGGACATATTAGATGGTTCAAAATCAGGAAATATGTATGCCAGGAATGCATTCTAGGAATGTGGCATAAGGATTGGAGGAAGATTCATTAACAACCTGCATTATGTAGATGACACAACCTTTCTTGCTGAAAAGGAGGAGAATCTGTGGAATTTGCAGCAGAAAGACAAAGACTACAGCCTTAAGTATGAATTGAAGCTCAACATCAAGAAAACAAAGATTCTCACCATTAGGTCAATTGATGACAGCATGACGGATGGTGAAGAGATTTTGAGATGATCAACAGCTTCAATTTACTTGGCTCCACAATCAATCCTCTTGGTACCAGCAGCCAGGAAATAAAATAACAAATTGCACTGGGAAAAATCTGTTGTCAGGGGCCTCTCCAGAATATTGAAGAACAAGGATATCAAGCTAGAGACTAAGGTGCACCTGATCCAGGCCATGGTCTTTGCAAATCTTGCTGTACACCAGGTAGCTGGACAATGACTAAGGAAGATACAATAACTGATGCTTTTGAGCATGGAGTGCAAGGAGAACGAACAAGTTTGTCCTGGATAGGGTCAAACCAGCATGCTCCTTGGAGGTCAAGTATTCTGAATCTTTGTTTGATGGACTTTAGGCATGTTGCCAGGAGGGATCAGTCCTTGGAGAAGGACATCATGCTCGGAAGTGTGGAGGGATAGATAGTACAGGAAAGGAAGACTTTGGATGAGATGGATTGACTCACTGATTAAGGTAATAGGGGTAGAAGTGTCAGAGACAATGAGGTTGGCTCAAGATAAAGCAGGGTTCAGAGCTGTTGTAATTAGGGTCACTATGAGTTGCCAGTGACTCTACAGCACATAACAACAACAAACAACAAGTGTGAACAAGATCTTGGAGATTCTGTGTGGTACAAGAAGTTAATCCCCTTGGCTTCTAATTGAGAGGGTGAAGAGAATTCAAATGTACAAGTGATACCTAAGAGAAAAGGGGGGGATTAGTGATTCACTTCTGAAATATTGAAAATACTATGAAGCACATTTCTCCTCTGACTTAGTTACAGTCGGTCTCCACAAATCAGAATCAACTGTTTTATCTTTCCTTCCCTTGAGATTTTAAACTGGCTCGCCTTTTGAGAGTAGAGAAGCATTACCTGAACGGACATTGAAGTGAGAGGCTGGAAAAGGAGGGGGAAGAGCACCTTGAACTGAGATTGAGAGGGTGGAGTCAGGTCAGGACAAAGGAAATCCCGTCCCTGCAAAAATCTGCTCTATGAGCCAAAGGGAATAACATGAATATGACTCTAAACTTTTTACCTTCTACACTCTATTGCTACCCTAAAATCTCCTAGCTTTTATTAAATTTTTTTTTTACTTTACATTATACTTCTATAGGTAGAATGAGTTGAAGAAAGAAAACTAACAAGATGATTAGACTGGATCACAACAACATGCAGTTTATAGGATGTGCAGAGGAAATAGGAGGATACAGGACATTTGAAAGAGAAGATAAAAATTTATAAAGAGGTAAAGCTTTATTAAAAATGGCAGAAAAGCAACCTTTAAGACAAAAAAGTGTTGTGAGAGATAGGGGAAATTTAATGATATAAAAAATTTCGTTTGTGAAAAATATTTAGCCATATAGAGAAGCATGCAAAGAAGAAAAACAATTACACTAACATATTTCTAAGAGATATATCTTTTAGAAATTGGTATAATAGCTTACATTTCAATAAGTACAATAAGCAGACTTATGAAAGAACATGATTAACTCATTTTGACAATGGGCAGGTTTAGAATTCTATACAAAATAACAGCTGAATACTACATTTTGTTGCAGATAGTGCATCAATATAATAACTTGCACACACATATAATGGGTAGAAAGGACAAAACAACATAAAAAATTTCTGGGCTAGCCCATTTATGTATGTAATGCGCATGCCTTATAGAACTGGAGCATCAGTCACACTCATTAAGTGGTCTAAAATAGTGTCTTTTGATTACATTTATATAATAAAAGTATGAACTATGGTTAAGTAGTTATAATTTGAGTGTCGTAGTTAGAAAATAAGCAAGTAAAACAGTACATTTTCTCTGGAGGCTACACCTGAGAAGGCTGGTGTTCTTTGTAGTTGATCTGGGCCAAGGCATGTTGTGCAGGTGATGGGCAAAGAGTTAGGCGGAAGGTTGTGTATGAGGCTGTCACAGCCTGAGTATAGATTGACCCATAGGAGGTGAGAGTCATTGCTCCTGCACCTGGGTCCCATGATGCTGCTGGCTCCATAGGAAGCCAGTGCCAGGATTGTGCGGACACTGGCATGCTCTGCCCTACCTCCATGGAGTCCCAGGTGGTCAATAAAATCCATCACCTCGAGGTCAGAGAAGCAAGCCTGTGCTGTGCCCGCAGCTCTCACACTCACCCTGTGGCTTTCATGTAGGTGAGAGATTAAACCTGCCGGTGAATGGCAGCCAGGCGGCCAGCTGCCAGGGCACAGAGCACAGCACTGGAGCATGCCAGTGTCAACCACCCGAGTGGCCTTTCTGCAGATTAGCATCTACAAATGTCGATAAATACATAGATTAGCATACTTCCAGGGCTGGGCCAGTTACCTGGCAAGGGTTGTTTTCAAGACAGAAAAAGTGATTTCTTCCTACGCTGGAAAAAGCAGAGCAGAGAAGGAATCTTGACAGCATAAAAACTTCTTCAGAACTCAAGTTAGACTGATATTCTGCTGTCAACCAAACCTTCACATCTACAGGCACCGAGACAAAGACTTAACGTTAGGCATGTTGTTAGTCATAAGTTGGAATCAACTCATAGCTAACCCTCCAGCAGGTTTTTAGAGGCAATAAATCCCATAGGAGAACATTGCCCATCTTTCTCGCTCAAAACAGCTGGGGAATTTGAACTGCATTCCTTTGGGTTGACAGTACAGCTTCTTGCCCACTAGGCCATCAGAGATTCTATTAAATCCATTGAGCAGGGGGTAAAAATTACTATTGGAGACATCAACATGAAAAGAAAAATTATCAGCCAAACACAAATTATGCTGGGTGCCATAAGGTAAGGGACCATTAACATAAAAACCTAAGGAAAGGTTTGTACATGGAATCAGTCTTGGTGGGTTAAAAAAGATGAGAATGGGAGGAGAGAGGAGTAAGAAGCAATAAATAAGTTGAGTGGAGGGGAAGCAATATATGAAAATGATTTGGTTGTTATTATTGTTATGTGCCATCGAGTTGAGGGCAACTTAAATAACAACCCTATGAACAACAGATCTAAATCCTGTCATATACTGTGTCACCCTCAATCTCATCATTTTTGACATACTTGAACAATTTTGCAGTCAGAGTATCAGTCCATTTCATTGAAGGTCTTCTTCTCTTTTGGTAACTTTTCACCTTTCCTAGTGTGATGTCTCTTTCCAAGGAATACCCTCTCCTAACAACATGCCTTTGGATATTTTGAAACAAACTTTACCATCCTTGCCCTCAATGAGCACTCTGGTTGCTCTTACTACAAGACATATCTGTTTATGCTTTTGACAGTGCAAGGGATATTCAGTACTCTAACACAAAAATTCCATGGCATCGGTACTGTCATCTTTATGGTCCAGCTCTCAGGCACATAACAAATGGTTGAAAAGATCATAGCCTCAATCAGGTTCACCTTAGTCTTCAAACTGATATCATTGCTCACTGTCCCTTACAGCAGACTTTTCCAAGGCAATACATCTTACGATTTCTTGACTACTGATGCTGTGTGTTGATTGTGGATCCCAGTAAGATGAAAGTGTGTAATTAATGACATGAATCAATTTTAATTAATATTATAGAACAAAATGTCTATGAAAGCTTGAATAAAAATGTATGTTTTGTAAATTTTCACTTAAATAAAAATAAAAAATGAAAGATAATAAAAAGATGTTTTATTAAAACATAAAACCATAATTCTAATTATTACCTTCAAAATAATATTTCTCTTGACCACAAAAAATCAATTTATTTACTATAATAATGCACAGGGGTTATGAGATATGCAAACACATATAACATGTTCATTCAACTCATCTGAACTCAGCTCATTGCCTTCTAACCCAGAAGTGACTCACAGCTGACCAGTGGTTAGGTTGTACATCACATAGAAGGAGTTGCTTATCTTACTCCCCTGGAGCTGCTGGTAGATTCAAACAGGCAGAGAAGCATTACCTTTAGTTCGGCAATGTAACTCTCTGTGGACAGTGCCAATAGAGCCCTGTATTCCATAACGGGTGAATTATTTTCATTAAAGTATGGTCATTCCTGATTAGAGTCAACTCATAGACATGCCCGATTCAGGCCATGGTCTTTGCAATTATTGCTATGCATAAGAGAGCTAGACAGTGACGAAGGATGACAGAAGAAGAATTGATGCCTTCAAGTTGTGGTGCTGGAGAAGAGTCTTGAACATAACATGGACCACAAAAAAAAAAACAACAAAAACCAACAGATCTGGAGAGGGTGAAACCAACTTTCTTCTTGGAGGCTAGGATTATGAACCTGTCTCATATACTTGGGCATATGGCCAAGAGGGACTGATTCCTGGGGAAGGATATCATGTTCTAAGGGAAGAAGGCTGAAAGCAGAGAATACCAGAAGAATGTCTTATCTGTGTTTCATTGATTATGCAAAGGCATTTGACTGTGTGGATCATAACAAACTGTGGCTGACTCTGAGAAGAATGGGAATCCCAGAACATT
>NW_006399827.1:6048925-6117346 GCF_000299155.1 Elephantulus edwardii
CCTTGGAGAGGGACATCATGCTTGGGAGGGTGGAGGGACAGCGCAGGAGGGGAAGACCCTCTATGAGATGGATTGATTAGGTGACTGGGGTAATTGGGATGGGTGTGTCAGAGGCAATGTGGTTGGTGCAGGATAGAGCAGGGTTTAGGGCTGTTGTGCATAGGGTCGTTATGAGTCGAAAACAACTCGACGGCACATAACAGCAACAACAACAAGGGAAGAAGGACAGTACAGGAGAGGAAGACCCTGGATGAGATGGATTGACACCATAACAGATAATATTGGTAGATGTGTCGGTCAGTGAAACTGGCTCAGGGCAGGGTTCAGAGCTTTGTACATAGGGTTACTATGAGTCACTGGTGACTCAACAGTACATAACAACAATGTGTTGTGTTATTGTTGCTAGTTGCTTTCAAGTCAGTTCTAATTCACAGCTATCATAAAAATAAATAACGGTAAAATGTTATGTTACATCATCCTCACAATAAGGACATATTTGAGCTCAGTGTTATAGCCAACAGAGAACTCTGGTATCGTAGTAAGTAGGTTGTTGTACTGCAAACCAAAAAGTAGTGCCTCTCTGGCAGTTCAAATCCACTGGTGGCTCCATGGGATGGGGGAGGGGAGATGGACAATCTCCTCTTGTGTGATTTACAATCTTGGAAATTCACTAGAGATTCAGCTATAAGCTGATTCTGATTCAAAAGCAATGAATGAGTGAGTGCCTTGTAGCAATCATATCAACTCGTCTAGTTGAGAATTTTCCCCCCCTTATCCTCTCTTTAAACACATATACTTTCCTTCAGGAATTGATGCTCAAAAATTATTAACTTAATATTAGATTAGTTGGAATACACACAATTATTGAGTTAAACCTTCTTTCTCGATGTTAAAAAAAGAAAAACTTAACCAAATTATAGTGTGGCAGGAAAACGAATGGTATCCCAAAGATATTCCTAATCTAGAGAAGCTCTGAAAACTTTATTACATTACAAAGGGGCAAAAGTAGAAGAGAGAGTTGAAAGTGGATGTGGTATAAGAATTCAACCCACCATTGCTGACTTTGTAGCTAGACTAAGGGAACTAGTAGACAGGAAATATGGACAACTTCTAGAAACTGGAAAAGACAGGAGGGCAGATACCCCTTCAGGATGCCTCCAAATATAGTTATTTTTTGCCATTACTGTTATCAGCTTTTTCAAAGCAGAGAGAGAAAATTCTTAAAAAAGTGTAAGCAGAGAGAATGCTAAAACCAATTAAATAGCAAACATAACAAAGAATGATCAACAAATTGTGAAAAGATTTTAAAAAGGCACATGCCTTATCTAATATTGATGAAGAAAATAAAGGACAGTAAAAACAGAAGATAACAGAAATGACAAAAGAAACAGCAAATGATGCAGACAGTAATGGTGAGAATGATATAATGGTGAGAAGAAAGTAATGAAGGTGGTATGAAGCACGTATGAAAATTTATTTGAAATGAGATATCTAGGTATGTCTTCTTAGAGATATATTGTTGTTGTTCAGTGCCGTCGAGTTGCAGGTGACTCATAGCAACCCTATGAAGGAGAGTCCTCGACACTTGGGTGCCTTTCATCCTCTCTCCAGGTTCATAGGGTTTCCGGAGGCAAGCTATTACTGAAGTGGATGCCACTCCTTCTTCCAAGTAGAGATACGTAGTCTGATAAAAATTGATTAAAGTAGAATAGAAAGCATCAATAAGCATATAATATGAAAGAAAATTAATCAACAGTTGTTTCTTCTGTCCATATGAAAAAAAATTAATGTTACTTGTAACACTTATTGAGTATTGATAGTACCATGGACTGCTAGGAAAACAAACAGATTCATCCTGGAAAGGGTTAAACCAGGTGGCTCTTTGGAGGCAAGGATTCTGAGGCTCCATCTAACATAATTTGGACATGTTGTAAGAAGAGACTGGTCCTTGGAGAAGGACATCATGCTTGGGAGGGTGGAGGGACAGTGCAGGAGGGGAAGGCCCTCTATGAGGTGGATTGATTCAGTGACTGGGATAATCGGGATGGGAGTGTCAGAGTCCGTGAGATTGGCACAAGGCAGAGCAGAATTTAGGGCTGTTGTGCATAGGGTCGCTTCGCAAGCGACTCGAAGGCACATAACAACAACAACAGCAACAACAATTGTTATTAACGGAAGTTAATAATAAATTACAAAGGAAATTAATCAGAACTGGCTTTGACAAGCACTGTGGCAATTGGACAATTAAAACAGACATGGGGGGGGAAGAAGAACCAACTGGGGAGGAGGGTGGAGAAAACAGTGCAACAATGAATGAATGAAAACCCAAAATCTCTGTAAATGTTCATTAAAACTAATAAAATTTAATAAAAAATGTTAATAATAAATTCACACATTTCAGGAAGATATGTTCCAATCTGACAAGTTCTTAAAAAAAGAATGTAAGGCTAGGAATTTGTGAAAGACAATAAATTCAAGTCAATCTCCTTATGAACATAAATATATAAAACCAAATCCTGAAATGTATGAGGATTTTATGCTATGAATAAATTTGATTTCTTTAGGAATAATACCAGAACTCATAACCACTGTGAAGATTCTGACTCACAGTGGCTCTGTAGGACAATGTACAAAGGCTCTGTTGAAGTGCCAAAGCGATAATATTTATGGAAAGAGACTGTTGTGGAGTGGCTAGTGGATTTGGACTATTAACTATAGCTGAGGCTTCGTCTGACATACTTTGGTCATGTTGTAAGGAGAGACCGGCCCTTGGAGAAGGACATCATGCTTGGGAGGGTGGAGGGCAGGCACAGGAAGGGAAGGCCCTCTAGAAGGTGGATTGTTTCGGTGACTGAGAAAATGAGATTGGCACAGGACAGAGCAGAGTTTAGCCTGTTGTACATAGGTTCCAAATGAGTCGCAAGCAACTCAATGGCACTTAACAACAACAACTATAGCCGAGCATTTAATTATTGGGCCACCAGAAGTCTTTTCAGAAATAAATGTTGAGTTATTATTAGAAATTATGTAGTTTTATTTTAAATTCAAGAATAATCTTCCCACTCATTTCATTATATATTAACTATAACATTTTCTCTGTTTCTAAATCCAGAAATGTGCTTTGTTTGGCTTGAGATGGTCAGAAACATTTTAATTTCCTGGCCACTGTGGAGAGACAGTTGATCATATCAGGCTTAAATCAATTGGCTCATAGCTTTCCAGAGGCCACAATGAATTGGTGAGGGAGGGAGGTGGGACAAGCAGTGCGTGTCAATTTGATAACCGTACAAGCCAGAGCATTTGTATGATGCTTGGAAGGAAAGGCACACTCTTGCTCAACTTAGATGAGAAACTGTAGGCCCAGAAAAGGAGGCAGGCCTCTTGTGACCATGAGAAGTATTTTAGATGACACTAATTCCAGGGAAGAAGGAGTGTAGAGAAATAAAATCCCCAAATAACCAAAAATATCAACAGCACTGAATCACTTGCATGAAACAATTCCTCTAAGTCTGTTCTTTCACTATTTTTATAAAAGAATATATTTCTTTGCATAAGTTAACACGAGATTTCTTATTTTAAAATGTTGAGAACACAGGCTGTGTGATGGATGAGTGAGTGAATTATTCTGTAGGTAAGTTCTTTCTTTTACTCTCTCTCATTACTATCAAGTCTGAATTGACTCATAGCTGACCCACCAGGGCGTTTTCAGAGGCTGTAGATCTCCTGGGAAAAGATAGTCCACCTTCTTCTCAAGAACCCACAGGTGGATTTGAACCACCAAAGTGGTGTTGCTTTGGGGTTAGCAGTGTGACTGCCGCTGGACTATGAAGGAAAACTCATGGAAATGATCAAGCGTAGATTTCTGTATGATCTTGAACACATGGTAAGAAAGTTGAATAATGACTCAATTTTGTTCACTCCAAATTAACTCTTTTTAGATGAACCCAGAATGAAAACAAGATTTAGGCTAAAAAAAAAAATTACTTCATTTCACCATCAATAACAATTCTTGGAGAAAATGAAAGTAACTGTTATTATTATTATTACTATGATCATCATTATTACTACTATAAAATGAAAATATTTTTTAATCCTAATCTTTGAGACCATTCAAAATTTCTTCACAAATATTTTCATAAGGTGTAGAACAATACAGTTTCACACAATACCCTTTATAGCTTTGATGTCATGTATTATTTTTGCCAAAAGTTAATATTAATTGCAACATGTATTTTCAGAAAAGAGTGCAGATCAGGACTTAAAATACTATCAATCTCTTTCTGAAATGTTTTTCAAACGCCAAGTTATAAATAAAAATAATTGTTCTGAAATGGAACATAATTGTTCTGAAATATTTTTTTATGATTCTTTTTTTTTAAATTTTTTTTTCGTTATTATTTTTGTGTGAGTGTACCGTCAAATCAGATCTGACTGGTACAGGAGGAGATTGTCCCTCCTTCCCCGGCAGAGCATCTGGTGGATTTGAACCGTGCACCTCTGGGATTGTAGTTGCAGTTCCTTGCCACTAGGCCACCAGAGCTCCCCCTTTTTTATGATTCTGACTTGCTTTTATTAACCTTAAGAGTGTCATATTAGAATTAAAAAGCTCCCATACTCTTGTAAAGAAATATCTGAATTCTGAAATTAATGAGTGATCCATATATATATATATATAATTACTGGAAAAAATGTATTTCCACATAAGATAAAAAATACACTCTAAAAATATTATTCCAACTTCTAAACAATGAGACAATAAATATCTGTTATTTAAATCCATTCACTTTGGAAAATTTTGTTAGTGTAGTTCTAGGAAACAAAAAATTTTGTGTATCTTTTTGATGGTCTTAATTTTTTCTTTTTTGTTTATTTTCCCTTAGCCATACTTTTTGGCGAATCAGTAACATATTCTCTTACATTTCCTTCCTCTGAAACTGTGTTCCAGTCATTCCCGAAGGCCATTGTTGCCGAGAGTAGCCTTCTGGATGGCAAATCTTTACTTACAGAACTTCACAAATACTGTATCATGTCAGTATAGACTCTTCACTGCTGGAAAATCCTCTGCCGACTGGATTCAGTGCTGTGTGGCTGTTCTCTGTACGAGTGGTGTTTTATTACCATCCTTCTCTCCCACATAAGCATGAGACCCATGGAATATTAGATGAATATGGACATGAGCCCCCTGCGGGCCCCCCAAACGTCCTTTTCTTTTCGGTTGTGAATTGAAAGCTGACAAAGATTATCATCATAAGGCGGACAATGATGAAAACAATCACGTTCTCTTTAAGGACCATCAGTTTAGCGGCTGGTGCAAAGGATGAATTGAGCCTTGGTGAAGCAGAGGCAATGAATGACGAGGGCAGCCCAATTAAAGGAGCCCTGGCAACTTTGAAATGCCAATGGTTTCTCTTGGGGGCTTTGTACTAACACCACCTGCCGTCTTACGGTTGAAGTGCGGCTCCAGGCCTGTGCGAATAGCTGGACAACACTCAGCAGCAGTGGAGGAAGACGCAGAGTCAGATGGTGAAGAGGAGGAGGACGTGAAACTCTGAAGTGTGTCAGGAAAGAGATCTGCCCCTGCAGGTGGTAGCAAAGTTCCACAGAATAAAGTGACACTTCCTGCTGATGAAGATGATGACGATGATGAAGACAACAAGTTTGATGATGACGAGGCTGAAGAAAAAGCACGAGTGAAGAAATCTACACAGGATGCTGCAGCCAAAAAGGCGTAAAAAATCTAATCAGAAGGGAAAACACTCAAAGCCATCAACTCCACGATTGAAAGAACGGGAACAAACTCCCAAAACTCCAAAAAGACCTAGGTCTGTAGAAGACATGAAAGCAAAAAAAGCAACCAAATATAGAAAAAGCACAATGAACAGTCCTGGGCTCTTCTGGCAAATCAAACCCAAAGATGGGGAGAGAAAAAGAGAGACAAATATAGTCGCTACTGAGTATCATTGACAATTCAGGCTGAAGTCTTCTATTTTAATCTAACCATTCATTATTTCCTAAGGAACTTTCATTGGCAGCTGTGATTCAGTGAACCATACATATTCTGCTTTTTACTTGCCCATTGATCTCACCTTTTTGAACATATTTTATAAACTTTGTAGCTCCCTGGCTCTTTCAACAAATATTTGAATTAAAAAAAAAAAAAAAGAAAGAAATGTTTTCTGCCATTAAAATTTGGGGTTACTTACTTACCCTTTTTAGATAATTTGTACTTTCTTATTGCTTTCAAAAGTTTTCAATTTGAGAAAATAATATTATAAAATGCTTTGGCATAAACTTCTTTGAGTTTATCTTGTTCAAGATTTCCACAGATTCCTGAAAGTAAAAGTTTATATTTCCTCTGAAATGTGATCATCTTTTAGCCTTTATTTCTTTGAATGACTTTTCAGCCCCGTTTCTCTTTCCTTTCCCTCTGAAACTCCATTAATAGATATTTTGTAATCCCACAAGTCTGGAGAATGCTTATTTTTACTTTATTTTAAAATGTGTTTTCTGTTTTAATCTCAGGGCACTAACTATTCCCTCTGCCTCTTTCATACTGCTATTGAACTCTCTCTCTCTCTCTCTCTCTCTCTCTCTCTCTGTCACTGTCTCTCTCTCTCTCTCTGTGTGAATTTTTTTTTTCAGATTAATATGCATTTTATTTTGCAGCCTTAAGTACAGAAAGCATTCAGAGATGCAGAAGCTGGAGCAGGTGCAAATACAACAATTTTAAAAAAAATTGTATGTGTGAATTTTTAATATTTTTTTTACTTCTAATATTTCAATTTGGTCCTCTGTATAAATTTGTTAGATAATTTTAATATCTCTGTCATTCAGGGTTGGCATAGTTCAATTTTTTTTTTTTTTAAATTCAAATTGCTAAATTCCTAACCCTTAGTAAAATGAGAGGGGCTTTTTATTTTTAAAAATCCTAGATATTTTCATCTCCTGATAAGATTCTGATAACTTACATACGCCTTCAGTTCTGGCTACTTTCTTTAATACTACTAGTAAAAGGGGATGAAAATATTACCATTTTGCAACCAGGAGAGTTAAGCATTCTGGTTTCCATTTGCCTCTGTTGATTATCTTTGAAGGAAGATTCTTCACTAGTACTGTTCAACGAGAGTCCTGACTTTTAAATAGTCTCTGCTATGTATCGAAATGGTCTTGTTACCAGTGGTCACAGTGAATTCTGAAAGGACCACTTCCAAAACTCTTCCACTGGGGAAGGAAAAGAATATTTCATTATTTACTTATGGTCATGGAAGACCAGGCTTCTATGTGGATCATACTGACACAACTGCTGGTGGACCTTTGCTTGGAACCTTCAGAAGGGAAACAGAGAAAAGGCCATCTACACCATTTTCCCTGGGAGCTCTGGTGGCACAGTTCTTAGGGAATTCAACTGCTGACCCAAAGTCTGTGCTCCCCTGGCTGTTCAAATCCACCAGTGGCTCCTTGGAAGAAAGATGGACAATCTCCTCCAAGAAATTTTCAAATCTCCTAGAACCCTACTGGAAAGTCAGGTTCTGAATTAACAGCAATGAATGATTAAGTGAGTGACTAGATTTTCTTAGAAAGAAAAGTTTTAACTTCATCAAACTGTGTATTTTTTTTTAAATGAAATATGGTTTTGGCTGACACAGAAAAATTTCGTGAAACAGTGTATGATCAAGAGGGCAGTGGTGATGAAAGAGGAAGTTCAAGCTGCTCTGAAGGAATTGGCAGGAAACAAGGCCCCAGGAATTGATGGAATACCAAATGAAGTATTTCAGCAGAGAGGGGCTACCCTGGATTGCTCACTACGTTGTGCCAAGAAATCGGAGAGCAACCATCTGGTCAGCTGGCTAGAAGAGATTTGTATATGCTCTCATTCTGAAGAAGGGTGACCTGACAGGGTGTGGGTATTATTGAATATCACTGATATAACATGCAAGCAAAATCCTGGTAAAGATTATTTTAAAAACAACTAGAACAGTACATTGACAGAGAATAGTAGAAATATAGGCCAGATTTAGAAGAGGCTGTGGCACTAGAGACATTATTGCCAATGCCAGATGGATCTTGCAGAAAGCAAAGAGCACCAGGGGAGTGTCTGTGTTTCATTGACTATGCAAAGGCTTTTGACTGTGTGAGTCACAGTAAATCACACACACACACACACACACACACACACACATCACAACACAGGTAGATAACCTTGAGAAGAATGGGAATCCCAAAAATCTTGATTGTGCTTTTACAAAACTTGTACTTGGAGTAGGAAGCAGTCATCAAAACACAACAAAGAAACACTGCATAATTCAAAATCAAGAATGGAGTGTGTCAGGGCTGTGTCCTATTCAATCTATACGTGGAACAGATCATTTGGTAGCCTGGGCTTTATGAGGAGAAATGTGGCATCAGGATTGAAGGAAGATTCATCAACAAACCTGCATTATGCAGATAATACAAACTTGCTTGCAAAAACTGAGGAAGACTTGAAATATTTGCTGCAGAAGGTCAAGGACTGTAGTCTTCAATATGGATGAATATTAACATCAAGAAAACAAAGATTCTCATCACAGGGCCAATTGGCAGCAGCATGACAGATGGAGAAGAGTTTGAGGTTGTTAAAATTTCCATCCTGCTTGGGTCCACAATCAACACTCTTGGCACCAGCAGTCAGGAAATCAGAAGATGAAATGCATTGGGCAATCTGTTGTTAAGGACCTCTCCAGGGTGCTAAGGAACAAAGATGTCAGCCTGGAAATCTGGATTCCATGTTAATTAATTAAACTGTTGCTCAGTAGAAATCCATGAAGTTCGAGCTTCCTAACTCTCAGTTCAAGCGTCAGACATTAGAGGGAGCCTTCATGAGTACAGATTGTAGCTTTCAAGCCATAGCTGATCCTGAGGGACTCAGAGACAAGCACTTTTCTTCAGACTGTCCCAGATTCCTACACAGAGTCAATGTTATTGTTTCAAGCCATTAATTTCTGTGGTTTGTTACACAAGAACACATTTCTCAATTGATTCTATTTCTGGAAGCCTATCTCTTTTATTTTGATAATTAAATAATCTAACAATCTGCCAACCCTAGAGAGAAATCTGATTTCATTCATTTTTAAAATCATGCTAGTTTAACGTTAATAAACTGATTTAAGTTATAGAATTAACTCCGTAGAGACTCACTTGAACAATATAAACAAACACCTTCATATTATATTTAACCACTATAAATAAAACTAGTGAGAAAGAGAGAGAATGAATTTCACATAGATGACAGACTTAACAAATTCACCATTTTAAAAGAAATGGTAAACACAGGACTAAGGTTAATTTCAAACTGTATAATATTTAAGGAAGAATCTGAGAGTGTGGATCTGAAATTATGCTATGCTCCTTAAACATTCTTCAACCAATATTGTGAAGCATTGTATTATCTCGGTAGGAGATTTTAACCTTAAAAAAAAAAAATAAGCTACCCAGGAAAGAAGTTCCATTACTGTATCAACCTCGCAATTATCAGCTCCTTACAAACCTATCATCAGAACATTTGCCTTTCACAGCCTTTTGAACAAAACAATATTTAAAGCAAATAAAGGAGGAAGAAAGCTAATAATGTTGCTCTCTGGACCCTTTCGAACATGTCCAATTTTCATTTCTTTTTTTGTGAAACTACAGCTACTATGTTTTATCAGGCTAAGAACCTAATAAATGCCAGCGCAAGTCTTTTTTTATCCCACCTGTTTGAAATATTCCTTTACCTCCTCATAAAAAAAAATGCAAGTATTGACTAATGAAAACAGCATAATGGTATGTGGAAAAGGGAACCAAATTGCAACTAGTTAAAATGTCTCTGGTACATTTGTGGTAGGGAGTTGTGCTTCCAATCCAAAGGTTGTGTCCTAAGTGGGTCACTATCAGTTCAAATCAACCAGCTGCTGTAAACAAAAATGCTGGGAAATCTCCTCCTAGACAATTTACAGCCTCTGAAAACGCTCTGGAGGGTCAGTCAGGCATTGCTTCCTACTCCACAAAAATGACTTGAGGGAGATTGTAGAATTTTCATGAAGTGAGATGTCTATAAGGGCAATAAACATATTTGAAACAAAACTCCGTGCTCTTGTCAGAATCTCTTTACTGACTAGAAAGGATATAAAAATATTCACATTTCCAGCCTAGGAAAAAACCAGAACTATAAATTCTATTGCATATTACATCCAAGTATTGCTAGGGATACTCTGAATACCATCCTATTGACACAAGGATAAGTTTATAGAATTTAATGGGCCACGTGATTGACTTGGAAACGGAAGGTCTTAATGAGCCTGGGTGTGCCTTAGCACACCTTTAATGTAGGTTTTGTCATTTCTTTAAGCAAAATGATTGAAGTGACAGAAAATTGAGGGGCAAAGGAGGTTATCACTACTACATAATGGGACTTTAGGTGCTCCAGAAAATTGTGTCTCTTTTCTTTTATTCTTCTTTCTAGAAAATTTTTGCATTTTTATTCTTTCTCGGATGGATTAATGTGTTTTATGGGAACTCTGGTGGCTTAGTGGTAAGGAATTGCACTGTTAACCAAAAGGCACATGGTTCAAATCCACTAGCTGCTCCACAGAAAGAAGATGGATATTCTCCTCCTATGCAATTTCTTGCCTCTGAAAAGCCACTAGAAGGTGAACCATAAGTCTGTTCTGACTTGAAGTCATATGATAGCAACGTGTTCGAGACTGTGAGATAATCTACTCTCAAGAAAATGTCAAGACACAGATAAAAGTGATAATTACATAAACATTTGGGTATAACTACAATAGACAATCGGACAACATGTCAAATGAGACTAGACTAATATTGGGTTGAGGAAGCAAACATTAAGCCAGGTTTTCTACAGTAAATAGAACAAGACAAAAGAATAGGGGAGGGGAGAAAAGAGATCGGTAAGAGTTTAAATAAATAGGAAGAAAAGTGCAGAGACCTTACTTAAACAAAAAAACAAAAGTAATAGGAATCAGATCGATTACATCTATGGAAAGAACTGCTGGAGAAGCTCAATATTAGCTGTGAAAACTAGGCCAGGAGCTGACTGTGGAACACACCACCAACTACTCATATGCAAATTCAAGCAGAAGCTGAGGAAAATTAAACCAAATCCAAGGCAACCAAAATATGACTTTGAGTCTATCCCACCTGAATTTCAGAACCATCTCAGGAACAGGTTTGAGGCTTTGAACACTAATGAGCGAAGGCCAGATGAGTTGTGGGAGGATATCAAGGGTATCATCCAGGAAGAGTGCAAACAGTCATTGCAAAGACAGAAGAGGAAGAAAAGACCAAAATGGATGTCAGAAGATACTCTGAAAATTGCACTGGAGCGCAGAGAAGCCAAAGCACAGGGAAGAATTCAAGATACTAAAGACTTGAATAGAAGATTTCAAAAGGCAGCACGGGATGACAAAGCAAAATATTACAATGAAATCTGCAAGGAGTTGGAGTCAGAAAATCAAAAGGGCCGAACTCGCTCAGCACATCTTAAGCTCAAGGAATTCAAACCTCGAGTTGCTATAATCAAGGATGCTTTCGGCAGAATGTTGAATGATCCAGGAAGTATTAAAGGAAGATGGAAGGAATATACTGAGTCACTGTATCGAAAGGAATTGGAAGACACAGAAGAATTTCATGAAACAACATATAAGCAAGAGGCTATGGTGATGAAAGAAGAAGTTCAGGCTGCTTTGAAGGAAATGGCAAAAAATAAGGCTCCAGGAATAGATGGTATACCAATTGTCATATTTCAGTTAACAGATGCTGCCCTGGACGTGCTCACCAAGTTGTGCCAAGAAATCTGGAGAACGACCACTTGGCCAACTGCCTGAAAGCAGGAAATACCAGAGGAATGTATATCTGTGTTCCATTGACTATGCAAAGGCATTTGACTGTGTAGATCATAACAAACTATAGCTGACTCTGAGAAGAATCGGAATCCCAGAACACTTGATCATTCTAATGTGAAACTTATACTTGGACCAGGAGGCAGTCGTCAGAACAGAGCAAGGGAACACTGCATTTTTTCAAAATTGGGAAGGGCATATGCCAGGGATGCATCCTATCTCCATACCTTTTCAACCTATACGCAGAACAGATTATCCGGGAGGCTGGGCTCTATGAGGAGAAATGTGGGGTCAAGATTGGTGGACGATTTATCAACAACCTGCATTATGCGGATGACACAACCCTGCTTGCTGAAACTGAAGAGGACCTGAAGCGCCTACTGCAGAGTGTCAAGGACTGCAGCCTACAATATGGATTGAGGCTCAATGTCAAGAAGACAAAGATTCTCACCACTGGACCAATTGGCAGCATCAGGATGGACGGTGAAGAGATTGAGATTGTACACAGCTTTAGTTTGCTTGGCTCCAGAGTCAACAGTCTTGGTACCAGGAGCCAGGAAATTAAAAGGCACATTGCCATGGGAAAGTCTGCTGTTAGGGACCTCTCCAAAGGACTGAAGAGCAGTGGTGTCTCTCTGGAGACTAAGGTGCGTCTGATACAGGCTATGGTCTTAGCAATCACTTGTTATACATCAGAGAGTTGTACAATGACCAGGGAGGATAGAAGGAGAATTGATGCCTTTGAGCTGTGGTGCTGGAGAAGAGTATTGAATGTATCATGGACTGCTAGGAAAACAGATTTGTCCTGGAAAGGGTTAAACCGGGTGGCTCCTTGGAGGCAAAGATTCTGAGGCTCAGGCTACATACTTTGGACATGTTGTGAGGAGGGACCGGTCCCTGGAGAGGGATATCATGCTTGGGAGGGAGGGTGGAGGGACGGCACAGGAGAGGAAGGCCCTCTATGAGGTGGATTGATTAATTGGGATGGGAGTGTCGGAGACAGTGCGATTGGCATAGGACAGAGCGGAGTTTAGGGTTGTTGTACAGAGGGTCGCTATGAGTCACAGGTGACTTGACGGCACATAAGAACAACAATAGCAACCAGTAATATATGATGAAAGAGATACTTGAAAAGACAAGGTAATGATGTTCAAGGTCCAATGAGGGTTAATTTTATAAAGCATAATGCCTAGAATGATAGTATGAAATACATTGTAAATAAAGAATAGTGTGAAACATAATATATATGAATGTCATAAGGAAACCAATATAAAATAAATAAATAAGAGATAATTGATTGAGATCTTGGATGGGAAAATAGCAAGTTAATTATCCGAAAATGCAACACATTAAAGTTTTACTGAATGTCCATTTAAAATAATATTTATTGCATTGGAATACAAATGAAGAAAGAAGGTATTCTAACCAGTAAGACACAAATGTCCAGAGATAATGGGAGGAGACAGGTTGATAGAGTAGCTTGAGTGACAAGTCAGGACAACATTATAGGAATTTTGACAGTCAGGTCCAGATGTGTGGAATTGGTGTAGTTGATAATGAGGAGACATTATTGGCATACAGAAGTCTTTGTTGATTTCTCCGGGATGGATGTTTCTTAACTTTCAAGAGAGAAAAATGCAAGTGGAGAAAACAAATTTAGTCATTCTCCAAATGGAACTTTCCTGAGTCACAAACATATTTGGTTTTTAACGCTGAAGTATAGATGAGGTTTCAGAGAGATGGAAGCCAGATTCTACAACACATCATACAAGTACACTCATTAGAAATACCATTTCCTTAACACAAAGAACAGTAAAGATGCCATTTGAGAATTACAAGTTGAATATGGTAAAGAAGGGTGAAGCATATCAAATATACCCCTGACTCTGAAAGAGGAATGAATTTGTCTTGGAGTAAATTCAGCCAGAGGATGCCTTAGATGCCATGAGGATGATGAGATTTTCTGTTCTTTACCTTAGACATCTTGTCGGAAGCGAGCAATCCCTGGAGAAGAACATCATGCTTGATAAAGTAGATGGTCTACAAGAGAAAAGGAAGACTCTGAAAGCTATGGACTGACACAGCCACTGCCACAATGAACCCAAACATAACAAAAACTGGGAGGATGGCACAAAACTGGGCAGGGTTTTGTTCAGTGGTATATTAGGGTCTCTATGAGTTGAAATTGACTCAATGCCACCTAACAAAAATATCAGACATAAAGTTGTATTGCTCATGAGTTAAACACTACCGTGCTCTGAGAACTGGCTAGCAATTAAAATGGAAGCTCCATAGACTAAGTCAACCTCTTGGTTATGTGAGCACAGGAATCTTCCAGGGAAGTGACTCCAGCGATTTCATTCTGCGATATCTTAACTGTGCCACTCTTTAAAATGTCAACTCTCCGCCTCCATTCCCCACACAGAGAGATTGCCTCCCTAATGTATAATAGATGGATGCTTTCTGAGTCCAAAATAGCATCACTCTAGTTTGTAGGTGAAACAGGAAGCTGTGACATGGTGTTTCAGATTTGTCAGAATAGCTCCGGTGGCACTTGGCTGACACCTATTGGAAGAGTCATGAAGCTAGTCACGCTCCAATGGCCTAATAACAATTTACTAAAGATTCACCACCAACTCTGTTCCATTTATATTCTCTTGCAAGACTTGTTTTCTTCTGTTACAGTCCTGCCTCTCTAAGCATATGATGAGCTATGTATTTCTATGAGTAGAATTTTAATTAATAGGTTAATGTATGTTAAGTTGTTCAAAATGGCTAGATAACACTTAGAAAATAACATGTTCATGTAGGAGATAAGCTTGCTTTGGAGGTAAATTTACTTCCTTTCAAACTACTAAGACTGTTAGCCATAGCTCACACACTCACTCACGACGACATAAACTTGTCAGGTAGTCTTGGTTCACATTTCTGCTGAGGCAAACAATCAAGGTTTCCAGAGAAGTAGAATTCATTCATTTATAAACTCATCCAGGCACTCAGCCATTCACTTCATAAGTGCTCACAAATAATAAGGGTTCACAAATGAGTGACCAGTAAGTGGAATGTATTCAGCTTCCACCTATATTTTTGCCTGCATGTTTCAATGGAGTTACTCACCTGAATTTTCACATGGGAAAAATTCTGTGTAAGGTTGTAGATTTCAGAACCCCTAAAACAACAGCAGCAGCAACAACAACTTGGTAAGGAGCTGCACTGTCAACTCAAAGGGTTTAAATTGTTGTTTAAATCCAGCAGCTGCTCCCCAGAAGAAAGACGGACAACTTCCTTCCATAACATTTGCTGTTGCTCAACCTCTTGAAGGATTATCTATGAGTCAGTGCTGACGGCACGTAACAATAACCAAAACAACATAATCAGAAAATGTGGTGACCTCTGACACAGAGCCTACATTCCTTGAAGGTAACAAATGCTGGAGCTCAGTACAAGGTATCTTCTAGAGGCAGAGCCTCTTTGAGAGCTCCTGTTTATTCTACCCTACACCCTCCTCGTTCCTCATGCAGCTAACATCAGGTGGTCTTTAAGCAGGTTTATTATGTGCTCAATGAGCTCTGGTGGCCTAGTGGCAAGAAGCTGTGCTGCAATCCCAAAGGTGTGTGGTTTGAACCCACCAACTGCTCCATAGGAGAAAGAATGGGCAGTATGCTCCCATGTAATTAACTGCCTCTGAAAACCTGCTGGAGGGCCAGCTGTGAGTTGGTTCTGACTCAAGAGTACACAACAACAACTTTATGTGCCTGATCTCCAGTATGACTTTGAAGGGCATTTCTAGAAAAGAATTTATATTTGAGGATGAAAAAAGTAAATCATCTTTGTTAAAGAAGAATTGATGTGTTTCTTTTTGTGTCTGGGGATAATCACTGAGTACACTGAGTTTCTTCTGAAGTTTCTGTTCTACACTTGTACACAAGAAATGGTAGAGATTGATCAGGTTTTATCCATGGAGGAGAGAGCTGTGGTGGCTTAGGAGATAGAGAATTGCACTAACAACCCAAAGGCAGGTGGTTCTAATGCATCAGCAGTTCTGTGAGAGAAATCTGGGCAATTTCTTCCCTGGTGATTTACAGCCTCTAAAAATCCACAGGAGAGAAGATTGCTTATAAGTTGGTTCTCACTCAAATGGCTATGAGTTTGAGTTTGATCCACAGAGGAGCCTCGGTGGTACAAAAAATAAGTATTTGACTGCCACTCACAATGTTGACTTCTTAAACTCATCCACCGTGTTTAGTGTTAGAAAGACCTGAAAACTTCTTCCATAAAGCCAAATCCCAAACCCCTAAAAAAAAAAAAAACAAACCCCAAAACAAACCAAAACACCCCCAAACAACCCAAAACACCCACTGGGAATGGGGATATATTCTAGTCTATCAAATAGGATCAGGATGAATTGAAATTGACAACAGCAGCTAAACCCGACTGCACTTAACAACATAGCATATTACATTGGGAAATTTTACCCTAAAAGATCTCTTGAAAGTGTTAAAAAGCAAAGGTGTCACTTTGAGTACTAAGGGGTTCCTAATTTAAGACATGTATTTTCAGTTGCCTATCCCAAAGGCATGCAATTCAAATCCGCCAGCCACCCTGTGGGGAAAAGATGCACAATCTCCTCCTGTTTGATTAAAACTGCCTCTAAAAACCCGTTGGAGGGTCAGCTATGGATCTGTTTTGACTTGACAGTATATAATAACTATATTATGAATAAATACATTCTCCTCCTGTAAAAATATACAGCCTTGGAAGTCATGGCAGGTGACCACAAGTTGAAATTATCTCTATGGTCTTGAGTTTAATATATATACAAAAGCTGGACAATAAACAAGAACTACCATAAAAGAACTGATATATTTGAACTATGATGTGGGTAAAGAATGAGGACTCTACCAAGGCTGCCGGAAGAACAAGCCAATCTCTTAAAAGAGGTCAAGTCTTTCACTTAGCAGTGAGGATGGTGAGACTTCTTTTAGCTCACATGTTTTGGGCAGGTCATCAGTGGAGAGCAAGCCCCTGAGAAAGACATCATGCTTGGTAAAGTACAAGCTCAGCAAGAAAGAGGAATATCCTTAAGGAGGCAGACTGATTCAGTGGTTGCCATCGATGGACTCAGATACAGCCACAATTGTGAGGCAGGCACAGGGCTGGGCAGTGTTTTGTTTTGATGTTCATAGTGCTATTATGAATAGGAATCAACAAGGCAGCAAGATGGCATCTAACAACAGCCACTATAACAGCCCTAACAGAACTCAAGATCCTTTACCATCTGCAAATCTTTAAGAGACAGGGAAAATAACCCAAATTTATCTACTTAGTTTACTCTGTTGTTTAAAATCTCCTTGGTGTCCTAAAATCAAGCTACATTCTGTGCTACACATATATCCAGTTTTGAGCATATTGAATTGTATATCATTATAGTTTTGCTATTACTGTGTTATTCTATTTTATTGTTTCTCCTACTTGGAATTCTGTCTCTGCTAAATGTAAATGCATCATTTTAAAGCCATAAATTAATATTCATTTTATTATAAAACTAGTAATAGATGCAATGACATTGTTTTCAAGGGGCTTTCTAAAACCACTTTCTGAGGAAATAGTCTTTTTTTATTTGGAAAAAAAAAAGAAAAAAGAAGCCTTCTCATTGATTAATTATTTGCATATGAAACCCATGCATGGCCTGACTTGGGAACCATAAAGATTATTGAGACAGGACTGATGCAGCAAGCTAAGTTGATATTCAACTACAGTGCTTATTTATAAAACCAACCTTCAAATGCTTTAGTATAATGGATCAAATGGGACCATACCTTATGCTTCACAGAGATTTTATGTTAACCTCAAATAAATTTTCTACTTTATAAATAGAAGAAATGGGGTAACTTGACTAATTTAACAGCAAATCAGGCTGCGTTTCAAAAGCGTAAAAGATAATCAGTTGTTGAAAAGAAAAAAAATCTTACATCCCAGATATCTCTTTCTTTTAGTATTGAGTTCTTTTTTAACTTTGGTTTGAGTGAGAGTTACAAAACATGCTGTTTTTTTCAATCTGTTATCCATACAGTTTTGCTCCATAACATTAATTACAAGACAATTTCATTACCTTTTTGTATTAGTGTATTTGTGACTGATGTGTCACTCAGCATAATTTGTCCTAGTCTCACCCATGTTGCAGTGTTTCACAAATTCTTTTTCATTTTTTTTAATGATGCAGAATAAAATTCCATTGTGTGAATATACTAGATTTTCCTTAGCCATTTGTCTGTTGATGTCTGATGGGCTCTCCGTAGTGCCCAACTCTTTGTTATTGCCAATAACATTGCTGCAAAATCATGGGTATGTGTAAAAGAAATAAGAAAAAAGAAAGAAAGATATCATGGCTGCAGATGAGTAGATGGACAGAGCTACCCTTGATCTCAGTAAAAGAGAGAGGGCAAGGTCCAACTGATCATGTTAAGATTAGACACTAGCTGACTTCCTGTTCTTTCTCTTCTCTTTATACCTCATTGTATCAAGCTATTTTGAGCCATTTGCCCTTTTAAAAAAAACAAAAAACCAACATCAGAATGGCACGTCCTCCAGGTCTGGTAGCATGGGAAATTGTGCTGTTAACGTAAGTTGGTTCAAAGCTACCAGCAACTCCATATAAGAAAGACAAAAAGTCTCTGTAAATTTTAATTAAAATTAATAATCATAATTTTTTAAAATGTTCAACAATGAATGAATATATAGCTTTTCTGTAAACTTTTGTTAAAATCACAATTAATATAAAAATTTTATTTAAAAAAAAAAAAGACAATCAATCTCCTCCTGTGCAATTTACAGCCTCCTGAAAACCTACAGGAGAGTCAACTATGGGTCATCTGTGACTCAGAGGTGATGAGTTTTTGTTAACATTCACATAGAACAACTCATATAAACTTACTGTTTATAGCCTGCTGAGACTATTCTGACAATAAAAAGTTTGTAAAATGATTTTTCCCTTCAGTGTTGTAATTAATGAAAAGATAGTTTTAGTTTAGCATTTACTCTGCCTAGGACAATTATAGTGAGCATGCTTACCTGAAACCAATATGTTTGTGTGTGACGGGGGGGTGTTGTTGTTAATTGCTATTGAGTTACTTGCAAGTCTTAGCAACCCTATGTACAAAAGCTCTGAACCCTGCTCTATCTTGTGCCAACCTCATTGTCTCTGATACACTCACCCCCATTACATTACTCATTGAGTCAATCCATCACCTCGAGGGTCTTCCTCTCTTGTGCTGTTCCTCCACCCTCCCAAGCGTGATGTCCCTCTCCAAGGACTGGTCCCTCCTTGCAACATGCCCAAACTATGTCAGATGGATCTTCAAAATACTTACCTCCAAGAAGCAGCCTGGTTTCACCCTCTCCAGGAAGAACTTGTTTGTTTTCCTTGAAGTCCATGGTATATTCAATACTCGTCTCCAGCACCACAGCTCAAAGACATCAATTCTTCTTCTATCATCCTTTGTCGTTGTCCAGCTATCGGACGCATATCACGTAATTGTGAGACCCTGTCCTGTATCAAATGCACCTTATTCTGGAGAAGTCCCCGACTACAGATTTTCCTAATGCAATCCATCTTTTCATTTCCTGGCTGCTGGTACCAAGAACATTGATTGTAGAGCCAAACAAGGTGAAGCTGTTAACAATTTCAATCTCTTCCCAGTTTATCATGATGCTACCAATTGGCCCAGTGGCGAGAATCTTTGTTTTCTTGAGGTCATATTTTAACAAGAGGAACAGTTGTGTCTTTCCTCCTCTTCTTGTTTGTGTCTTTTAATAAATATATTAATATTCATAACCAGAAGCTTGGTGGCCTAGTGGATAAGTACTTGTATTGCCAAACCAAAGGCAGGTGGTTTGAATTCATCAGCTGCACTAAGGAAGATAGATGGGAAATTGCCTCCAGTGTAGTTTAGAGCATCTGAAAACCTGCTGGAAGTTCAGCTGAGTCAGTTCCAACTTGAAAGCAAGTAACAAACCAACAATATTCATAACACAAAGCAGCACTGCTAACCCAAAGCAATGATTATCTGGTGGCTTGAATCTATGTGGCCAAGGAATAAGGATGGATAGTCTCCTTTTGTGCCATTCATACATAGCTTTGGAAACCTGCTATAGAGTCTTCTATGAGTTAGGCCCAATTCAATGACAATGAAAGAAAATACATTCATAATACACATTTTCTGTAGTGAGAAATAATTTTCATTACTATTAAATATTTTAATTGGTTATCACTATCATTCTCTGTTTTTTAGGATGATTACAGCAAATATTTGTAATTATCTACTAAAGAATTGCTACTTCTTACTCCTCCTAAGAACCCTTTTGTTACGTGTATTGCTGTTGTGCGCCTTGCCTGTCCAGCAGGAATAAGGGCACAACACACCAGCGATTCCTTCTCACAGCAGTTTACTCAGGAGTTAGTTACAGAGGGTGGTGGAAGATGGAGTCTCTCTCCTTTCTTCCTGGGTGCAGCTTTTATCCCCTTCTCGGTACTCCGCCCATCACCTATGTGTCATGCCTCTATTGGATCCTAAACCCCACATGAGATCAAGCCATCGACCAACGAGAACACAGTGCCCAAATAAGGTCTTGTTTGTGTTTTAAGGCAAACAAAGAGAAGCAGGAAATCAGCGCCATCTTGTAATGGAGGACCATGCGCACGTTCATGGCCCTCCACATATTGCACAGGTGGAGAACCAGATGGAACTCAGAAGGGTTAAGTAATTTGCTTTAAGTCACACAGCTAATAAGAGATTCCTCACCCCCCCCCCCAATTGCAAACTATTCACCTAACATCAGGACTCTCTCTATCTGAATGCAAGGAAGATTTCTTTTCATTTGAAATGTGTTAGATTGCTTAAAAGCGCTCCGGTGGTGTAGTTTGTAGAAAGTTGCACTGCTAACACAAACGCCGTGCTCTCTGACTGAATTCACCAGCAGTTTGCAGAAGAAAGATGGACAATTTTCGAAGAGATTTATAGCCTCAGAAAACCACTGGCGGGTCAGCTGAGTCAATTTTGTCTCAACAGCAATAAGAGAGGGAGAAAAGGAACTTAAAATCAGTAACCTCATTTGAGTATCACACAAGATGAGAAAAAACGTTGTTTGCAGCATTTCACAGGTGAAGAAACTGAGGCTTTTGAAGTTCATCTTACAGAACTAATGAGTGTCCATCTTCTAACATGACTTCATATACTCT
Organism: Elephantulus edwardii; assembly: GCF_000299155.1. Classification (NCBI taxonomy): domain Eukaryota; kingdom Metazoa; phylum Chordata; class Mammalia; order Macroscelidea; family Macroscelididae; genus Elephantulus; species Elephantulus edwardii. Next base: position 6,070,040 of record NW_006399827.1, read on the forward strand.
GCTTCTGCCCTCATCAGGCTTAATTAAATGAGGGCTCTTGTGGCTCGGTATAAATCAGCACAAAACTGTTCTTCAGCACAAAATTGTATTAAAATAGTGTAATTACTCTTACTAAACATCAAGGCAAATGTATAACTAAACCTAAGAAGCAAGTAGAACCAAATTCTTATATACCAGAGGATCCCCCCCTTCTTGTTGTACATCACATTTACTATTGTCCTCCTTGTGGCCAGATTGTCTCTCTTTTCTCTTACCACTTTTCAGGAGTAACAGGCTGGTGACACTATTTTTTGCTTTGTTTTGTTTGTCTACTTAGTCTAGTCCAGGAATCAGTAAATGTTTTTCTCTGAGAAGCAAGATAGTATTTCAGACATTGCAGATCATACCGGCCCTTGTACTTGAAACTATTGCCATTTCCCATGAACCGTGAACATCAGCCTTGGTAATAACTAAATAAATGGGTATAGCTGTGTTCCAAATAACCCTGCCTTACCTAAATGGGTAGGATCTAGACAACAGGCTAAACCTTGATCTAGTCCATAAAAAGTTGCTAACTCTAAAACCTTTACTGTCAAGATACACCTGAGTGCTACACTTCTGTGGATTGGGCCTTTCAAGTAAATTGTGAACATTTTAGGCAAGGCTATTACTGTTACCTAACCAGGAGGACTGCTACTATTTCGACCCAGGGTCAGGTAAGTTCACACCTCCCTACCATATCTTGACTTTTCTTATTTTATGTTTCTAGTCTATTCTATGTAGCATTTAACTTTTGGTACCAATTTTTATTTGAGTCAGCACTTTAGGGGCAACAAGGTCCAAGCTAAATTGAAATTATATAGGTTAAAGGGGCAAATTTTTAAAGGTCAATACTGTGTTTCATAGAAGCTAAACATATAAATATTCTTGGGTGAAAAGCGTAGAGGAAATGGAGAAACGAAGTCTGTGAGGACTTCACTTCTTTCTCTGTCTCCTTCATCTGTCTCTTTATAGACCTGACTTCTCCAATTTTCTGGTTCACCTAGAATAACCTTAATTTGCCTCAGAAATGTATGCAAACAAATATAATTTAAGGTAGAATGTGGTTGCAGACACAAGGAAAGGCTAAGAGAAACAGGCACTAATACTCAGAGTATATAGAGATTCTTTCTGTAAAAGATGGTTATGGAAGGACAGTTTTAAAACTGAGGGTTAACCGTAGATCTGAAAGGGCAATGTTGTTGTTGCTGTTGTTGTCATCTAGTCAGAAATGACCCATAGCTGACCCTCCAGCAGGTTTTCAAAGGCACTTAATACACGAGCAGAAATTGCCCATCCTCCTCCCATGGAACAACTTATGGACTTGCCCTGTATGCCTTTAGGATTGCAGCACAGCTTCGGGCCACTGAAGTAAAAGGTGTAATGACAAGAGCAGTCCAGGAAGGAACCAGAAATAGAGAGCTGGAGAACTAAAGAACATATACTAGGAAAACAATCCTGTGGTTCATTACAGCTGGACCCCCTCTTGAATTCTCACCTCAGACAAATGAAATTAGCATCTAAATTTTACTGAGATCCTTATATATGCAAGATCCCTATCTATGTAAAATAATAAAACATAGGTCTCTACAAGGATTACCTAGGGGTCTTGGTAAAAATGTAGATTCTGATTCAGTATTTCTGGAGTGGAAATTACAATACGCAGCAAGGGGTCAGGCTAGAAGGAATCTTTGAACCCCAAGTGATAGTATAGAAACACTGAAAGGAGTGTTGGGTGTGATGGAAGCAAAACTTAAATGCTACTTTGAAGAAAGACTAAAGGCATATTAAAAGCTAAAAAGTTTGTTCTTTCTCAGACTGAGGTCTTTGAGAAATCTTTGAAAGAAACTCTTCTCTAAAATTGTTTGCAACCAGGAAAAATATGTAAGGTCCCAGAACTTAATTATAACCTTTATAAGTACCAGGGATATTGTTTTCTCACAGCCTATTCCTCCATTAAAATTTGTGTATTTATGTATTTTAAAGCTACACCGGTATAAAACCAAACATTAATAATGTATTAATATTATATGCTGAAACATTCTTCTCATATGCTTTGTTCAGATTTTAAAAGAAATGAAAACGTTTTCATGGGTCTGAGGCCCAGTGTTTACTGTATCCAATAAGCCAGGTGGTCCAGCGAACATATGAGAAATTAGAGGCATAGGTACAATTTATTGGACTGTGTTTTATTGTTAAGCACAAGTGAGTCAATTCTGACTTAATGACCTGGTGCACAATAGAAGGAAACATTATCTAGTCTTGTTATCTCCTCACACTCATACTATACTTGAACCCACTGTTGTAATCAGTGTGGCAAGTCACCTGTTTGAGGGTCTACAGTTTGGTTGCTTCTCAACTAAGTACGATGGCTTCCTCTCCAGACTTGTCTCTCCTAATAACATGTCTAAAATACGTGAGCTGAACTCCTACCATTCTCACTTCTAAGGAACTTGTTGGTTGCACTTTTTCCAGGAAATATTTGTTTTCTTTTTGGACAGTGCATATGGTCTTCACCAACATCAAAATTCAAAATTATCACTTAGTCTTTCTTGCTCATCGTCTAGATTTGTTTTAAATGCATATGTTGTTATTGTGTGCCATTGAGTCAGAACCGGCTGACTCCAGTGAGTTCTCAGGGACAGTAAATTGCATGCAGGGAAGAGATTGCCCATCTTTCTCCCATGGAGCAGCTGGTAGATTTGAACCATGTACCTTTGGGATGGCAGTGAAAATACTATGGCTTTGGCTAGTCACATTTTGGTCCTCAAAGTAATTATCTTTATTCTTAAATGTTAAATGAGGTCCTTGGAGCAGATTTGTTCGACGCACTAAGTGATTTGATTTCTTGCCTACTGCCGATTGTATACTCAAGACAAAGAAAAACCTTAACAACTTTAATCTTTTCTCTGTTTATCCTGTTGTTGTAACTGGTCTATTTGAGAGAAGTTTTGTTGTTCATTTGTTTACAGTAAGGAGGAATCTGTACTGAAGACTGTTATTTTTTATATTCTTCAGTTAGTACTTCAGCAAGCAAAATGCTGTCATCAGCCTGTTCCAGGTCTTGAAGGGGTCTTTTTATAATCCTGAAAGTGTATTGTTCATACAGGTGCCATAGTCTGTAGGGAGTCATGTTACTAATCTAATAGTGGTGCCCCTCTAGTGGTTCAAATCCACCGGTGGCTCTGTGGGAGAAAGATGGATAACTTCCTCCTGTGTGATTTATAGTCTCCCAAAAACCCATTAGAGGGCCAACCATGAGTCAGTTCTAACCAGATGACAATGAGTTTTAAATATTTATTTGAGCTTCTCAGATTTTTTTAATAGCATACAGCTTGAATACATACTGTGAAATAACACAAGCCTGATAGAACTTTTTCGGATTATAAACAATTCTGTTTGAAGTGCTTGCCTCTTGGTCTATACATAGGTTTTGTATGATTTTTACTACTCTTTGCAAAGTTGTCCATGATGTATGATTCACTCAGTCAAATGTCTTTGCATAGTCAATAAAATACAGATAAACTTATTTTCTGGTATTCTTTGATTTCAGTCAAGATCTACCTGACACCAGCAGTGACATTCCTCATTCCATGTCTTCTTCTGAATCCAGCTAGCGACTCCGAGATGTCTTTGTCACTGTACTACCACAGCCATTTTTAATTCAGCTTCAGGAAGATCTTACTTTCCTGTGATATTAATGGTATTGTTTTTATATTTTCCACATTTTGTTGTATTACCTTTGCACATAACCCACGGTGAATAATTGTTTGTTAATTCATGTATCAGTGGTTTGCACTTTTGATTTGCTTCAGTATAGAACCCCAATTCCATCCTCCCCTCTGCTGCTACAAAATTTCTCTGCCTTTTTTCTATTCACCTTATTTGACTCTTGTCATGTGGTTTAAGTCAGATAAATTAGTTTTTGAACATATCATTTACCATCTTTACTTAATAAAATCTTCAGAAAAGGCTCCATTTAACTTAATTGCATGTGCATGTCCTAAATGGGCATGTTTTTAGAAAGGCTAATTTCTGGAGAAAGGTATCATGCTTAGTGAAGTAGAGGGTCAGAGAGAAGGAGGAAGACCCTTGATGAAATGAAGTGACCCCATGGCTGCAATAATGGATTTAAGCAGAGTGGGCAGTGTAAAGATTGCACCTTCTCAGACACTGTGTTGTTCTGTCTCACTTATGGTCACTTTAAGTTTGAGCTGACTATATGCCACCTAACAAAACCTGCGACACACATAGTCAACCAAGAAATAGAACATGGTTGGTAACTCTTACCACTTTTCAAATCACAGCATATTGACAGTTAGCTACATGACTCTGAGTGAAATTGTCTCTGGTGGTTTCTTTGATTTTTAGAGCGTGACTAAATAGGAAGCGGAATTGCTTCTTTGGAACTCTGCATGATAGGAGTCAAGTACGGACAGCTGATTTTTCAAGTATATAAAATTCTTCAAAGTCTTCCTTCTTTTTCCATGGTAAACAATGTATTGAATAAATGGCTATTGCAATATTAGATCTGTTCTGTTCTTTGGAACTGCGTTTTATCTGAAGAACTATGTTTAACCAATGTTAAATATAATGACAATATGGATTTTTTTTAAATCTCGTCGTAGATGATTGCTCTTCCTAGTTTTTCTTTTTTTATAAGTGGTATAATGAAACTTTAAATATGCTATTCCTATGGAAATTGTGTGAGGGGGGTGTGTGTGTGTGTGTATGAATCTTATGGCATTTGAAATATCAGTGGCTTAACTTCCAGTATCACAGCAACATGCACGTCACGACAATACAGCAAACTGACAAGACTAGTGCTGCATCCCATAAGAGCAAACTATAAAACAAGAAAATATACGAATATCATCAAACAAACATGCATCCTATAGGAAACAGAAAACCGTCTGGTATATGAAAATATAGCTGCCAGTCCAACAGAAGATTGGAGTTGAGGAGCCTCATGAGATAAGAATTTTTGTTTGTCTGCATTGTGACTAAATCTCCAAGATATGCCTTGTATCATGAATGGCACCTCTTCCAGTCTTCAGTGTGCCCAGGAAATGTGGACAGGTGGGGGCCTAGCCTGGGAAAGATCTTCTTCCTGTCTCAGAGGAGTGTTAAGCTACTTTATTTTACTAGGGGTGGTGTCTTTGCCAGTCCAGGGTATGAGTGTAGGCAGATGCCAAGTCAGAGATGCCTATAATAAAGAGACAGTCTCTGCTGATTTGAGCCATCCCAGGGTGATATACCATGCCGGTGGTACGCTGCCCCAAATGTGGCCATGCAGCGTGTTGAGTAAGAGAGAAAGGCCCCAGTCAGAGCGGAGATGATAAGGATGGAAGAGGAGAAAAAAAAATCTGTATCCCTGAAAAACAATTGCAAAAGTTCAAAGCTCAATGACACAGCCCCAAAGAAATATGAGTGATAAAAGAAATATTACAGATTGGTCTCTTCCCCATACCTTTCCACCACACCTAAAAGGATCTGATATAATGGCAGTAGGTCGTAGTAACTACTGAAGGACATGCTCTTGGTGAGGAAAAATATCTGCAGAAGCTGGAAGTCAAAATGAGGCAAAAAAAAATATATTACAACAGTAGGAGAATTTGATATTTTCAGATAAGTCATCCACTGAATACAATCTAGTGTTTCAAGGGGGGAAGAAATAGGTGGAGTAATGTGGAGCAAAACATTTCAGGTTGCTGCAGATAACAGGGAGAGCTGTTTGAATGAAGATCGCCAGGCTCCATAGCTTGAAAGTCAGTTTTTAGTACAACTGGGCTGGCACCAAGGTTTTCAATTTTAATAACTTCCTGAGTTATTCTAATGCTAGTGTCTTAGGGATAACACGTTGTAAACCACTGATTCAAAGTAAGGTTATATTGTCTAGAAAAACATAAATATCAAATTTACACTAATAGTTATGGAATGTTACCAAAACTCCTTCTACAATGTACTTCATTATGTTGTTGTTGTTGTTTTTGAAAGGCCAAGTGCTTAGGAAAGGCCTATGTTGTAAAATCAAAATCTGCTGGCAGGAAAAGCTATTCCTTGGAAAAGGACATCATGCTTGGAAAGGTAGGTGGAGAGTCAGCCAAAGAGAGGAAGACCCTCACTGAGATGAATGGGTGGCTCCAGCATCTGCAGCAGCGGGCTCACGTGAGTCAGGGATGATGAGCACAGTGCTAGGGCAGGGGGGCAGGGTTCAGCTGTATTGTTCACGGGGTCACTGTGAGTCATACTCAGAGGCACTTAACACAATACTACCATCAAGGAGATTGAGATTCATATGATAGAATGTGACGGCCTGTGAAGTCTCCAACGCTGCAAAATATTTAGAGAAGCACGCTGTGGCGTGTGTGCTTTCTCCCACACAATGGCAGGCGGGTCTGAATCACACAACTTTTGGTTAGTGCTCATGTGTTGTTGTTATTGTTGTTGTGTACCGTCCAGTTCGAACTGACCCACAGCTGACCCTCTGGAGGGTTTTCAGAGGCAGTTAATTGCATGGGAGGAGATTGCTCATCCTTCTCCTGTAGAGCAGCTCCTGGCCTCGAACCAAGTGCCTTCAGGATTGCAGAGCAGCTTCTTGCCTCTGGCCATAGAAGCTCCTATACAAAACAAAACTGGGAAAATATTGCCTTTTAACCACAAGTGTTTTCTTTTCCTAGTTACTTATTCTGCTCTAGCAAGGAGAATAGAAAACTCTTATGAAATGAACATTCCCACTTTCTATTTAGTTTGGTGTGAAATAACAAGAAGTGGATGATTTTGAATAACAGCTCACCACTCAGTAATTGAAGTATTTTTTTTTTATCTCCATGGTTGAAATTTCCTTATATTTACCATACCTGCTCCTCCAATCAGAATCTTCCTAAATCGCCTTATCATCTGGTAAATTCTGTTCCTTTCCTTTTCTTTCTGTCTTTAGTTAATGTTACCCTTGTGCTCTCAGCCATCTTTAGACTTGGACTTTCCTCAGAATCCCAGGACCTTCATCAATGTTTAACTCCTCCTCACCCTTCACGTCTAATTACACCCCCAGTCTTATTGATTCCACTTCTATTAGAATCTTTTCACTCATGTGGCACTCTCAATTTCTACCTCACCCACTCAAAATCTTGCAATTGAACATTGCACTGTGTCTTCTCCGATCCCACCTCCAGTTTCTAGCAAATCCATTTTATAAGCCCAGCTTTGCACTTCCTCCTTTAAACTTCTTCATGTCTTTCTGTGTAGTTTGATATTTTATGTGCAATATAGAGTAACTTTGAAAGTCCTTTTAACAGCATTTATGCAACATGTCAATCAGTCATTTGATTGATTAATGGATGCATTAATCAAGACTCTTGACTATTGTGTAAAGATGGTAAGACAAAAATCTAGGCATTCCTTTATAAAATCTAAGCTAATAACAGGGAGACTTAATGCTTCCCATTCTGTGATCTGAAACTGTCCACAGACACAAATTTTTCTCATACCTCCATATGTTTCAGATGAATTACACTAGATTATTTACCTTTCCTTCAAAAATGCTAAATTATTACCTGGTTTTGTTTAGATTTTCACCCATCTGTAATCCTTTCCATTTCACCCTTTGGAAACTCCGCTCATCTGTTAAGGCCCAATTCAAAACTCTTCCTTTATACACTAAGTCAGAATTGATTGCTTCATCTTCGGCTCTCCTACAGCATATCGAATTTCAATTTGCATAGTCACTGACTTATCAGTCACTCCCACTAGATGCATCCTATGGGAGGGCTGGAGCTATGCCTGCCACAGCCCAGCACAGCAACTTGTGCAAAGCAGAAATTTAATTCATGTTTGTCGAACAGATGAGAAGTGTAATTGATACTTATTTTTTTTTCTTCCCTTGCAGACAAAAAGAAGTGGGCCATTTTATAAATACATATATTTATATATCAGTATAAATATATATGTGTGTATATATATATATATACTGATGCTTTAATGCTGTAGAAGCTTACAGACAAAGAGAAAAGAAAATTTTGTTGTGCGCTCAACACACGTTAAAATAAAGAATTAAAGGCTCAAAAAGACACTCTTTCTCAATTATCTATTAATCAAAATCACAAGCAATGGTTATTTCTAAATTTCTTGGATAATTATATGTATAGCACTTCCTTAATGAATTTGAATTAAATTTAAATTTGTCAATTTAACATACTCCAAGATTGAGCTATCTTTTGCTTCTCTTGAATACTTCAGTCAACTGCCTGCACAATTATAGCATTTCAACCAATGATTCAATAGTCTATCATTTTACAAGACATCCACGTGCTTTATCAAAGTTCTGCAGGCAAAAATCAATGGAAAGGAACCGGAAATCGTGGCGTAGAATGATAATAGAAATAGCATGATGATTTTACAAAATGCCAAGGAATTATCTAGACCTTCAGCTTTCTGTGTATATTGTTGAAGAGTCAGAGAAAATTTGCAAATCTGTCTGTGTACTGAACGTGTTAATTCTAGTACCTGCCATGAACAGAATGGTTTTTGGTGAAATGGTCTCACAATCCTCCACTGGAAGGCAGTAAGACATTCACAATGTCCACATATGACCCTGCTCAGATGAATGGGACAAAGTAACCTGTCTATAAAATATGCTAACCCAAAATGCTTTTAAAAATAAACTGAGGTGAGTTTTATTTTTTCTGTTCTGTGGATTTTTTTTCTTCTGTATTTTTAACTGGTGTTTGATGGCTTATTTGTTTTCTCCTCTAGCTAGCATTCCTGCACACAGATATTTGCATTTTATAGTATTCATAAATAATTGCATACACTACAAATTATATATATATATATATACAATAAAATAAAACTTAAAGCATGCATGTGTGTGAGCAATGATGCGGGGGGAGGGGGGGCTGGCCACAACTATCAACTACTCTTTCCCTTGGACTTTAATGGTCAGTTGGAATTCCAGTGGATAATTGAACAAAATGTAATATAATTTACTTGATATGCAGCCAATTTAACTTCTATATAATAAGCTCAAGGCTCAAACTGTGAATACCTTAGAGTTTTTCACTTAATGTAGCCTTAATAATATGAATTACTTCTGCCTCATTCTTACATATGCTTATTTAGGGGCAAAAAGATTGTATGCTGCTGCATTGATGGTTAATCTGAAGTCTAGACTACTTAAAACACTTTCGATAGGAACCCACAAACTACTGGAAACTGCTGAGTTGATATTATAATCCATCACAAATAAAAACTTTGTAAAAACATACTTGGGCACTAACGATGTTCTTAGAAGTATCTCTTGTCGTAAAGGGGGGATAATCCACCGATACTTCCCCACCATAAAACATCATCAAATCTACTCACTCACTCCCATCAAGTTAGCTCTGACTCGCAATGACGCGTCATTGGTGTCTAAAGCTGAAACTCACAATAGAAGAAGTTGGTCCATCTATCTTCCTAGGAGCCAATGCTGAATTGAAATTGCTGAAGATAGCAACTTTTGGGTGAGCAACACAGCTTGCTACAGACGATACCACCAGAGCTCCTCAGATGACAATTAGAGAGATTTTTGTACAGTTGCATACATTATTAAATTCATCCCTACTACGTCTTAGTGAGTGAACACTTTAGTCTCAGTAACCTGTAAAACATCAACCAACTCCGTCCAAAGATCAACCCTGTAATAAGGAAAGAAATATCTGCTGGAGGAGACAGCCTACTGCTGGCTTCTTATGGTAGCTCTTTTAAAGTCATTTAACTTTCCATACCTTTTCTTGCTATAAAAGTTCTAAACGACAAAGAAAAAGGAGAACATTACAAAGTAAAGGAAAAAGTGATTTTTTAAGAGGTTTATTAATAACAATCTAAGTAGAACCACTTTTGGTGTTTTGTGGAATTTTCATGGGAGGAATTCTCAGGAGCTTTGAATTATGGTTGGCTGGTGAGTGTCGTGGTTAATATTGTGTGACAATGTGACCATGATCTTCAGTATAATTTAGCTATGCTATGTGTTGTAGATTCTAAACTCGATGATGTTAATAAGGCAAGATAGAAGCAGGCCTATCAAGGTATGACTAGTTACTCTGATTAAGGGTAGGTCTCCTAAGGAATGTGGTGTGCCTAGCTTTTATGTTTGGACTCTCTACAAAACACTAAAGATGTTTTTTTGTGGTTTGTGAGTATTAGTTTTGGGGATTTTTAGTCACAAGTACACATGTTTTATTTTTTTTTATTATTTTATGTTTTATTATTTTCCTGTTTACTAATGATAAGATCACTTTTTTAGCATATAAAATTGTTATTTTATACTGGTTTACTTGCAAAGTTCATATATGCTATTTTTCACACAGTATCTTTCTCATTTCCTTAACCCACTCCTTCCTCCAGACATCAAATTGTGTAGCCCTATGATTAACCTCCTCAACCCCCACCCCTAACACACCCTCACCCCTCTGCTCCCCCCATATCCCCCTTTCATCCTCATACATGTTTTACTAGACAATAATGGTCTTGTACTGTATTTATCCTAACGGGTCTGATGTAGTTCACTTAGCATAATGCTCTCTTCTTTACAAGGGCTACATTCTGGCCATCTGGCCTACATTCTCCAGACTGAAACCAGTGGCCTTCTGTACCTTTTAGCTTGGACACATCAGTCTATGAAATCAGCTCTCGGTAACCCTGCTTCCCAAACTTGGATGTGCCTAGCTGTGAAACCAGTAACCTCTAATACCAGCAGCCTATGAACTTCTCCCCAGACAGCTCAGTCTAAAGATCTGACTAATAGACTTGGAACTTGCCTCTATCAGTAAATGAGCTGTTTCTTTGAAATAAGTCTCAGTCTCTCTGTGTGTATTTCATTGGTTTGGCTCTTTTGAGAATCAATTTTAAGTCAGTTATACTAAAAATATTAGAAACTCAAACTTGTTCTTTTCATATCAATTTCAATTCACAATGACTCTCTATTAAATTTTCTCAATTCTTAACCTCCATTGCTACTAAAAATGAATAGAGTTGACCCTCTAAGGTTTCTGAAGACGTAAATCACTTAGATGACAATCTCTTTTGCTCAGAGTTTATAGTGAACTTGAAACACAGAGAGGTGTCACCTTTAGCAGAGCAACTTCTGTGGACTTGACCACCAGAGAGCCCTCCACCAGGCTTTGGGAGGAAACTGAAGCACTTGCTGCAGAAGATCAAAGATTACAACCTTCAATATGTATTATATCTCAATATGAGGAAAACAAAATTCTCACAACTGTAACAACAAACATCTTGATAGATGGAGAAAAAATTAAAATTGTAAATAATTTTGTCCTTATGGGACTGACTTAGTTCACTTAGCATAATGCTCTTTTGTTTATAAGGGCTACATTTTGGCTATCTGGCTCATATTCTCCAGACTGAAACCAGTGGCCTTCTGTGCCTTTAAACTTGGACAGACACATCAGTCTATGAAGCCAGCTCTCAGTAACCCTGCTTCCCAACCTTGGATGTGCCTAGCTGTGAAACCAGTAATTTCCAATACCAGCAAACCTTGGAAAACAATCAGTAAGGAGATATATAGCCTTGGGAAAGTCAGCAGTCAGGAACCTCTCTAAATTACTGAGGAGCAATGATGTTGGTTTGAAGATATGGTGTGCCTGAATCAGACCATGGTCTTTTCATTCATTTGCTATGCATCTGAACGTTAGACAATAAATAAGGATGACAAAAGGAGAATTTATGTCTTCGAGCTGTGGTGGTGGAAAAGAATCCCAAATATCTCATGAAATTCTGAAAGAACAAACAGATATGTCCTATAAAAAGTCTAGCCAAAGTGTTTGGAGAAAAAGATAGCAGCCCTTTATCTCACATACCTTGTGTATGCTGTTAGCAGAGGTGATGCCTTGGAAACAAACGGACATCATGCTTAGAAAAACGAAGGGTAGGAAAAAGAGATGAAGACTCTTAACAATATTGACCAAGTGACAGCAATGGGCCCCTGAATTTCAGAAATTATTAAAATGGCACAGGATAGGACAGGGTTCAGATCTGATATCAATTGGGTCAGTATAATTTGCACTTAACTTGATGCTACCTAATATATATTAAAAAAACCCCAAAACCCAAACAAATATCCTTCATTTCTTTTTTTACTACTGCCTTGATCCAAAAGAGGCCACGTGTTAATGGGAATATCAATGCTATAATCTAAAAACCTAATATGCAAAACTTGTTTATTGATTAGTACCTGGAAAAGTTCAGTGAGAATCAGGTTAGTTTTAGTATGTGCAGGATGTGTAAAGTTTGAAATACTGTCAAATTCATATTAAAGCTATTTGTATACATCTTTACTTAAACTAAACCAATTGCTGTCAATTTGATTCTCACTCAAGGAGAACATATGTGTCATAGAGTGGAGCTGCACTCCAGGCTTGATAACACTTTGATTGATCTTTTTGAAGCAGAGCCTGTCTTTTGAAGTGCTTCTGGGTATATCTGAACTACCATACTTTAGGTATATGAAGGTTATATGTGTATACAGGTTCATGAAACACTAGAAAAAGACAGTAGTCAGATAGGAAAATGTGTATATTTTGCTGTTTCTATTTCAATCTGTATGCAGAACAGATCATCCAGGACGCTGGGCTGTCCAAGCAGGAATGTGGCATTGGGACTGGAGGAAGATTCATCAACAACCTGCGTTATGCAGATGATACAACCCTACTTGCTGAAACTGAGGAGTCCTGAAGCGTTTGCTGCTAAAGATCAAAGACTGCAGCCTTCAATATGGTTTGAAGCTCAATATCAAGAAAATGAAGATTCTCACCATTGGCCAATTGGCAGGCTGGAGACTAAGGTGTGCCTGATCCAGGCACCAGGCATCCAGTCTTTACAATTGCATGTTATGTGTCAGAGAGCTGGACAGTGACTAGGGGTGATAGAGAATTGATACCTTTGATCTGTGGCGCTGGAGAAGAGTGTTAAATATACCATGGACTGCTAGGAGAACAAATATGTTTGTTCTGGAGAGGGTGAAACCAGACTGCTCCTTGGAGTCAAGGATTCGTCTGACATGCTTTGGGCATGGAGGGACCAGTCCTTGAAGAGGGATACCATGTTTGGGAGGGTGGAGAGACAGTGCAGGAGAGGAAAACTCTCAACGAGGTGGATCGATTCAGTGATTGGGATATTGGCAGTAGGTGTGTCAGAGACAGTGAGGTTGGCGTAGGATAGAGCAGAGTTTAGGGCTGTTGAACATAGGGTCTCTATGAGTCGCAAGCAACTCGATGGCACATAACAACAGCAACAACAACAGCAACATTAGTCTTTTTGTTTTCTCTTTGTTTTACACTGGATTTGTTTGATCACATGAATCAGGAGATTCAGACCCTCAATGAGCGATGTAATATCGCATCCTGATCTCCTAGTGTAGCAACTTGATCTCATTCAAGTAATGAGCAGGAGTGCAAAATATTATGGCAAGTCCTAAATATTTATGGAGAAGGTAACTGAAGAAAAATATTTCCTGCACAGGAACCAGGAAGCTGCTTCTTTCCAGAAGAAAAGTGGAGTCTTCCAAATTCTACAATATTACAAACAAATTATTCTGTAACCTACACTCATTTGCCACAGCCTTTGCAATTACTTGCTGTGCATCTGAGAGCTGGATAATGATTACACAGGACAAAGGAAGAATTGATGCCTTTGAGTTGTGATGTTGGAATACTTTAGAACATACTATGAACTGTCAAGAGAACTAGCAAGTCTTTCCTGGAGAAGATGATTAATTGAAATTATAATTTAATCCGAAGTTAATTCTCAAAGTGTAGGATTAACCTTCACTTAAATAGATGTTCATGACTATAAACTGAAGCACAACTTAGCTAATTAGTGCATTTTGTTGTTGATTGCTGTCCAGTCAAGGTCAACACATAGGGACTCTATGAACAAAAGACCTAATGCCTTTCCACAGCTATCTTCGTTTCTCCAACTTCATAGAGTTTCCCACAGCATGTGGTTTAGGAAGTGGATGTCACTCCTACTTCCCTACCTGTTTTACAACTGGGAGCTCCACCAAACACTGTCCACAATAGGAAACCATTATAGTATTTGATATCCCCGTGGCACAAGGTTCAGCATCACAGCAAACCCAGGTTACCTCATATAGCACATTGACAAAGAGTGATGTGCAAAGTGGAAAAATATTCCTCCAGATATAACAGCACTAGGGTCATTTAGCAGTGGTTCAGTGTTGTTAAGCTGAATATGACTCAGAGTAAGCTCTGCACAAAAGACCTGGACATTTTTCTATGATTAACATCTTTTCTGTACATTTGTAAGAGAGTTTGTCGCGTTTCCAGAGGCACCTAGTTTAGGAAGTGGATGCCACTCCTGCTTCCCAACATGAATCAGTCTGGAAGCTCATTCAACCATTGTACACAATAGGTAACCGTTATGGTATTTGACACGACTATGGGATAACATTAAACGTCACAGCAACTCCAAGTTGTTCAGTTCAACAAACAGACAAATGATTGCTGTGTCTCTTAAAGTGTATTCTATTAAAATCCACACCCTCAAACAGGGCTCTTCCCTTACCCTTAGTCTAAGTTTCTAGGACCACCTGCTTTTAAGGGGGGACAAGGAAAAGTAACACACAACAAAAAAGACCCCAGAAACTTCCATTGCCTGACCACCATCCAGATGAAGCCACTATTGAGACAACGACCAGCCAGTCAGCTGACTTTCAGAGTGGGAAGGAGACTTCCAAGTCTCCAGGCTCCCTGGCCAGCCCACAGACCTGTCCCATCAGCAACGATTTTAAATCCACACCCTCAAGCATATAATTAATGTATATACTTTAAAAAATTTCATGATTTAAACACCCTTCCACAATGTGTAACTATAAATGACGCAAAGAATAAGGGTTTTGTTTCTAGAGAAATGAGTTCATAGATATAATAAGAAGGGGTTTATTTCCAATGATACAATGGAATAGTATAGAAATTCATAGAGAATGAATGGTTAAAAAAGGAAATAATAGTTATAGAACAATACTTATATTTCTAACCATTTTAGAACACTGTGAAAGAACAACTATTGCTATGAAATTTTCATCAACAATCTAATCCCCTATTACTGTCAAGTTTATCTAACTTAAAGCATTACAAACTCTTTTCATCTCCTTAATAAAATAATGTGTGGCATTCTATAGGTTGCAATATGATTAGTGAGGTTGGGACCTGTGGTTTGGTGCTCCATCAATATAATACATAGTTTAAAAGTATTATTTTGAGGGAGCTCTGGTGCCCTAGGGGCAAGAAGCTGCACTGCAACCCTAAAGCAGCATGGTTCAACTCCACCAGATGCTCTGCTGGAGAAGGAGGGACAATCTCCTCCTGTACCAGTGAAATATGATTTGACAGTACACACACAAAATAAAAGAAAAATTAAAAATGTATTATTTTGTATTTAAGTATAAATTATTGAATGCATTCAATTCTCAGTAATGAAGAAACACTTCAGTGCCAATTGTTTTCTGGTTAAAAATTACTAGCTGGTGTAAAAGAAAAGTTATCTACTTCTTCACAAATTTAATTTTAACTTTTTTTGTGTGATGAAATGCAAGACTACCCATTATTAGCTGTCCCTTTATTTTATTGTTGTATGTCAGTGTAATAGATATTCTGTTTCTCCTGTAATGAGCAAAGCTACTAATCAATAATTAGTTACCTGCATACAAAGCTAGTAATCCTCAAAATTACTTTCATGGACTTAACCATTAAGACCCACAGGCAAATATTACACTGTTTGTATTGTTGAAATACGCTCATAAAAACATAGGAAAGATGAGATACATTTCCATTTTATTGTTCTTAGTTATTTAATATCTGTCTACTGCAGTTTCCAAGTTCATTGAATTGAATTATTTTAGAGTGTGTAACATGTATAAATTTGAAGATAGAAAATCTATTTTAGCTTTCTGTAAATAACTGCCCTGGGTGATGACACTCTATGTTTATGTGTTATGATAACTCAGATGAAAATAGTTCTCATGAAGTTGATAAAACCTCATCTCTTTTAAAACTTTTAACAACTGAAGAACATCTATAAAATTTATAGAAAGGGACTAAAATGGAGATGTTAAGTTAGTGAGAATAACAATTTTCCCCCAGAATTTATTATTCTTCATCTTGCCATTTTAAGATTGAAGACCAAATTGTATATTTAATCACAGGAAAATATTATTAACTATTTTCAAACATTTTGGTGCCGTGAAACAGATATCATAAATGGAGCTGAGAGGGGGTGGGGAAGAAACAGTAAAATTCAGGCAAAATTTAAACTGTTTCTTAGGAATGTTTTAAAGTCATTTCCTTCTAGTTTTTAAGTTTGCAAGTGTTCAAACCTATAGAATAGTAGGAAGAATTATAAAATGAATGCTTGTTAAGTGAACACCTCATAGGTTTATATATTTAAGAAATGGACTCAAGCATGCCTGAGATTAGGAAGACGGTACTTAGGCATGGCTAAGATTATGAGGATGATACAATAATTTAGAGCAGATTCTGATCTCTGGTTCATAGGGTCACTAAGATTCATAGTCAATGGATGGCAGGTGACAACATTTTATATATACATATGGGAACTCTGGTGGCCTAATGGTAAGAAATTACCTGCAATTTTGAAGGCATATGGTTTGAATCCACCAGTTGCTCTCTGGGGGATTGGATGGGCAACCTCTTCCTATGCAATTAGCTGCCACTGAAAACTTACTGGAGGTTCAGCTGTGGGTTGGTTCTGACTCAACTGTACACAATAATTATATCTCTATATACTTTATCTCTATACTTTCTATGGCACAGGACAGGAGAGAGATAGTTTCACAGCTATTGTGCACAGGGTGGATACGGTGTAGCCTGTTGCTGGTGTAGTCTATAAATCTACTTGCATACAGCAATTGAGAAAAAAAATAGAACACTGTTTATAAAGCACTTAGCTGTATGCCTGACTACAGTTACTACAGCTGCTTCCTCCTTATATCTATATGTTTTGTTTTCCCCTTAAATTTTTTTAAAATGCTCAATCTAATGTAAGGATTATTTTAATAAAATACATAACAACAATAACAATGACAATTTCGGGAGCTGCAATATTATAGTAACACACTCCCTTCTCATTTATGCAAATGATTAGTTACCAAAGACCAGACCATTTGTTACAAAACCAGCATTATGTGTAAATGGAAGAGAATGACATCATTGCACAGGTGTCAATAACTGCTAAATTTCATTGTTGCATAACTACTGAATTATGTCATTACATAACTGTCAATACCATGGAGATCATGCTCTAGCCTGGTTGACTTGGAACTAATTATTGCTCTCCCCTGACTAAAACCAAACTCACTTCCATCAAATTGGTTCTGACTCATACTAACTCTCCACTGTTCTTCCTAGAAGGTCCTGGTGAGTTCAAACCACTAGAATTACAGTTAATTGGTTAGCAATGCCACACACTATTCTCTATTCACTTAGCACCCTGGTATTTGCAACTGCCAGAAATGCATTGTTAATGAATAAAATAGGCAGATTGTAGAATTTGACTTATTGTGGTAAATGTGGACTAGAATAAACCTAACAAGATAATTAAGATTTTTAAAAATTTAGTTTGTTTATTTTTCATTTCAATGAACATCTATAGAGATTTTGGAATTCCATTCATTCATTGTTGCACCCTTCTCCCCACACAAACCCCTCCCCCCAACCCCCCATTTGCTCCTCTCCTTGAAAAGCAAAAGAAAAAGTCAAGACAGCATGATACTGGTACAATGACAGACACATAGATCAATGGAATAGAATTGAGAACCCGGAAATCAGCCCATCTATTTATGGGCAATTGATTTTTGACAAAGAAATGAAATCAGTTAGGTGGGGAAATGACAGCCTTTTTAACAAATGGTTCTGGCAAAATTGGAAAACTATCTGCAGAACAATGAAACAAGATCCCCACCTCACTCCGTATACAAAAACCAACTCAAGGTGGAACATGGACCTAGGACTAAAACCAAGGACTGAAAACTTCATTCAAGAAAAGCTTGGAAAAACTTTAGTAGTCCGAATCCACAACATAAAGAGTCTTCCCAGTATTCTGAAAAATTTACAACCAGGAGAAGATAAAATAGATGAATGGGACTTTCTAAGAATCAAATCCCTATGCGCATCCAGAAACTTCTCTAACAGGGTAAAAAGGGAAGCCACAGACTGGGAAAAAGTTTTTGATAATTAAGATTTTTATGCAGGGTCATTGAATCTACTTGAATCGTTACAACTTTGCGAACAACAAACCTTGCCCTCTCCTGTGTCATTGCCACAGACACCACCATACTCAAACCCATTGTTGCAATCATTGTGTCAGTCTATTTTGTTGAGCCTCTTTCTCTCTTTTGCTCTCCACCTTTCTCAGCATTATATCTTTTTCCAAAGAGTTACCACTCCTGAAAGCAAGCTGGAAGTGCATGAGATGAATTTCATCATGCTTGTCTCTGAGGACAGAATCCATAAGAAGTCATTCTGCTAAAACAAACAGTGCACATTTCCAGTGATTTTGAACCCAGCACTTGCTTTGTGGGAGAAAAATAGGAAGTCACTTACCGTGCGATTCATAGCTTCAGAAACCCAAAAGGAGATCATCTATGAGACTGTTCTGCAGCAATGAGTGTAAATTTCTCAAAGTTACAATGAGATGCATGATAAAGTTTTATCTTCCTTTCAAATGGTTTTCCAAATAAGAAAAATTAATGACTTACATTTTATAAATATAGAACGTAAACGTCAAGGTCTAGCAAAAATTAAAGTGATGGAAATGTTGTTATAATGTAGGTGAACATCTTAACATAAAATAAACCAGAAAATAACTTGGAAGAAAAATAGAAGTCAATTCTTCTGGAATATTTTTCTTAATATACAATGCAATATTTGGGCCTGGAGGAGCCATTCCTTAGAAAAGGACATCATGCTTGGAAGAGTGTAGGGACAGTGCAGGAGAGGAAGACCATAGATAAGATGGATTGTCACAGTAAGTGGGGTAATGAGGGTTGTAGAAAAAGCAAAGACCACATGGCGATGGCCATCTCTGGCTTTTACCAACTTCACAAAGGAGAACTGTCGTTGTGAAAAGGATCAATAACACATCAATCTCCATGAAGTCAGACATGCCTCCAAAATCCTGTACCTCTTTCTACTCACTTCAACATCATTGTTACTACTTTGGCTCTAAAATCTGATGTGAGAGCTCACAGACTACACAGAATCATATTGGGGAAGTCCAAAGGGTATAATCCAGATTAATAACAGAATATAGTCAAGGTAGCTTCCAAAATGTACATGCAGGCAACTCAGCCTCAAGCCTCATGCCTTCAGACTAGTGGTTCGTATATTCTTAGCCCTGACAATAATGGCTCCTTTCTGACTGTCCTGAGGTCTCATCTTGCATGAGGTCTTCAATTAGGCCTTAGTTGTTGTTGCAAGAGCTATAGATGGGCAGGAAGAGTGTCCTACATTGTCTTGCTTTCTCTTCAATGGCAGCAGAATATCTGTCTTTGTGGATAGAGCTTTTTTATTTATTGGCGAGACTAGCCAATCTCCTTGTGGAATAGTAGACAGCCAAATCCCTTGTGGAAGGCTAACACACTGTATTTGCATATTCCCACACATCTATATAACAAAACCAAATAATGGCTATTGTTGCTGCATACCATAGAATCAGAACTGAACCATAGCTGACCCTCCAACAGGTTTTCAGGGGCAGTTAACCACATGGGAAGAGATTGTTCATCCTTCTCCCATGGAACAGCTGGTGACCTCCAACCACGTTCCTTCAGGATTGCAGCACAGCTTCTTGCCACTAGGCCACCAGGCTCCTTTACAAGTCACAGTGAAAGATAAACTTCCTAGGAGTAGGTGTGTTGGAGATAGTGATATTGGTACAAGATAGAGAAGGGTTCTGAGCTGGTGTGCATAGGGTTGCTGTTAGTTACAGTCGATTCAACGGCACATGCTCTTATGTACTGTAGAGTCAGAACTGACCCACAGCTGACCCTCCAGTGGGTTTTCAGAGGCAGTTAATTGCATGGGAGGAGATTGCCCATCCTTCTCCCACACAATGACACATAACAACAACAATATATAACATCTTCTAATTAATTAAGTTCCTTCTTGTTCCAGAGAACTATCATCTATGTCTAAACAAAGAGGAATAATGGCACCAGCATGTAGCTGGAGAGGCCTTGCCTTTAGTTCTGTTTCTGCCATGTCCCTGACAGTGCAACACTGACTTTGCTTCCAGTGCCCAGTGTGACATTCACAGGTCCTTTTATACCAAAACCAAACTCATGGCATCCAATTGGTTCTAACTTATGTTGTTGTTGTTGTTGTTGTTCTTATTGTTGTTATGTGCCGTTGAGTCTGACTCATAATGACCCTATACAGCTCTGAACCCTGCTCTGTTCTGAGCCAATCCAGTCATCTCTGATACACTTACCTCCATTTCGCCAGTCACCGAGTCAATTCATCTCAACCGAGGTCTGCTTCTTCTGCACTGTCCCTCCACTCAACAAGCATGATATCCCTCTCCAAGGATCTGTCCTTCCATACAACATGTCCATAATATGTCAGGCAGAGCTTCCAACTACTTGTGACCCTCAACTTAGTTTCTGAAGCTGTAAATTTTAATGTGAAGAGACTACCTATCTTTAGCCTGTAGAGTTGCTGCTGGTTTTGAACTGCCTGAGACTTACAGCCTCTGGTTAGCAGCACAACACACTACAGATACAACATCAGAACTCCTAGTCATCCACCCTTTGAATTTCAATTTCCCGGCCAAATAACTAGGATTATGTAGAAAAGGCTATTAAGCCTTTCTCAAGAAAAAAATCTTCCTGATGGCTCAAGAATCAAATCCAACTGAAAAGTGTATTTTTTTTCTTGCCATGCTGTTATTGCTGGTATGTGTTATCAAATCAGAATCGATACACACAGTTGACTTTGTAGAAGCTTTTCAGAGGCAGCAAATCACTCAGGAAGAGATTGCCCATCTTTCTCCTGTGGAGCAGATGGTGGATTCAAACCATATACCTTTAGGTTGGTAGCTGAACTCTTTAGCATCGGCATAATTCACATTAAAAAAAAATCTAGACTTTCAATTAATCTTGAAAAACTAAACAATCTAAAGAAATTCTAGGAAACATCAAAGAGTAATGAAGAATTAATGAAATTCTACTAACCACGAATGAAACTAGAGAACATTATTGTTGCTGATGTTAGATGCATCTTGGCTGAAAGCAGAGAATACCAGAAGAATGTCTACCTGTGTTTCATTGATTATGCAAAGGCATTTGACTGTGTGGATCATAACAAACTGTGGCCGACTCTGAGAAGAATGGGAAACCCAGAACATTTAATCGTGCTAATACGAGACCTATACTTGGACCAAGAGGCAGTAGTTAGAACAGAGCAGGGTAACACTGCATGGTTCAAAATTGGGAAGGGTGTACGCCAGGGATGCATCCTGTCTCCATACCTTTTCAACATGTATGCAGAGCAGGTTACCCGAGAGGCTGGGCTCTATGAGGAGAATTGTGGCATCAGGATTGGTGGAAGATCTATTAACAATCTGCGTTATGCAGATGACACAACCCTGCTTGCTGAAACTGAGGAGGACCTCATGCACTTGCTGCGAAGGGTCAAGGACTGCAGCCTTCAATATGGACTGAGGCTCAATGTCAAGAAGACAAAGATTCTCACCACTGGACCAACTGGCAGCGTCAGGATGGATGGCGAAGAGATTGAGATTGTTCACAGCTTCAGTTTGCTCGGCTCCACAGTCAACACTCTTGGTACCAGCAGTCAGGAAATCAAAAAGCGTATCGCGATGGGAAAGTCTGCTGTTAGGGACCTCTCTAAAGTACTCAGGAGCAACGGTGTCTCTCTGGAGACTAAGGTGCGCCTGATACAGGCCATGGTCTTTGCAATCGCTTGTTATGCATCAGAGAGTTGGACAATGACTAGGGAGGACAGAAGGAGAGTGGATGCTTTTGAGCTGTGGTGCTGGAGAAGGGTACTGAATGTACCATGGACTGCCAGGAAAACAAACAGATCCATCTTGGAGAGGATTAAACCAAGCTAGTCAGTGGAGGCAAGGATTCTGGGGCTTCGTCTGACATACTTTGGACATGTTGCCAGGAGGGACGGGTCCTTGGAGAGGGACATCATGCTTGGGAGGGTGGAGGGACAGCGCAGGAGGGGAAGACTCTCTATGAGATGGATTGATTAGGTGACTGGGAAAATCGGGATGGGTGTGTCAGAGGCAGTGCGGTTGATGCAGGATAGAGCAGGGTTTAGGGCTGTTGTCCATAGGGTCGCTATGAGTCGCAAACGACTCGACGGCACATAACAACAACATATCAGTCACAAAAGGACAGATCTTTTAGACAGTTCTTTCCCTCATCTGTTTCAATGCAGTGCTTATTATTTATTGCCTCTTTTCTTAGTTAACCCGCAATCGCCCATGTCGGTCCTGTTTTATAACAGTGGCATTATGCAGTAATTGTCCTTTTGTGACTGAAATATTTCACTCAGCATAATAGAAATATATGATTATGTATTTTTGCATGACAATAATCCAGAATATGAAGTGCATAGTTTTCAGTAAACTTCAGTTAAAATCATAATAAAAAATTATTTAAAAACCAACACAAAAGGACAAATATTATTTGAGTTCGCTAATAACAACAACAATATAAAGCTGTGCTGCAATCCTGAAGGCATGTGGTTCAAATCCACAAGCTGTTCCACAGGAGAAAAATGGGCAATCTCTTCACATCCAATTAATTGCCTTTGAAAACCCTCTGGAGAGTCAGCTATGTGTTGGTTGTGATTTGACTGCATACAACAACAGTACAAAAAGCTAAGGAAGGTTTATATGTAGAAAGAAATATTCTTAGATGGTTACCCGGATTGAGAAGGGAAGAAGAGAGAGGGGGTAAGTCGTTAAGTAGATAAGAAAACCACTCACTGAGCTCAGTGCCATCAAATCAGAGTGAACTGTTAGCAGATCCTCCGGGGGGTGTGAAAGTTAGTAATGGCACAGGAGAAGAATGCTCATCTTTTTCTTGTGGAGTTTCTGATGGAGTCAAACCACCAGAGAGATGTCTTCTTCGTGTTAACAGTGTAAGTCCCTACAAACAACACCACACGTATCAATGTAAGGAAAGGCCACATAAATATGGACCACTCAGCACAATATCACTAAAGAAAACACATAGAAAGACCCCCCAAAAATGAGTACATAAGATCAAATAAATAAACAATTGAATAGTTTGACTAATTCAGATCTATCTTCCTGTTTTCTGCAACTAAGTGGCTGCCTTCCCCCCACCCCCCCATTGCAAAAGTGTTGCTCAGAGATCACTAATCACAACATAAATAGTTGTACCATTCTATTTGAGTCAATTACATTAGCTGCCTGTCTCTATAATTTAGAATTGTAGCCTGAAATAAAAGATCTTTCCATTTATTTAATTTATAAATTGCAGATTTTATGAATGTCAATGGAAACATAATAGCCAAGTTAAAACAGGGCTAACCTTTGCGAAGTTGAAAGATTAAGTGTTATGAAGTCATAAGAAAGGGGTCTTGCTCTGAGGTCTACCACTTTAGTAACAGTAACCACTATTTCCTGAGCATATCCTCTTGAGGTAATCATTTTATCTGGTTTAACTATGACTCACTACCTTCTGAGCAGTGAGATATAGATTGTATATATTTTACACATGGAGAAATGGACTTCAGTAGGTAAAACATCTTGTCAAGGTCGCACATGCTTGGAAGAATGCAACCAGTGGTAGAGTTCTGGTGTCTCTTACACTAGACGTTAGCTCATGATTAATTGCTAGGCTGTTGATATTCTCTGCTATCCAGTATGCTTCCCACTTGTAGAAACCTTAAATGGCTGAGAACTACCCCTAGGCTTCCTAGGCAATAATCTTCAGGTAACAGATTGTCAGCTCTCTTCTGACAGCACAGACAGTGGCCAGTGGGTTTGAACCATCAACCTTTTGGGTTAACATCCCAGTGCACAAGTATCACGTTACCAGGACTCCTTATTATACTATGTTGTTGTTACGTGGCATCAAGTCAAAAACAACCCATAGCTACCCTCCAGGTTTTGTTGTAAATTGCATGAGAAGAGTTACTTAGCTCTTGCACAGAGCAGCTGATGAAGTAGAATTTCCTGCTTTTGGGTTGACAACACAACTCCTTACCTACTTCTTTTTGTTGTTAGGTGCTGTCAAGGCAAGTACGACTCATAGCGACCCTATAAACAAAAGATTGGAACCCTGTTTTTTCCTGTGCCATCCTCACATTTCTTGACACACAAGAGCTCATTGCATCAGTCACTGCATCAACTCACCTGGTTGAGGGTCTGTCTTTCCTTCACTGACCCTCAATCCTTCTTAACATCATGACCACCAGAATTCCCTTGCTATGCTGTAATATTGTTCATTTGCTACACATGAAAACCTTAGAAGAGTTCGTGATACATTCTGCCCTTACATTTTTTCCTTTTTTCGTTAAGGATGACTAGGGTGGATAGAAGGAGAATTGATGCCTTTGAGCTGTGGTGTTGGAGAAGAGTATTGAGGGTACCATGAAAACAGATTCAGCCTGGAGAGGGTTAAACCAGGCTATTCCTTGGAGGCAAGGATTCTGAGGCTTCACCTGACATATTTTGGATATGTTGTAAGGAGGGACCGGTCCTTGGAGAGGGACGTCATGCTTGGGAGTTTGGAGGGACGGCGTAAAAGGGGAAGACCCTCTATGAGGTGGATAGATTCAGTGACTGGGGTAATCGGGATGGGTGTATCAGAGACAGTGCGATTGGCACAGGACAGAGTAGAGTTTAGGGCTGTTGTACACAGGGTCGCTATGAGCCACAAGTGACTCAGCAGCACATAACAACAACAACATATCCCATAAAGATGTTTATGATGATTAAATGATGTACAGGAAATAGTTGTATACAGTAGCTATGAAACAATTATCTATTCCCAAGCTAGCACTTCTTCAGTATCTATGATTGATTCTGGAGCTGATCTAGACTGCCAAGAAGCTAATAGTTGCATGAAAAATGCCTTGGACCTCCACCACTGTTAGACCAAAGATTATCTACATACGTTAGAAAGATAACATGGAGGGATCTGTCTAGAATGGAATGAATAAACACATTTGCTATCAAGTGTCCATTCTTAGAGAAGTAGTTTTGAATAAGCTCCAGGTGAATAAACAGTATCTGTAAATCTGGTATCAATCAAGAGACTTCATAAATTTGAAATGAAAATCTGGAAAGAGAAAATTTCAGCCCAACTTAACCAGCATATGACCAGGTATGGACTCTAAGGCACCACAGAAAGAAAACAAATAACTGTGAAAATTGCAAATGAAATTGTTGTCACTTTATAATGTGATCCATCATGCCTTCTGCTCATGTAAGTGGCTCAAGTTGCAGTTTATTCCAGACTCTTCCACAAAGAAACGGGAACAGAAATGTCTGCTGCCCAAACGTTCTCCATGAACCAACTATGACATACAGATTGTTAAAGGGAAATGTTCTCACTTAATGCAGAAGCAATATTTTTTTTAATTCAGCTTATTTTCTGAAATCATTTTTGCTCCTTCAAAATCCATACATCATAGTAAGTTGATTAACTTCAATGTTCAAATGCTATTTTTTAAGACAAAGAATATATTTCAATTAGTCTTTTTTACACAATAGAACTCATTGCAAACTAGTCCAAAGCAACAACTCACAGCTGACTTTTCTTTGGATTTCTTTCTTCAATCAATGTCTAGAGAGATTAAAAAATATAATCACAAGGAAGTAATTCTACCAAAACATATTAGACCCTCTCTATTAAACATCAATGAAATAAATGATTTATTTGAAAGGTGGAGCATAATCTAGACTGTAAACCAGTACAGGTCTCTGACTCAGCTGAGACAGGAACATGTACACCTCGACTGTGCTGTAAGTGCCCTTGTAGGGAGTGGTGTGGCCAGTCCTCTAGGGTTGAAGGTAAGCACTGCAAATCCACCATCTAGAGAAAGGCTACCTCCTGCCTTGAGGTTTACAGGCCCTAAAACTGCTGGAAGGTCAGCTATAGTCAGTTCCCACTCAACAACAATGAAATGATCCTGAGTGTGATGTTATTACTGTCCCATGTCTTTACCTCTTCGCACACTCAACCTAACTCCATGATCTTAGAGCTAAGAATGTTTTTTAAGTAGCTAAGTATAATTTTTTTAAAGTGTACTATTTCAAAATTCAAGAAATCTATTGTTGTTGTTATGTGCCATGGAGGCCCCTGAGACTCAGAGGCAAGCCTGTGTGCAACAGCCTTAAACCCTGCTCTATTCAGTGCCAATCTTACTGTGTCTGGTACACCTACTTCTCATTACCCCACTGACTGAATCAATCTGTCTCATCGAGGGACTTCCTCTCCTGTGCTGTCCCTCCACCCTCCCAAGCATCATGTCCATCTCCAAGGACCTGTCCCTCCTTACAACATGTCCAAAGCATGTCAGACGAAGCCTCAGAATCCTTGCCTCCAAGGAACAGCCTGGTTTAACCCTCTCCAGGATGAATCTGCTTGTTTTCTTGGCAGTCCATGGTACATTCAATACTCTTCTCCAGCACCACAGCTCAAAGGCATCAACTCTCCTTCTGTCATCCCTAGTCATTGTCCTGCTATCCAATGCATAGCAAATGATTTCAAAGACTATAGCCTGTATCAGGCACACCTTAGTCTCTAACGTGACACCATTGCTCTTTAGTACCTTGGAGAGGTCCCTAACAGCAGACTTTCCCATCTCAATACTTTTTTTTTAATTTCCTGGCTGCTGGTACTAAGAGTGTTGATTGTAGAGCCAAGCAAGCTCAAGCTATTAACAATCTCAATCTCTTCACTTTCTATCATGATACCAATGGTATCTATCATCTATCATGATTCCAACTGGACCAGTGGTGAGAATCTTTGTTTTCTTGATGTTGAGCTCCAATCCATAATGAAGGCTGCAGTCCTTGACCTTCTGTAGCAATTGCTTCAGGTCCTACTCAGTTTCAGCAAGGAGATTTGTTTTATCTGCATAACGCAGATTGTTGATAAGTCTACTTCCAATCCTCACATCACCTTTCTCCTCATAGAGCCCAGCCTCCCTCATAATCTCTTCCATATATAGATTGAAAAGATATGGAGATAGGACTCATGCTTCACGCAAACCCTTCCCAATGATGACTGCCTTCTGGTCCAAGTACAGGTTTCACATAAACATAATCAAGTGTTCTGGGATTCCCCTTCTTCTCAGAGTCAGCCACAGTTTGTTGTGATATACACAGTCAAATGCCTTTGCATAGTCAATGACAGACAGAGACATTCCTCTAGTACTCTGCTTTCAGCCAAGATCCATCTGACATTAGCTAAAATATCCCAGCACCACAGCCTCTTCTAAACCCAGCCTGAACTTCAGGCAGTTCTCTGTTGATGTGCTGTTCCAGTCATTTTTGGATAATCTTCAACAGAATCTTTCTTGCACATAATATTAATGATACTGTTCGATAATTTCTGCACTCTATTAGATCACCCTTCTTTGGAAGGGGAACAAACATAGATCTCTTCCAGTCCGTTGGCCAGGTGATTTTCCTCCAAATTTCTTTGTGCAATGTGGTGAGCGCATCCAGGGCAGCGTCTATTTGTTGAAATATGTCAATTTGTATGCTATCAATTCCTGGGGCCTTGAATTTTGCCAATTCTTTCAGAGAAGCTTGAACTTATATAGGAAAGCATAATTCAATATACATTGGTAAAACGTTAATGAAATACACTGTACTCATTCTTTTATGTGTTATCTATGGATGCTTTGAACAGTAGAATTGAGTAGTTGTGAAATACACCATATGGATCACCAACTCAAAAATACTCTTTTTCTAGTTTGAGTGAAAGTTTAAATTTTCATTTTTTTCAACAGCTTGTACACATTTTTTTTTGTAACATCAGTTGCAATTACTTCAATATAGCATCATTCTTTTCACTACTTCTCCAGGCTCTTTATGTCTATCTGTCATTATTCTCTGTCCATTCTGAGTTTTTATTTTAAGCAAATGTTGCCATTTTGGTCTTTTCTGGTATTATCTGGTCTTCTGCAGAAGAAAAGCTGCCAATCTCTAATCTTAGAATTGTACTGAATTTATGATAAATAATATTCACATTCCTATCTAATGAAATGTAACTTAACCAGTTATTTTAAGCTATAAATCTAATTAGAACATTTTTTAATAGACAGCATGTATTAGAGCTCATAAGGATTTCAGGAATTAGTTTTAGAACTAATAAACTTTCCTAGAATATCTCAAGTAAACTACAGGTATTATTGTTGCTTTTGTTGAGTGTTATTGAATAGAGTATAACTCATAGTGGCCCTATGGACAGATAACAATATTTCTCTTTGCTGTATCACACTCATGGTTTCAGTCATGCTCAAGCCTGTTGTTAGAGCACTCTCTATCTCTTTGAAAGTCTTCTCTGAGCCATGCTATTTTCAATTGCTTCCTCTCCATCTTAAAGTTGGAAAACTACAGAAAGACTGAAGAAAACTCAGTGCCTTTGAATTGTGGTATTGGTAAAGAATATTGAATACACCATTAGCTGCCATAAAAAACAACAACAACAACAAACAAAGCAGTCTGTCTTGGAGGAAGTGCAACGGGGCTGTTCCTTAGAACCAAGGATTGTGAACATTCATCTCACATACTTTGGGCATGTTTTCAGGAAAATCCAGTCCTTCCCTTGGTAGAGATAGAGGGTGAGATTGCACACATTGTTAATATTAACCCAGATAAAAACCTGCTTGACAAAACTGAGGAGGATCTGAAACACTTGCTGCAGAAGGTCAAGGACTGCAGCCTCCAATACGGATTGAGGCTCAATGTCAGGAAAACAAAGATTCTCACCACTGGGCCAATTGGCAGCATCAGTATGGATAGTGAAGAGATTGAGATAGTTAACAGTTTTAGTTTGCTTGGCTCCACAGTCAACACTCTTGGTAACAGCAGCCAGGAAATCAGGAGATGAATTGCATTGGGAAAGGCAGCTGTGAGGGACCTCTCAAGAGTACTGAAGAGCAACAACATCAGGCTGGAGACTAAGGTGTGCCTGATCCAGGCTATAGTCTTTGCCATTATGTGCTATGCATCGGAGAGTTGGTCAGTGACTGGGGATGATAGAAAGAGAATTGATGCCTTTGAGCTGTGGTGCTGGAGAAGAGTGTTGAATATACCATGGACTGCTAGGAGAACAAACAGGTTTGTCCTGGAGAGGGTGAAGCCAGAATGCTCCTTGGAGTCAAGGATTCTGAAGCTTTGTCTTCATACTTTGGGCATGTTGCAAGGAGGGACTGGTCCTTGGAGAGGGACATCATGTTTGGGAGAGTGGAGGGACAGTGCAGGATAAGAAGACCCTCAATGTGATCGATTCTGTGACTGGAGCGGTGGGAATGACTGTGTTTGAGATGGCGAAGTTGGCACAGGATAGAATGGCGTTTAGGGCTCTCAATGGCACATAACAACAACAGCTTGAGTTTACTAAATTATAAAATGTCATATTTAATTTTTTATCCATATTTCCAAAAATTATATTTTGTATGTGGCAAGTGCTTTATAAATATTTGTGTCAATGAAAACCTTTTAATTTCTGTCCCAGAATAACACAAAGTCCAAGAGTAGAAGCAAACTTTAAAAGGACTGTAACTTATGTCAGTGACAAATACATAAATAACTCTCTTCAACAACAAAGTGAACCAAGAAATTTGACATTAGAAAAGCAAGTGATAAACTCTCAACAAAATTTCTGAGGTAGGCCTCCCCCATTTAATCAGTGAACCAGAATCCAGAGTCTGGAGACCATGGTGTTAATGCACGAGTAAAAATCTACATGGCCAGTTACCTGCAACATGGTTAACAAGAAAATTTTGGAATCATAATAATATTTCTGAAATACTAGAAGAGAATTAGTGATGCAAGACATCAGGGAGGTGGATAACAGAATATCATACAAGTTCATCAGCAGAAAGTGAGATTCTTGTTACCATCCTCTGAATCACATGGCATTGCAGTTATTAAATGGACTTATAGGATTAAGATTTCATCTCTAATTGATAAGTATTAGTGATCCAAGTAGCACACCATGGTAATTCATAATATACAAGACAAAAAGTAAAAATATTAGCCAGATATGGGATGGTTAGATTGTGTACCAACATAACGGCAATTCTCTGGTTTAGCATTTATGTAATGACATCAAGTGGATATGCAATCTCACACATATGTGGTATGATATGTTAAACTCTGATCCAATATGAAAGAATCATTGTTGATCTTGTATATCGGGGATCCAGCCCCGATATATCTGGAGAATTCCGCCAAAAGGAGGCACCAGGTTGAAATGAAGACGCGGAGAGACTACGAATAGCAACATTTATTATTCTGGCATGGCAAGGGTATATATACATTTTAGGAACATGCCTGCAGGGGTAATCCCATTATCTCTTATCTGAGATGTTGACTGGTAGATCAAACATTCCCAGACATTCACACAAAACAAGGACATCTTCCGGGATAACCTATGATATCTATTGGAAAACAAGAATTCTGAGGCCTTTGGTCACTCCTTCTTCATTAGCATACGGCTTCCTGGAGTTGTTTACTGTAGAAGGGATGGTCAAGTCAAGATGAGTGGTCCTGCTGTTTTTACAATGCATTGCTGATCCTGCTTTGCAGGTTAGCCAGTTCCCAACACTTGTATCCTATCAAGTCAGTACAAACCCATAGCTGATCCTTCTGCAGATTTTCAGAGACAGTTAATTGAATGGGGCCAGATTGTTCATCCTTCTTCTACAGAATAAATGTAATAAAAGGATTAGGATAAATGCAATATCCTTAATCTGGTCACAGTCTTGGAGTGTAGAGGCAATATGTTTGTAAGTGTGGTCTGCACTAAATATACAGGCTCTAACAAAGTTCACTAACATTTTACTCAATCTGGATTTTACATCTGGCTCACTACCTCCACTTTTTTTTTTTTTTTTCACTTCTTTGAAACTGAGTTTTGTTGCCTGCGCGTTTTGATCTGTCAGCTTTCACGTCAAGTATCCAGCCTCCTCAATTGTCAATTTTGTGCTCATGTGTCCCTAAATCTATCATAGTCAGGAGAACCCTCTGTCCTGATACCTAACCCAAGGACCTTGGAAATGCCAGCTTCTACAAAAGCATCACCATTTTTTTGAAATTAAAAAAAATAATAAAATCTTTTTTTTTTCTCTCCTTTCCTACAATACGAACTATTTTTTTATCTAGTCAGGAGTAAAAATGTTTGAATAAGGAGGGTAAAAGATCAATGTATGTAATGCATTTTAATATACTTGTTAAAGAACTTAAAATGAACTCTTTTTTACCTCATTTAAAAGCACCAAATAGAACCATTACTATTGTTGTTGTTGTTGCTGTTGTTGTTGTGTGCTGTCGAGTCTTTTGTGGCTCATAGCAACCCTATGTACAACAGCCCTAAACCCTGCTCTATCCTGTGCCAATCGCACTGCCTCTGACACACCCACCCCAATTACCCCAGTCACCGAATCTATCCATCTCATGGAGGGTCTTCCCCACCTGCGCTGTCCCTCCACCCTCCCAAGCATGATGTCTCTCTCCAAGGACCTGTCCCTCCTTGCAACATGCCCAAAGTATGTCAGATGAAGCCCCAGGATCCTTTCCTCCAAGGAGTTGCTTGGTTTAATCCTCTCCAGGGTGAATCTGTTTGTTTTCTTGACAGCTTTAATTCATCATATACAGTGACATAATTTTTAATAAATTGTCTGTGTATAAGTTGCATCGGTTTGACTTTTCTAGATAATTCAGACTTGGATCAGATTGTAGTTATTGTTAGATGCCATTAAGTTGAATATAGCAATCCTGTAAAAAACAGATCTGAACCCTGTCCTAACCTGTGCCATCATCACAATCTCTGACATAATCAAGCTCATTGCCACAGTCACTGTGTCAATCCATCTCGTTGAGGTCTTCCTATCGTTTGCAGACCCTCCATCTTTCAAGCTTGACATCCCTGCCCAAGAAATTGCCTTTCCTAGCAACATGACCAAAATAAGTGAGATGAGTATGTGTTATTTTTGCTTCCAATGGACACTCTTGCCAAATACATTCTCCAAAACTTACCTGATTGTTCTTTTGGCAGTCCATGGGATATTCAGCACTCTTTATCCAATACTATAGAGTTCAAATGCATCAAGAATTTTTTTTTCCTGCCATGTTTGTTCTAAGATGCATAGTAAGGGACTGAAAAGACCATGGCCTGAATCAGATAAAACTTTGTCCTCAAACTGACATCATTGCTCGTTAAAGTATTGGAGAGATCTCTGACTACAAACATTCCCACTGTTAATATATCTCCTGATCTGCTGGAACCAAGGGTATTTATTGTGGATCAAAGTAACATGAAATCATGACAGTTTCAATCTTTTCTCCAACTGTGATTATATTGCTTATTTATCCAGTGGTGAGGATTTTTGTTTAATTGACATTGACATACACTCCTTTTTGATGAATTTGCTATCTTTTGCAGCAAGTGCTTCAAGTCCTCCTCACTTCTAGCAAGCAAAGTTGTTTCATCTGCATAAACATAGGTTATTGGTGAGTCTGTCTTTTGATTCTGATGCCATATTCTTCTTCATAGAGTCTTCTCAAAGAATTTGCTCAAAATATAGATAGAACAGGATACGACCCAGATAGATACCTTTCTTCTCTTCCTCTCAGCTACTGTCTTCATTTTTTTTAATTGTGACTTTAGCAAAAGTTTACAGAAAAATTGGGTTTCCATTCATTTGTTGTTATACCTTTCTTAATTTTAAATTACGTAGTTTCATCAATCTGCCTACACAACAGCTTCTTAGTCTAAGTTTTGCATGAGCATAATTAAGTGTTCTGGGATTCTCATTCTTCTCAATGTTAGTTATAATTTGTTACGATCCTCACATTCAAATACATTTGCATAGTCTATAGAACACAGATAGACATCCTTCCAGGATTCTCTGCTTTCAATCAAGATCCATCTGACATCAGCAATGATATTCATGGTGCAATGCCCTCTTCTAAACCCTTCTTGAATTTCTGTCAGTTCTCTGTCATTGCACTGTTCTAGCTAGTTTTGGAAAATCTTCAGTAATGTTTTACTTGCATCTATTATTAGTGATATTGTTTTATAGTTTCACATTCAATTGGATCACCTTTTTATGGGAATGGAGACAAATACAGATCTCTTTCAGTTAGTTGACCAGGTAACTAACTTCCAAATTTCCTGTCACAGACCGGTGAGTATGTCCAGGACTGCATTTGTTTGTTGAAAGCTTGTCAGTTTGATACCATCAATTTCTGTAACCTTTTTTTTTAAATAATACCTTCAGGGCAGCTTGAATTTTTTTCATTATCATTGGTTCTTGTTTATATAATAATCACTTAGATGGTTCTCTGCCAGACAATTCTTTCTTTGTAAAGTGAATCTGTATATTCCCTCTATCTTCTTATGATGCTTCCTGGTAGTTCAGGATTTTGCCCATAACATACATCAGATTTGCAATTCAAGCCTTGAATTTATTTTTCACTTCTTCCATGAGAAATGCTGATTTAGTGTTTCCTTTTTGGTTTTCTAATTTGAGCTCTTTGCATATTTCATTACAATACTTTGCTTTTTCTTGTCAAACTCCTTTTTCTTTCTGTCTTTATAATCACCATTTGCTTTGTTCTTGGATGATATTCTTGATGATGTCCCGCAACTCATTTGTTATCATCAGTGTTCAATATCTCAAATCTATTCTTAAGATAGTTTATAAATCCAGGTGAGATAGACTTAAGGTCATGTTTTGAATCATTTTTGTCTTTATTTTCTTCAGCATCAATTTGAACTAGCACATGGGAAACTGATGGTCTGTTCCACAGTCAATACATGGCCTCGTTTTGTCTCTGCTCAGATTGAATTCCTCCAATGATTCTTTCCACATCTGCAGTTAATCTGATTCCTGTGCAGTCCATCAGGTAAGGTTCATGCGTATAGTCACCATTTGTGGTTTGTTGTTTTGTAGGGTTCCCCCCCCAACACAACCTTTTAAGAAAGGTATTTGCAATAAAGAAATCCTTGAATGCATAAAATTTAATTCTTTATTCTCCAGTCTCGTTTCTGTCACTGAGTCTGTAATTTCTGACTACAAGTCCTTTTCTTTGTTTCCAGCTTTTTGCATTCTTTTTTTTTCAGCTTTTGCATTCTGGTCACCAATTATTATTAATACATCTTGAAAGCATGTTTAGTAAACATCAGATTCAAAAGTTGCTAGAGTATGGTACATTCACACAATGGCATACTTTGTAAATTATTACCTAACTTGGGAGCGACTAGAAAGCATTATACCAAGTGAATTAACTCAGTCCCACAAGGATAAATATTGTAAAAGACCATTATTGTAGAATGAGTATAAGGATCCAGGAGGGGTGGGAGAGGCTGGAAGCAGAAGGATGTGATGTACAGGGGGAAGGGGGGATTAATTATTGGATTGTACAATTTGATGGGGGGGTGAGAGAAATTGAAAGAATTTCTCAAATTTGTATTAGAATTTTGTAAATAAACTATTAAAAAATAAAAGTCAAGGAAAATATTTGGTAGAGTTATTAAATTTCTCATTTTTGTTTTTAGTTGTTGGTACATATATTTGAATAATAGTTGTACTAATAGGTCTTCCTTGTATGCATATGAGTAGTATTCTATGACTCATTGCATTGTTCTACAGGATAGAACTTGAAATAATTTTTTTTACTTTTAATACAACACTATTCTTTCTCAATTTTTCATTCCTGGCATATAAATGTCTGAATCAGGGTGTCTAATATCATCAGTATATCTCAGCTCACTAAGGCTTGGACTGTTTATTGTCATGGTTTTCATTTTCATTTTTATTATTTTTGGATATTTACAGCTATCGCACCTCATTTTGAGTTCTCTTCAATCTGAATTATACCTCTAGTATTATATCTAATCATGTTCCTCTATTTTTCAGAGTGGCGTCAACCTACTAAACCATATGCCTCTGGAAACTCTATGAACGCGGAGAAATGATGATAGTTATAGAAAGGCTTCAGGCTTTCTGTTCATAGGGTCCCTGTGAGTCATGCTTGACTCTACACAACCAACAATATCTATACATATACACACACACACACACACAGATAATATATTATCTAATATATAATAATATATAAGATATCTATATAGATTTATAAATATATCTAGATTTAGATATAAGATATATCTCTTTAGATATAAAGAGAGATATATTCAAAGTTATAAATATTTGAAGTAGATGAATTTTCCTAGTTTGTCTTAATCTGGAGCTTAAATCTGGACTGAAACCTGATTACCCTCCTGGCAATTAAAACACCTCATCACCCCACTACAGAAAACTGATCGACAATTGCTGTACTCATATGAGTAAACAATAAATAAGCAAACATATGCCCCCCTAGTTTCTAAAATAAGTGGTAATAGCCAAATAACTCCCTCAATGTAACAAGCTGATAGGTGTTGTACCTCTAAGAATAAAGTATTCTAATACACATGCTTACAAATGCCATGGTGCAGGGTAGCCTTCTCTAATTCCAGCTGAGGCTGCTGCCAGAAGTGACGATCGCTGTGGCCCTGTCTGCAGCTCCTAGATTCCCAACAATGTCCCAAAGAGGCAAGTTTTACTTGACACTGACTATTAATCCCTAAAAGTTCTTCGATTATGTTCAAGTGTTGATTCAAAGCCTGACGGTAGACCTCATCCATAGATAGAATCTAATTACTTTGATTGTGAAGATTGGCAGAAAATTGAGACAAAAGCCAAAAAGAAACTCTACCAATAATAAATTTACTACCTTGGTAACAATTGAATCGTGGGCACTGATGGGGAACCTCTATCAAATTACAAAATAAGATGTGTTGAATGCAGTATTCACCAGGCAACACTAGGAGATGGGTTATCTCAAAGATGTTCTGCTATATTAATGCTATTTGCCCTTCAGAATTGTCTGTTAAATTTACAAGTAGCCATGACATATTCAATATGTCATTAAATTTTGGGGGAAAATGTCATTATGAATAATGACTTAAAGAACAATAGATCTATTTGACACTTTTGCAATGAGGCAGAGAAGAATACATTGAGAATTTTATATGTTTACCACTGACTGGACAGAGAAATAGTTTACATATAATGAAACATTTTAGAAAAGTCGCATAGACTAAAGCTAGGGGGAAAAGCTAATAAAAAAGGATAACGTATTAAAGTTATCAAAGAAAGGTAAGGAATGGAATTTAGCTCAAAATATGAGTTGTAATCAATTTTCAAAGAAAATGACATGTGGTAGTAGCCTATGTGTGTGGGGGGTGGGGAGGAAAGAAACTTCTAGGTGGCCATGAGCTTAATCTCAGCCAAGAACATGATGTGGCAGCACAAAAAAGGTAATGCAATTCCAGCCTCTAGCAATAAGAATGTGGGGCTGTATTATGGGGGGAAAAAGAAACCCATTATATTTTTCCATGCCTGGAGTAATGCTTTCAATTCTGAAGGTCATAATCGAAGCAGAAAAGAGTCAAACTAGAGCTTCTTTAAAAGAAGGTAATGAGATGAGTGAAATATTTAAAACTGTACATACATGTGGTATATAAATTGTTTGCATACTTGTTGTTCCAATCTTCACAGATAACCCCATTCTTCATTCCATGCGACACTGGTAATAATATCAATCCTGGATTTCCATGTCACCCAGGAGTGGCTATATTTCCTGTACTGGCTAATGTCTTCATTGATTTCTTTTTTATTCTTGGGATAGATAAGATCAGTTATCTTGTCCATTCCAATCCAGTAATCGTGTTGTTTGAGGAATAGTAGAGGTGCCTTTTTCATCTTTGGTAACAGTGGTGAGGAGGTAGTTGGGTACAGGTCAGCAAACAGTGCTGAACCCAGTGCTGTTTCTGTCCTGAAGGCTTTTATTTCTTGAAGTTTGTGTTTGATGAGTCAACAC
This sequence comes from Elephantulus edwardii, assembly GCF_000299155.1. Taxonomy (NCBI): domain Eukaryota; kingdom Metazoa; phylum Chordata; class Mammalia; order Macroscelidea; family Macroscelididae; genus Elephantulus; species Elephantulus edwardii. The sequence goes on from NW_006399827.1 coordinate 6,107,273, forward strand.
TGACAGGCTTACTTAAGAGATCCAAGAGCATAAGAATTGATTTCCAGTTTGTTTTATATAAAGATTCTGTCAAAATACAATCAGTAATTATGAAGTATTTTGAGGAGGTGAAATAGAAATGAGAAGGAGCAAGAGGAAGAGGGAAAAGCTCACTTGTCTTCTACAGGAACACAAGTTCAGTAAACCTTTGTAATAGTCATTTGCATGATTTAATCAAGTCCTTATGGCGAAATGAGTTCGGTGCTGGGCTGATACCTAAAAAATCAGTGGAAATCTGCCAGCTACTCAGCACGACAAAGATGGAGAGTGTCTACCCATAAAGATTTATAGCCTTGAACCCAAGCCTTGAACACATCCCTGAGGCATGTGTTTCTTGTTTCAGTTGTGGGAACTGCTCTAAATAACTTTTAGCTATAACTTTATAATGACTCTCTTCTAATTTTCAAGAATGGCTAAAGATTTCATGATAATGGAAGGCATCTTATGACAGTGAAACAACAGAAAAGATGACCTGAGTTCAGAATATTCATGCAGTTGTTGTTGTTGTTGTTGTGTGCATCAAGTTTGAATCAACTCCTAGCTGATCCTCCAGTTGGTTTTCAGCGTCAGCAAATCACATACTAGGAGACCCCCCATCTTTTTCCCTAGGAATAGTTGGTGGATTTGAACTGTGTACCTTAGAAATTGCAGTTCAGCTTCTTATTACTAGGCTACCAGAGATCCCTAGGTTTATGCAGTAGGAGGAAGGAAAATAAAAGACCGGGTTTTTGAGAAGAGAGAGAATTTATTAGCGTAGGAGGGAACAAGCTAAGTAATTAGAGTAGGACCTTGTTTTTGACAACATACCAAGCTAGAACATGGAAGTTGCTTTTTAAGGTAGCTGGTAATAAGAATACAGTGTTTTTGAGCACATAAAAGTTACGTGTAAGCAAAGGACAGGTTTACAGACCCCACTAGAAGACAACATCAGCAAGTCAATTGAACTTACAATAGCTTTGCTTATTGTAGCAGAAATATAAAAAGAACAGGAGAGGGAAGAAACCTACAAAAACTAAAAGATGACAGAAATTGGTAACTAAATATAATAAAAGGAATATATGATTAAGCACGATATGTATGACATCAATCTGGAACAAGAGATGCATTGTAAAGTAGACTGGGGGAGGAAAGAATAGACTGGAGTAGAAAAAGGGGAAGGGAGGAAAATGTGAAATAGTAAATGAATAAAAAAACTAAAATACGGAGCTCCAGTGGCCTAGTGCCAAGAAGCTGTGCTGCAATCCCGAAGGCGCACGGTTCGAGTCCACCAGATGCTCAACTGCACAAGGAGGAGCAATATCTTCCTGTGCCAGTTGGGTCTGATTTGATGATACACAACAGGAAAAATAAATAAATAAAATTTAAAAAAAACCCCACAAACTAAAATATATGAAAACAAACAAATAAATACACAAAAAGGAATAACCCATTACTGTGCTGGTTTGGAGAAAGTAGTAATACTAACATAAGTAGTAAAGTTAGAATGGTTGTCCACTTTTGGGAGAAGAAAAAAAAAATCTGCACATAGGTGCAACCAAATAGAACATCATGTAATTAAAGTTCATCCAAATAGAAATGCCTATAAGTGAATTGAAGTATTTAAGTGCACATTTAGTAAAAAATATCTTCGAGTCTTCAGAATGAGAAGTGAAAATTCAGTTCCTGAGAGAGTTTGAATATTCTCATTTTTATTGATTTTTTTTTCATTTCTATTTAAATAAACCAAATTAACCACCACAGTAATTGAGGGAGAGAAGCCTAGAAGCAGTCAAGGTGAATATCCTTGATCCTTGCATTCAGATTTCTCTGAGAAGAAGAAAAGAAACAAGAGAAAAAGAAAAAACAGGTAGAAATTTGCCAAGCCAAGTGCAGTACCAGTTAAGTTGCTTAATCAGAAATGATCAATATAAAAGACTCTATTTTTATTGTTTATAAAAGTATGTAGTTTGAATCCACCTCACAGGAGAAAAATGTTCAATCTCCCATGTTATTTACTGGCTCTGAAAATCTGCTGGAAGGTCATCTGTGACTTGATTCTAACCCAGTGGTAAGCAACAAAAATAACTTTTGTTGTTAGGTAGTGTCAAATCAGTTTCAAAGCATAACAAATATACAGCCGATCACAACGCTGCCCTTCTCATTTCTAAAGAGTCTTTTTGACCATACTCCTTTCAAGACAATTTGTCTGTTCCTTTGATAATCCACATATAGTCAATAGTCTTCACCAAGGCCATCACTTAAATGCAGCAAATATTTATCTTGTCTTTCTTATGTATCATTCACCTTTCATATGGACACATGCATATTTAGTTGTTGTTGTTATGTGCTGTTGAGTCACTTGTGACTCACAGCAAACCTATGTACACAAAAAAAAAAAAACCAAAAAAAAAAACCCTATGTACATTAGCTCTGAACCCTTCTCTATTCTGAGCCAACCCTATTGTCTCTGACACACCTACCCCCATTACCTTAGTCAATGAGTAAATCTATCTCATTGAGGGCCTTCCTCTTTGTGCTGGCCCCCCTTCCTCCCAAGCATGTCCTTCTTTAAGGACTGATCCTTCCTTTGCAAAACGCCCAAAGCATATCAGACAGAGTTTCAGAATCCTTGCCTCTAAGGAACAGCCTAGTTTCACCCTCTCCAGGACAAACCTATTTGGTCTCCTAGCTGTCCATGTTATATTCTCCAGCGCACATGCATACAAGATAACTGAAAATATCATAATTTGGTTCTGGCACATTTTAGTACTCAAAGTGGTATATTTACTTTTTATCACTTTGTAGCAATCTTTTAAAATACATATTTTCAATGCAATATGTAATTTGTTTTGTTGATTGCTGCTTTAAGGAATGCTGATAGTGATTACAAGTAAAATTAAATCCTTGACAACTCAATGTTTTCTCCATTTATCAAAATGTTGCTTATTGGTTCAGTAGTGAGGGGTTTTATTTTCTTTTTGTTGTGGTATAACCCATACTGAATGCTATAAATTTTAGTCTTGATCAGAAAGTGTTTCACTCTCATCAATAAGATCCAACTACCTGAGGATTGTATTCCTCTATTGTTCATAGGGGTTCAAAGACCTGCTATTTTGTAAGTGCATAGTTAATCCTACTTCCTAGCCAGTCTCAATCTGGGAGCTCCACTGACACCTGTCCACCATGGGTAGTCCCGCTGGTAATTGACCTAACAAGTCATCCCAGTATAGAAAACTGATGGGTAACTGCTGTCCTCACGGGAACAAACAAGAAACAAGCAAGCATGTAAGCATCTGAGTTATGAAAAAAAGTTGTTAGTATATTCCCTCAAGTCTACTATGACTATTAGCGACCATATGAACTATGGTTTTGAAACTTGCCCTATCCTGAGTCATTCTCACCATCTCTGACACACTTGACCCCATTGCCATATTCCTTGTGTCAATACATCTCATCCGGGGTCTTTCCTGTGCTGACTCTATACCCTTCCTAGAATGATGTCGTTCTCTAAGGACTGGTTCCTCCTGGCAACATGCCCAAAGTATGTGAGATGGAGCTTCAAAATTCTTACCTCAAGAAGAAGCCTCATTTCACCTTATCCAAAACAGGACTGTGTGTTTTCTTGGTATGTTTAATACTCTTGGTATGTTCACCTATATGCTCAATGCTCTTCTTAAGCACCACAACTCAAAGGCATTTTTTATTCTTCTTCTTCATTGTTCATTGTCCAACTCTCAAATACATAGAAATCAACTGTGATGACCCTGACCTGGAGCAGGTGTATTTTTAGTATTATAGTCTCTGGGCTAACACTCATTCTTTAGTACTCTGGAGAGGTAGGTCTTTGACAGCAGACTTTCTTTTTTTTTTTCCTATATTTTATTAATTTTCATAAACATTTACAGAGATTTGGGGTTTCCATTCATTCATTGTTGCACTATTCTCTCTACCCTCCTCCCAGTTTGTTCTTGTCCAAATGCCACAGTGCTTGTCAAAGCCAGTTCTGATTCATCTTCTTTGTCAGTGTGTCCTTTGCCATTCCCTATCACTCCTCCCTGAGAGACACTTCACCCTGAGTCATAAGGAAAAGGGGATGGCGTATTCTCTTAGCTACTTCCTGCTGAAAAGGGATGCTGTGGGTTTCAGGGTGAAGATCTTCTCTCACTACTCTAAAGGGCCCCTTTGGCAGTAGGAAACACATAGACTATTATGGAGATTGATTTTGGAATTTAGATGCACTCTTATTGATTGTGCTTGGCCGTACATGTACATATCCTTAAAGATGTATCATGGGGGTGTTGCAACCTAGAAGACACAAATTTGACTAACAAGTTATAAGTACATGAGTCCAAAAATTATGGAAAAGTAAAAGAAAAGATTCTTTCCTTGTTTTACAAACCCTCCCCCAGGTCCCCTCCACCATGTAGCCCTCGCTCTAGTCTCCTGTGATGACAGCAGACTTTCTAATGTAACTTGTTTGGTTTTCGTAAGGGCTTTTTGGGGGGGAATGGGGGATGTTTTTTGTTTTAATATCCTGACTTTTGGTATCAAGGATGTTGATTGTGGATCTGAGCGAGATGAAATTTTTAACAATCTCAGTCTTTTCTCCATTATTATAATTGCCTTTTGGCCCTGTGTTAAGAATCTTCATTCTCTAGTTATTGAGATGCAATCCTTATTGAAGGCTGTAGTCCTTGACCTTTTGCAGCAAGCATTTCAAGTCCTTCTCAGTTTGGCAATCAAGCTTGTGCCATCTGCACAACGTGGGTTGTTGATGAGTCTTCCTCCAGCACTGACACTACCTTATACTTCATAAAGCCAGCCTGATAAATTATCTCTTTAGCATATAGATTAAAAAGGTAGGAATAGAGGATTCATGCCTGATGCACTCCTTTCTTGATTTTGAACCAGGCAGTGTCCCATTGTTACATTTGGATGACAGTTTCTTGGTCTATGTGCAGGTTTCATATGAGCACAATTAAGTGTTCTCAGATTCTCACTCTTCTCAATGTTAGCCATAATTTGTTGTGATACACACAAATGTCTTTGCATAATCAAGAAAACACAAATAGACATCCTCTGGCACTCTGCTTTCAGCCAAGATCCATCTGACATCAGGAGTAATATCCCTAGTGCTATACCCTCTTCCAAACTCAGCTTGTATATCTGGCAGTTCTCTGTCAATGTACTGTTCTAGTTGGTTTCGGATAATCTTCAGCAAGATTTTGCTTGCCTGTGATATTAATGCTGTTGTTCAATCATTTTCACATTCTGTTCGTTCACTTCTTTTGAGAATGAGAATAAATAGGGACCAGACAATTAGCCAAGTAACTGTCCTCCAGGTTTCTTGGCATAATATGGTGAGCACATCTAGAGCAGCATGTATTTGCTGAAGTATGTCAGTTAGTATTGCATCAACTCCATCAAATCTTATTCTGTTGTCAATTCCTTCAGAGCACCTTGAACTTCCTCCTTTATTATCAGTAGTTCTTGATCATATGTCCTGAAATGGATCTGTGTCAGGCAATTATTTTTGATAGAATGACTCTGTGTATCCCTTCCATCTTCTTTTGACCTTTTTTGGATTATTCGATATTTTGCCAGTAGCATCTTTCAGCATCACATCTTGATGTTTGAGCTTGTTCTTTAGCTCTTTAGCTTGAGAAATGGCTGAGCAAGTTCTTCTGTTTTGATTTTCTGACTCTAGCCCTTTCCACAATGTGTTAACAATACTTTGCTTGATTTCACGAGCTGCCCTTTGAAATTTTCTGTTCCACTCTTGGATTTCCTTAATTTTTTTCCTTTCATTTTGGATTCTCAGAGTCTCTTCCGACATCCATGTTGGTCTTTTTTTCCTCCTCTGTCTTTGTAATGAATGATCTTTTGCTTTCTTCATGGATCTTTGATACCCCATAGCTCAACTAGTCTTCTTTCTTTAGTGTTCAGTGCCTCAAACCTGCTCTTGAGATGGTTTCTAACTCCAGGTGGGCTATATGCAAAATCAAATTTTTGTTCTTATGGATTTGTTTTCATTTTTATTAGCTTTCATTTTAACTTACATGTGAGGATTGGATAATCATTTCCACAGTCAGCACCAGACTGGTTTTCACAGCAGATGTTGAGTTTCTCCAATGAATCTTTCTCCCTCAGAGTGGCTGTAGACTTGAACCACCAGCTTTTGGTTAGCACACTAACACTTTAACCACTGTATCACCAAGGGCCCTTTCACTTGCCCTGGAAATTGAGTTTTTAAAATTTTCTCATGAAGCCCTGTCTCATCCATGATCATATAATCTAACTGCTTGTTCAGCATTCATCCCCACCAAGTAGGGCCAGATTAATTTTGGAAATGTCATCCATATGGAGAATCTCTTGCTAAATTTCTTTTTTTTTTAGCTCCAATTATTATGACAATTACATCATTCACTAGAATACATTAAGAGACTATTTATTTATCTAAATAAGCAAGGGTGAATTGTTGCATTAAAAGTTAAGTTATAAATTACCTAACCTAGCTCATGAAGGCTGATTTCTATGAATGTCTTTAACACAAACTCTCTGTGTTCCTTGGATAAAGAAGAAATAGGGGAGAAAGGAAAGAGGATAAATGAATACCTATTTTGTTCTTGGTCTCCAGACTCTTCTGTTTATTTATTTTAAATTATCTGCCTTTCTCGGCTTCACTTTCCTTAGTAATGAAATAGGCTAATAGTAATAATAACAGTGAAAGCAGTTCAATGAAACAAATAGAAAAGTAATGTATACAAGCAATATACATAAAATATTCAAAAGATTGTAGCTAAAATCAATGAATGTATCAACGATGATATGCTGGCAAGCCACCTCTTGGGAGAGGGATATTCCTTATTTGTGGTTTTTGCAATTCCCATGGTATAAATTCTCTTGCCATGGTCACTTTTAGGCTACAGTGTGGTATTGCAGTGCAAAGGTGGTGTAGAATAATCTGTACTGAAGTAATAATACAAGCAACATCAACATACCATTAAGAGTGGGGAGATTCCCGTTCTCCTCAAGGTTAGCCACAATGTGTTGCGATGCACACAATCAAAAGCCTTTGCCTAGTCAATGAAACCCTGATAGACATTCCTCTAGGACTCTGCTTTCTGCCAAGATCCATCTGACATTGACGATTATGTCTCTAGCACCACTAAGATTTTCATATCAGGCCTCAGCGGGCTTTTTTTTTACAAATTGGAGAAAAATATGCTAATTACTGTATAATCTTATGAATTCTGTTAACGCAAATTCAGACAACATGCTAAGAAGGCGTTACATCTCCTTGGGGAACGTACCTCAGTCTTTCTAGAGGAATGTCAAAATAAGTATTTTTAATGAATTTTATTTTAAAAAGCCCCTACAATCTTAAGATAAGGTTACTCTTTCTAGCATCGGAAAAGGGTGACGTTTTTTCAAATCTGCTCAATTGACAGAATAACAATGTCTTCTAATTCCAATGGAAATTTTTTCATCGAAGTTTTCCACTGGAAATATAGGAACAACTCTTGTCTTCCGCAATTTTACTTATTTTAGATGTTTGCTTGATAGAGAGATGATTTTGGAATTTTGCCGTATTGACTTTGAAAAATTAGTAGTATTTCCTTATGCTGGCACTTAATTAGGCAGCTCCAGTCCCTAAGCTGCTCTGTGAGAGATGGGCAACGTTCCCAAGCTACTCTGTGGGAAAGGATACATAGTCTCCTCCCATATAATTTGCAGTCTTTAAAACCTGTTGGAGGATCAGCCATGGTTAGATTTTTTTACTTGATGGCAGGGAGAGTGAGACAGAGTAATTATTCAGAAGTTCATTTCATCAGAAAATAGTCAATTTGGTATCTGAAAGGAAAAATGATTATTTTATTTAAAAAAAAAGCAAAAAATGTTATGAAGTTACCAAATCCGTATCTAAACCCTCAAAAATATGTTAAATTTATAAACTAGCTTTTTAATGTGAAGTCCATGTTCACTCCATGGAAGAAATGCAAGTAAGTGTTTGATAGAAACCAATAGGAGTCATAAACTCATAATAAATAAGTTTCTGTCATTGTAAGGTCATATTAAGTTAGTTCCAACAATCTTTGAATAACAGAATGAAATGTTGCCAGCCAAGTCCTGCACCATCCTCACAACCATTGCTGTGTTTGAACCCATTGTTGTAGTCACTTCATCAACCCTTTTTATTGAGGAAGTACTTGTTCACTGATCCTCGACCAAGAACTACGTCTTTCTCCAGAGACTGGTCGTTCCCAGATTGTTGTTGTTTTTAGCTGTAAATGAGTCAAATAGGACTCATAGCGACTCTATGAACAATAGATCTGAATCCTGTCTGATTTGTGCTGTCCTCACCACTTTAACCTGTTGCTGTATTCATGGTGTCGATCTATCCCATTGAAGGTCTTCCTCTCCTTTGCTGACCCTCGGTTGTGGAGAAACTGGAACCCTGATTCACTGTTGGTGGGAGTGTAAAATGGTGCAACCCCTGTGGAAAGCAGTATGGCGCTTTCTCAAAAAGTTGCAAATAGAGATACCATTTGACCCAGCAATTCCACTACTGGGAATATACCCTGAAGAGACCATAGCTGACATCCAAGCAGATATATGCACACCCATGTTTATTGCAGCTTTGTTCACAATAGCAAGGAGTTGGAAACAACCTAAGTGCCCATCAACAAACGAATGGCTAGAGAAGCTGTGGTATATTTGCACAATGGAATACTATGCTGCATTAAAAAACAAGGAACTCATGCAATATTATTCAAAATGGTTGACTCTGGAGAACATTATGCTGAGTGAAATATCCTAGTCACAAAAGGACAAATATTACATGATGCCACTGTTGTAGAATGGGACTGTTCTTGGGGTTGGGGAGAGACTGAGTAAGATGGGTTCAATAATGTATACTGCACTGAAACAGAGGAGGGAGAAAACTGTTTAAAAGAGATAGGTGACTAGATAGTTCTGTCATCACAGGAGTCTAGAGCGAGGGCTACATGGTGGGGGCGGACCTGGGGGAGGGTTTGTAAAACAATGAAAGAATCTTTTCTTTTACTTTTCCATAATTTTTGACTCATGTACTTATAACTTGTTAGTCAAATTTGTGTCTTCCAGGTTGCAACACCCCCATGATACATCTTCAAGGATATGAACATGTACGGCCAAGCACAATCAATAAGAGTGCATCTAAATTCCAAAATCAATCTCCATAATAGTCTATGTGTTTCCTACTGCCAAAGGGGCCCTTTAGAGTAGTGAGAGAAGATCTTCACCCTGAAACCCACAGCGTCCCTTTTCAGCAGGAAGTAGCTAAGAGAATATGCCATCCCCTTTTCCTTATGACTCAGGGTGAAGTCTCTCTCAGGGAGGAGTGATAGGGAATGGCAAAGGACACACTGACAAAGAAGATGAATCAGAACTGGCTTTGACAAGCACTGTGGCAATTGGACAAGAACAAACTGGGAGGAGGGTAGAGAGAATAGTGCAACAATGAATGAATGGAAACCCCAAATATCTGTAAATGTTTATGAAAATTAATAAAATATAATTTTAGAAAAAAAAAAGTAACTTCTCCTAACAACATGCTCAGAGAGAGATCAGCTGGCCCAGTGGACAGAAAGCGATGCAAGCCAAAGGTGGGTGATTTTTAATCCACAGTCCTTGCGCCTGTCATTCATTGTTTTTGTTCAGATATTCCTCTAGGTCATATAGCCCTAGTGTACAAGTTGCCATCCTGCGGTCACTTGTGGTTGCTGTGAGGTTGAACATTGTGACACTGATGTTTCAAATGGGTTAATAGCGGGTTACCCAATGAGGACAGAAAGTGGGGTGGAGCTCCCTGATTAAAACAAGCTTGGAAGGAGGAGTGGCATCCACTTCCATAATAGGTTGCCTCCGGAAACCCAATGAACCTGGAGAGAGGCTGAAAGACACCCAAGTGTTGAGGACACTCCTTCACAGGGTTGCTATGAGTCGCCTGCGACTAGATGGCACTTAACAACAACATGCCCAAAATATGAGAGACAAAGCTTTGTCATCCTTTCC
>NW_006399827.1:6118081-6120504 GCF_000299155.1 Elephantulus edwardii
GGCTGCTGGTGCCAAGACTGTTGACTGTGGAGCCAAGCAAACTAAAGCTGTGAACAATCTCAATCTCTTCGCCATCCATCCTGACACTGCCAATTGGTCCAGTGGTGAGAATCTTTGTTTTCTTGGGATATTCACTTAGTATTATTCTCCAACACCACAACTTGAAGGCATAGATTGTTCTTCTGTCAGCTTTATTCATTGCTCAGCTCTCGGATGCATAATAAATCTTGGAAAAGACCATGACCTAAATCAGGAGCACCTTAGTCTTTAAACTAACGTAATTGTTCTTCATTGTTTTGTAGAGAAGTCTCTGACAGCAGACTGGCCCCAAATAGTGCTAGTACCAAGGATGTTGATATGGATCTAAGTAAGATGAAAACATTGACAATTCAATCATTTCTCCATTTACCATGACCTATATATCATGGCCCATCAACCCAGTGGTAAGAATCTTGGTTTTCTTGATGTTGAGATGCAATCCATCTCAAAGGGTGTAGTCTTTGAACAAGTACCTCAAGCTCTTTTCTCTTTTAGCAAGCTAGGTTGTGTTATCTGCCCAACCCAGGTTGTCAAGTTTTTCTCCGATCCTGATGCCACACTCCTCTTCATAAAGTTATTTCAGAAAGCATGTCCAAAATATACAAGACAAAGTCTGGCTATCCTTGGTTCTAAGCAGAATTCTGGCTGTTTTTCTTCCAAGATAGATTTGTTTGTTTGTTTGGCTGGCAGTCCATGATATATTCAATATTCTTCTCCAACACCACAATTTAAAGACAGCAATTATTCTTCAGTATTCCTCATTTATTGTCCAGTTTTTGCATGAATATAAGTGGAGACTGAAAATATTTCACAAATTTGGTTTATTTCACTTTAGTCCTCAAGGAAATAATAATTTAATAACTTTCAGTCCATATTATATGTTGTAAAAACTTATTTAGAGTAATATTAACTTATATGTTTTTAAACCCTAAATAAAAATCAGCTCTTCATAAATATGTGAAAATATACCATATATGAAGTCAGAGATTTTTATTTTCATTTAGTTTGTCTTACTCTTATTTAGAACAGTTTCCGGAACCCAGTAGAAAAATAAAATATTCATCAAATGAATAAATCAATGATATGGGAAGAAATAAACCTTCTGGTAGTTACAAATAGCTTACATCTGATAATTAATTAATTAATGAACCAGACATATAAAATAATCTAAACAACATTACTAAATTCATATTTAATTTAAAATAATTTCAAGATGATCGAAACGAACACAGTGCCTTATACATTTATTCTGGAGAATTAGATAATCAAATTTCAGTGTTCATTTTGTGAAACTCATCAGAACAATAAAAACTTTAAAGAAAATCTTTACTTTCTTCCATTTCATGTTTTACTGTCAAGGAACTTGAAGATCTATTGTTTGTTGTTGTTATGTGCCGTTGAGTCGCTTGCGACTCATAGTGACCCTGTGTACAACAGCCCTAAACACTGCTCTGTCCTGTGCCAATCACACTGTCTCTAAACTTTTTTCTCTGGTGCTTTAACAAAAGAATAAAGTTAATTGTACAGATAGGTATATTGGTAGATTTCAAATATACAATTTTTTTTAATTAGCTTGCTCCTTTCTAAATGATAGTAAAATATCAATTATATCTCTCGTCCTTTATACTACCTTTGTTTTCTTCTTCCTCTTAACTTTTCTTGTGCTTTTGAGTCGGCCCTCTCTTCTTTTTTCTTTTTTTCTATATGAAGCTCTAAGATATCTTCCCTTTGCAATTCTCAGTTTTCTTTCTTATTTTTTTTTTTAATATTTGTGGGCTAAGAGTGTAAGCTCTCAGTCAGATTTAGTCATCAACTTCTCTGCAGAACTGAAAGTGTGTTCTTTATGTGTGATTTTGATGTGCAACAGAAAAATGACTTTCTGAAAAATTGCTCTTAACAAAAAGATTTCTAGAAGAATCAATCTATCCATAAGTGTCACCGAATCAAGAACAGATTCATTATCCATAAATTACTTCTGATAGAACCTCGTTGAATCTCCGTCATGAATAACTCTGCTGATTGTCATTTAACAACTTCCCCAGCCAGCTGGTTCAGCTGCTTAACTTTGTGTGTGGTTATATTTTCCCTCCTTCAATTCATATTTCCATTTCTGTCTCATCCAGAACACAGCATAGCATGACCTTCTAAGTGAGGAGACAAATGCACTAAAAACAGTGTAAAACAAAACTCCTTTGTGTTAGTTTCAGAATTCATTCTCTGAATTAAATCACACTGAGATTATATCCACCATAACATGGTTTTTAAAGACTGCTATTGGGTTTGTTTGGCCTCAAATAAATTCCAACCTATAGTGACCTAATCAGGCATTTTGAGTCTGATGACAATATGATATATTACTCTGGAGATGAAAAGACAAGGAAAAA
>NW_006399827.1:6123023-6145294 GCF_000299155.1 Elephantulus edwardii
GGCGCAGGATAGAGCAGGGTTTAGGGCTGTTGTGCATAGGGTCGCTATGAGTCGGAAAGGACTCGACGGCACATAACAACAACAACAACAACATAGTGACCTAAGAGAACTGATTGGTGGCCCTGGGGTTTTCAAGTCCCTGATGGTTAAGGAATAGTCCACCAGGTCTTTTTCTACCATGAACCAAATGGTAATTAAAATCACTCACTTTGCAGCTAGTTGCCAAGCGTTTAGTCATTTTGCTACTCAGGCTCTTTTTTCAGAGCCTAGAAGATGGAATGTCTGTGAATCAGAATATGAAAGCTTTCATAAATCTTAGGTCATATTCTTGTCACAGTAGCAAGCTGAGTTATTACCTAAAGAATTAGAATTTCTAGTGAAGATGTCATGGAGCCCTAATGGTGCAATAGTTAAATACTTGAAGAATAATTGAAAGGTTTACAAGCGGCTCCGTGGGAGAAAAAACCTGATCATCTACTATCATAAAGACCCCCATCTAGGAAACTCTGTGGGGCAGTTCTGTTTTAGAGGTTTGCAATGAGTCAGAATTGGTGGAACATAACAACAGAGAAGCTACCAGAAGGACAAGAAAGTATAGGGGGAAAAAAGGCTCTTCTCATCTCTGCAAATCAAGTCCTGTCAAAAGGAGAGAGGAATATTATTACTAGGGTTTTTGTGCCTTTTAAATTTAATTTTTCCACTGCTTGCATTTCTATATTATGAAGAGAAATTAATAGGAGAGAAATGGTAAAAGACAGTCTTTTATTTATTTTTCTTTCTTTTTTTTTTAGAATACTGTGCTCATGTGAAATGTACTGTTATATTGGAGGACATTATTTAATCCTTAAACCTCACTTTCTGTACCCTTTTATTCCTTCTTAAAAGAAATTTACAGGTAACATCTAGGAAAATGGAAGAGTAAAAATGCTCAGAAAATTCTCTCCTCAATGAACGTAACAAGAGGACTGGTGATAGTGATCAGAATCAACTTTTTTTAAACACCCTGGAAATGAAGCAAAACCTTTGGTCTCCATTTACTCGCATCAGCCAGATTATTGTAATCTGTTTGGGGTTCACACTTTTTATCAGTTCCATCTGAAATGTGCTTTCAAACAAAAGCTGGGAGACCCTGAAGCACAGAGGAGAACTAATAACTTTCTTACGATAGTAGATCTCATGTCTTTTGCCCCAAGAGTGTTTAGGAGATTTGAACTGCTAACTTTGAGTTAGCAGATGAACACTTAACCATTGAGCTACTAAAGCTCTTGGGATAAGAAAAGTGCTCATTAAACTTGCTGGCATTCTCTCAGCCTCTGAAAGTCCAACGGAGTGTCACCTATGAGTTGACGCAAAGACACATAACAACCTGCTATACCTTTTATCTAATATCATTCCACACATTTTGCCCAGTTACCTATTTGTTGAATCCCTTATTTCATCATGTAGGTGAGCAGAAATCTCCACTGTGAGAACTCTCCCTTGTGTAAATATGTTATGTACTTCTTTGATATTGTGGTTTCTCTAATGCTCTCCCCCTCTACTGATATCCAATATTACCTTGGAAAGGTAGAATCTCTATTTCTTCTTTCTTTGAATATGTAACACATTAGATGTCTAATATATGAATACGATATTTTCTCTAAATGTCTATGTCTTGTGTAGTGTATTTGTCTTGGCAATAAAAACCCAAATAGCTAGCATTTATTACTTATATACTTAGTCACTCCCACATTCATTCTTATATCTTATGAGAAAAATATAATGATTGGCCTATGCTGTTTTTTCTTATTGTTAGAGATTATTTCTAAATCTTAGACTTTCACTTATTCCTTGACCCTTCTTTCTTCTAAAGTATCGCTTAGGAGAAACTAAAACTCTCCTCTACTCTTTCAACAGAGTTCTAGTTTATTACTGAAGGTCAACCCACTTTGCAGATCACTATTTTCAATTTCTCTATCACTAGTGAAATCACTTTTCCGTGATCACTAGCTTCGTTTTGCTCTGGCTCTCTGCCCACCAGAATCATCAATTCTAGTTAGCAGGCATCATCTTATAAGTCATGAAACTCTTCATTCAGGCTGAGGGATCCCATTCCCCAACCAACAGTTCTCCTTCCTCCAAGCACTGCGTTTCATTTCCAGAAAATCTCTCTCCCACATTTTTTTTTTCATATTAATAATTTCACCTTCTTTCGTCTCCTCAGTCTAAAGGAACCACCTTCACTTTTCGGTTGTTGCCCTGTCATTTGTTATTTTCTAGTTATCTAGTAAAACATCCCAATCATTGACATTTTTTATTCAAATAACTGGTTTGCTTTGTGGACTCTGATACAGAAAAATCCAAGCTGGAAATGGTGAAAAGAAGTAGAAATTCAGAGTAGAGTAGATTCCTTGGTCTTCTCGTGCATTTGAGTGCAGAGTGAAAGTCTAGCGAGGTGAATTACAATTCCACCTCTGAAGCAGTAGTGCCTTGGATTTTGCAATTTAACACAACACAAAACAACTAGTAAGAAACAATAATTACAAGGCTAGAATTTATTTTAAGACAATAATAACAGAAATTTTCATTGTCATTACCATTTTACTACCTAAAAGCTCTAATTACTTTCCAAAAATACTGAGTCGTATTTGACTCAATGACACCTAAGCACAACAACAGAGACAAACAGAGCCACAACTGCTGCTTCCTGTGGCTCCTTTGGGTGGCTATTCTGAAAAAGAGGGAGAGAGAGCAGCTCTGCTGTCCTAACACTTTGAACTGGATCAAACTTATTTGATCCAGTGTATGTATTGATCCAGTTTAGGTTCAACCTGATCTCTGCTGGTTTGATCCAGTTTCAGGTAGTTAGATCTGGTTTCAATCTAGGCAATCCAATCTAGTCCAATCTAGACAAGTTTGGTACAGTTTGATCTATGTGAATCGATCTAGGCTGGTTTGATCCAGTTTGGACTGGCTCAATTCAATTTAGTCCAGTCTGGGCCAGTTTTGATCCATCAATTCAGTTTTGACTGGTCTAGGCCACTCTGAATTGGTCTAGGCGTGTTTGAATTGGTCTGATACGGTTTGATCTGCTTCACAGTGGTTTGATCAGGTTTGAGCTGGGCTGGACCAGTTAGGTCCACTTTGGGTAAGCTCAATCCAGTTTGATATTTTTCTAAATCTGTTTGTTGCAAGTTGAAACAATCAGGACAAGCCTAATTCAGTTTGGGCTGATTTGATCTGTTTTAAGCCATTTCAATCCAGTTTGATATTGTCTGGGCCAGTGTGTTTTGGTCTGGCCTGGGTTGATCTGATTTGGAGTGGTTTTGCCTCTTTGGATCAGTTCAGTCCATTTGATCTTTTGTGATGATTTGAACCAACTGGGACTAATTTGATAGAGTTTGATTTAACTAAAATCGTGTGCCTCCCTGGTGGTTCAAATCTACTAGTGGTTCTGTGAGAGAAAGATGAGCAAATTCTTCACATTAGATTTGTATCTCAGAAACCCAGTGGAGGGTCAGTTGTGAGTTGGTTCTGATTCAATTGCAGAGTTGAGTCTTCCATTAGGGACCTCTGGTGTCTTAGTATGTGTTGCGCTGTTAATCAAAAAGTCTGTAGTTTGAACTTCCCAGATGCTACTCAGGAGAAATGTAGTCAATTTCCTCCTGTAAAGACTTCAGCCTCATAAACCTTATAGGAAGTAGCTTTGAAATAGACTGGACAGCAGTGGATTTAATTGGATTTGTTTCCTTTAAAGTTATTTTCTAACTGAGTCAATTGAAATGAATTTGTTTTAAAAACTTTTGGATATTATCATTGTACCCATCAATGTAGCTATAGAAATTCTGGCCAATGAATCAGAACGCTATAGAAATATTTATCTAACTTTTTGACAGAAAATCAGGGATTCTGGCACTGAATGAGGTAATCATTTAAAGTACCAAATGGCTATGTGGAGCAAAAAGAATGGGTGGGTTTGCAAATAACTGACATGCTTCCTCTGTAGACAGAATATTTTAAGTTACTGATCTATTAAGAAGGAGCAAAACAGATTTTTGTTGTGATATGGGTCACTTGTGCATTGCTGTCAAGTCCAAACCAACTCATGGCTAAGTCTCCAGGAAGTTTTCAGAGGCTGTAAATCACAAAGGAGAAAATTGTCCCTCTTTATCTTGTGGAACAGCTAGTAGATTTGATCAGCTTGCCATGGTTACTACAATCCTTAAAAATTGATAGGAAGAACACACTGATTTAAATATTCATTTTTAAGCCATCTTTCTTTTTTAAAGCTATGTTCATCTTTTAATTTCAGACATGAAAGGCAATAAAAGTGTAATATAAATCCACATTTTATTTCAATATGATTATTGTAAGTTACTTTGCATAAACTATTAATTTGAGTTTAAAAGGTGGCCTAGTGGCAAGAAGCTGCACTGCAATCCTGAAGGCACACGGTTCAAGGTCACGAGCCACTCACGGGGAGAAGGACGGGCAATCTCCTCCCCTACAATTAACTGCCTCTGAAAACCCACTGGAGGGTCAGCTATGGGTATGCTCCAACTCTATGGCACACAACCAACCAACCAATTTCCAATCAAGAGATCAGTGATGAGAAGTGCACATTTTTATCTCTTATCATAGCTTTATAACAGTGTACTGGGTAACTAAAGTCAAGTCTTTCAAAACAATGCTTTCGACAGTCACCAGTCAAAACAAGTCTATGCTCACTCAGTGCTGGAAGAGAGATTAGTTAAGAATAAATTAAAACTTACTATGTACAGTTCTGCCTTTTTCAGAAATGCTCAATGGGTTCAATACTTGGAAAATGCTTACATAACAACAGTGAATATTAATATCAAATGTATTCTTTTTCATGACAGCTTATCAAATATTAACTAAATATCTTGCTCTAGACCTCATTTTTTTTAACAAATATGACATTACTTTTTCAGTAAAACCCTCAACTTACTTTACAACAGGTTTTACTCCAATTGATCAATACTCTATGTTGATAGGAAAATAGAGAATTAAAGTTTGAAAAAAGGCATGTAGATTTTTTTTTCAGTAATTTTTCTTCCCTTCATATTGGTGGTTGTTGGAGCAAATATTTCTCCCTGTTACTCTGAAGTTGCTGTTGTTGTGGGCTGATTCATAGTTGACCATCCAGTGGTTTTCAGATCAGTAAATCTAACAGGAGGTGATTGCCTATCCTTCTCCTTGGAGCAGATGGTAGATTCAAACCTTATGCCTTTGGGATTACAGTGCTGCTTCTTACCACTAGGCCACCAGAGCTCACTGAAGTTACTGATTTGAAAAGTAAATCAAAGGAAACACAATTTGATCATTCTGGAAAAAAATTAAAATAATTTTCTGAATATGAGATTCCATATGCAGAGTCACACTTGAAATTTGACAAAATGGACCAAAGAATAAAAAAATTTCACAGTGTATTTTATGGAAAGCAGTGTCCTCTTCATGAAAAGTGGAGAGAAAAATTCGGCTACAATTAAATTTACACATGGCTTTCTTAAGGAACCGATTAATGAAGTTGTAGTAAGGTAGTAGGCAAGAGACCAAGACCAGAACTAATAAGCTCAGTTTATAGACCAGTTAGGTATAGGGCCTTGGGGAAGTTATTTCAGCTCTCTGTGCTTCAGTTTTCTTATTTGTAAAGTGAGACTGATAGCAGTACTTACTCCATTCAGTTGTTTTCAGAGATAAATGAGTCAATATCTAGAAAGCACTTAAAAGAGGGCCTCACACATTGTGAACTTTTCATTTACACGTATTAAATAAAAACATAAGATCTATTGATCTATTGAGATAACATCAGCCTGTCCGGAGACTTTGATATTGCAGCACACTGACTCAACAATGCATGATTTATGATGAGATGCTATTTATGGAATCTTTTTCCGTATTAATAAGAAGAGGGGCCTCCAAATTACTCCCAGATAATTAAGCTGATGAGAGAAAAGAAGAGAGAAAAATGACTAAACATAGTGAGAGGCAAGGATTAAATTGCCTCGTACTGATCCCTGCAGTCAGGTCTCCCAGGGAGTATAGCTGTTCTCCTACTGAGCAGAACAGTTTAGGAAATAAGTCCTGCTCAGTGGAAACCAGATACAGCTAAGAGTTTAAGGTAGTCAGTCCTGACAGAATGCTGAAGTAGTGGATCAGAGCTGGAAGAGCCATCAAATTCTCACAATTCCACATCACAGACTCTAAGCTCGCCAGGGGAGGCCTGAGAGTTCCATCCAACTGTAGCAGGGAGACTGTTGCTGTCACCACTAGTATTGACCATGGCGGGCGGAGTTAGCTGGCGCAGCCCCAGTCAAGCCAGAAAAGCTTCACAGCTCAAGAGCCAGGAGCCTTCTCCCAAACTCTGACATTCCATCTCATTAAATTACCATGTATCACCTTAAAATGCAGCAGACTATGGAGAAAAACATGAACCAACTCTAGCTCTTGGTCTTTGTGAATTTCTTATGTTCGCTATCTGTCAATATAACCTTATTTGTTTGACAGAAATGTTGAGAGTAATCAAAACCCAATCCAATAGTTTTCATCAAAGTTTCAAGAGCATCAGTGAAATGCACAGAAGGTAATCTAGCTTATTCACTGAGGCCAGCATTCTAGGTCACTAGCCATATCCATATTTAGTGAAAAATGAGGATGCTGTGGTGCTAAGAGCAAAGACACACTGCTGAGAATGTGAATCTAGTCACACTGACCATACAGTCACAGGAGTGAAGGCAAAAATAAATAAAGAAGAAGGAGGAGGAGGAGGAGGAGGAGAAAAGAAAGAGAAATCCTATTGATTTTTCTGTGGGCAGGAGGTACTCTTGTTTAGGGTAGTAATGATGAAGAAATTATATCCCTGGAATGTCTGCAATTTCAGTCCTTCATACAAGTAGCATAGCACAAGCAATATCAATACAAAGCACTCCAGCAACTCCATGAGAATCAAAGCCTAGCCCATCGACTCTATACAGAGTTTATTCACCCACTCAGCTATTCATTTAACAAATGGTTTCTAAACCATTATGATGTTTTTGGTTCTCTTCCTGGTACTGGATAACAAAACAGAAAAGTCTGTATCTCATATAGCTATAAACCCATCATATTTTAGTGAAACACACACACAACCTATATTGATCATAAAATGTTTGTCATATAAACAACATATATCATATACGCATTATAGGTATGTATATATATATATGTCACAAATATATATAATATATATTTACTATAAAATATATGCATTTACAAGATGTTGTAGTTATGCGCTGTCAAGTTGCCTGCGACTCCTAATGACCCTGTATACAAGAGCTCTGAAGCCTGCCCCAGCCTGAGCCAGTATCACTGACTCTGACACACCTACCCCCAGTGTCCCAGTTACCATGTCAATCCATCTCATCCAGGGTCTTAACTGCATATATTTATCAAACAACAACAACAAATATAAATATATAAATATAAAAATATAACAATATAACCATATTATATATATATATATGAAATACCCTCTGATAAGGTGACTTTTGAGAAAAGATTCATTGGAAAATATATTGGCATGAGAGGAGCTAAAGGAGGTAGAGTCCTACTTTAGGGAACTATTTGTACAAAGACTCATAGTACAAAAGGATAAAAGCTGCAGTGTGTGGGAAGCCAGATGACTGGATGGAAACCAAGAGAATGTCATAAAATGGGCGAGTTAACCAGGAGCTCCGTCTCACATACTTTGGGCATGTAGCCAGAAGGGACCAATCTTTGGAGAAGGATATCATGCTTGAAAGCGTTGAGGAGGATCCCAAGAGAGGAAGACCCTGGATAAGATGGATTGACACAGTAACTGGGTTAATGAAGGTAAATGTTTTAGAAACAGTGAGATTGGATCAGTATAGAGCAGGATTCAGCACTATTGTGCATAGTGTCACTATGAGTTGGAGTTTACTCACCGGCACATACCAACAACAACCGGGAGGAAGGTGAGGTAGAACCACGTGCTTTACAGATACTGTTTTTTATTATGATTGAGTAAGGTAATTTTATAAGTTGAGGACTGATGGGATCTAACTGAATTGTATTTTAAAATGATCATTCAGTATTTCTTAGTGAATATAGGCGTAAATATATTGTTGAAACAGTTCAGAGGATGGTGGCCTGGACCACAAGGGGGAGCACTGCAGACTATGAACAATAGCTGATTTTGATATCTCTGATGATAAAGCCTACAGGATTTGCTACTAGATTAAGAGTGGCATTCGTAAATGTTTGTTGCAATTGAAAAGGTTTAGAATATAACTGCATTGCACTTTTCATAAATGTGGGTGACATGACAAATTTAACCTTCAGTGAAGAAACAAATTGATATTTATTATTTACAATAAGATATTACATATCGCACAAGCTGTCAGTGACAAGTGGTTAGCCCAAGTTTCAGGATTCACAAGATTACTAAAGTAAAGCATTATAAAAGTGTATATTATTTTAAAGGAGAAACTAGAAATAAAATAGTTGATTTTCTTTTCACTCCTCAAGATGCTAAAATAATTTACCCAAAGAAAGAAAGATCCACTGAGGGCCTGACAGGATACTAGTCCACATAGATCAATGATGATTAATTTTATAAAACGCAATGTTTGGGAGTGATCACATGAAACACAATGTGAATGAAGGAATGCAGGAAACACAATGTATATGAGTGAAACACAATCTAGAAGAATTTTTTATGCAAACCAACATAAAATAAAAATATATTTTAGATAAAGAAATATATCAGGTTTTAAAAAATAATAAGCGTCAGGAAAATTTGGATTTGTATCAGATTTACTGTTTTAATGATGAATAGGTGAGTTATCTTCAAGGATGGATGGATTCTTACGAAGTGAGCAACTTGGAACTTCTAAAACTCTTTGAAGTGCTGAAAATCTATTTAGAAGAAACTGGTTCTCCTGCGCGTAGATCATAGACAAACCATTCTGGTAGACTGACCTGATTTATCACTGTCCAGCAAGTATCTGGCAGGTACATAAAAGTGAATTGGGCTAACGTTCTTCATTCTTTCTAGGAAGACCAAACTGAATGTGATCTTCTCTGAGAAATTTATAGGTTAATAAACATTGAGGTCAATCAAGCAGAGTACAGACAGAAGATGAGCCAATAATGAAACACTACCAAGTAGGACCTTCTGAAATAGCACATATTTAGTGAAGTTATCCACTTATCCAAGCATCATTATTCTTTTGTGTATAAATACAAATGAAATAATAGTTGCACAAAGATAATTGAGACAATATTTCTACCCTGTGGAAGCAAATACCTCATTTTAATTCAATGTAAAATACCACAGAAGTTATTATCTTAAAGACTATTTACATATTTCAGTTTGATATTCTTACCACTTTATCCAACCCTATAGGAGTATGAGTTTATAGCATTTGAATTTCCTCGTTCCCTTTGAAATTAGCAAAGACCATATGACTTGTTTCAGTCAACGAAATATGAATGGAAGTGGTCTGTGTCACTTCTCAGAAAAGGTTTCTTCTCTGTAAAGGAGCCAGGTCATGACTTACCATGCCTCCTTCTCCCTGCAAAGCACAGATTGAGCTAGCCTCAGCCAACCCAGTTCTTGAATAGTTATAATAAGCAAACCGTTATTTGACAATCTCTAATGGATATGGATTGAGATTGTCAATCAACCCTTTTGGTACGCAATCAGGAGATGTACTGTACTGTGAAAGCATGTAGTCTGAGACCTCTTCAAATGACTGAGGAGTAATGATGTCAGTTTGGTGTGCATCTGATTCAAGCCATGGTCTTTTCAGTTACCTGCTATGCTGCTGAGAGTTGGACAGTGAATAAAGATGTCAGAAGAAGAATTGCTGCCCTTGAACTGTGATGTTGAAGAAGAGTACTGAATATTCCATAAACTTCCAAAAGAACACAAAGATACAGTCCATTTTTTTTTTTCATCTTACTTGGATCCACAATTAACACCATTGGTATTAGCTGTCAGGAAATAAAGAGAAGTATTGCACTGGGAAAGTCTGAAGTTAGGGACCCTTCCAAACTATTGAGGAGTAATTGAAGCCAGTTTGAGATCTAAGATGTGTCTGATTCAGGCCATTCTCTTTCTGACCACTTGCTATCCAAGAGATGGATAGCAAATATAGAAGACAAAAGATACAGTCCATTTTCTCTTGGAGAAGTACAGCCAGTGGGAAGCAAAGAAGAAGCTTCATCTCAGATCCTTTGATCATGCTGCTAGGAGAGATTGTTCCTTGGAGAGGGATATCATGCTTGGGAAAGTGGAGGGGTGTCAAAAGAGAGGAAGATCCTCACCTATATGACTTGACATGGTGACTGCAGTAATGGGCTAGAGTGTATTGGAGATTGTGAAGATGGCATGTGATAGGACAGTGTTCAGATCAATTGCTCATAGGGTCACCATGAGTCATGCTTGAATCAACAACACCTAACAACAACTAGATATGTATAGAGCAAAGGGTTAATTGATGTTGATTTTCGGTAGTGAGTCTAAGTGCTTGGCTTAACCTAGACTGACATATGAGCAGGGCTATAAGGGCAAATAATAGTCATTAGCAAGGGTAAGGAAATTAAGAAAACTGCCCCACAATATCAGAGCTTACTTAGGACCATGACTTAGCAAGTAAGTAAGACTGAATATAAAGGAATAAACTTAAAAGGTAGTGATCTTATGTATGTACAGGTAAGAGAGAGAGAGGCATATTTGTGAAACTTTTCATAGGTCATTGTAGCTGGAGGACCCATGTTAGTAAACTTTTAATAGATGATACTGGGGAAATATTGAAGGAATAACTAACAGTTAATCCTTTTTTAAAAAGTAAGCTTACTTTAGTTACTTTTTTCTAGAAACAAGTTATTTTTTAATTTTTATTGTATTATTTTTACGTGTACCGTCAAATCAGATATGACTGGTACAGGAGGAGATTGCCCCCTTCTTCTCCAGCAAAGCATCTGGTGGATTTGAACCGCATACCTCTGGGATTGCAGTGTAGCGTCTTGCCACTAGGCCACCAGAGCTCCCTTAGAAACAAGTTATATATTTATGAACTATTCCAAGCATTCAAATGAATGTCAAGTATAATATAAAAAAATCACTATGTACCTGCCACCTAGCTTGAGAATTAAATTACAAATATCATTAAAATGACTGTGCATATATTCTCTGATCACTTCTTTTCCTTCATTTGTTTTAAATCTAGCAACTTAAGTAATAGATACTATTTTCTTTGTTATTTTTAGAAGATATTTGATGCTATCATGCTGTATAATTCCTTTTTCCTTGTTGGTATTGTTGTTCTATTGCTCTAAGAATAGATTGTAATATTTCACACACACAGGTTTATTCATTGAAAATGTATGATGCTTAGTTCTTCAGATACAGCACAATTTTTCTGCTCTTTGCCCTATAAAGAACATTTAAATTGTTTATCATTTTCCCTATTATAAATAGTAATACACTGAACATTTAGTAAATGTCTTTTTGAAGAGATGTGCCTGTGTTTCTTGAGGTACACCTGAGTAGAAAACGGCTGGGCCTAAAAATAAGTGAATATCCAAACTAACTGTTGTTGTTGTTGCTAGGTAGCATCAAACTGAGTACAACTCATAGTAACCTTGTGAACAACAGATAAGAAACCTGTTCTCTCCTATCTCTATACTTAAGATCTCTGACACACTTGAGGAAATGAACTAGAAATTGCTAAATGAAATACACACACACCAACAACACACCAGCACAGACACACAAGCCAACCACATAAATTTATCATAGGAGCCATAGAAAATAATTAAAGAACACTGAAGCAATGTATTCACATGATCTTTAACAAGATGGATCCATCAACCTTGAACAAGATAGATTGACATGGGAACAGCAGCAATGGGTTTGAGCATGGCAAAGATCTGGAGGGTGGTACAGGATAGGGCAGGGTTGTGATCTGTTGCTTATTGGGTGAATCACAGTTGAGGAGATAACATACCACATCCACCTGATTTGATTTGATTCAGAAAGCTCTGGCTGCCATATGCAGATTTAATTGAATTTAGTAAAAAATGTCTGATGATCTGAACTAAGACCGAGTCTAAAGGAGGTGAATATAAGTGGCCTAGTGACAAGAAGCTGATGTGAAATCTTGAAGGGATGCAGTTTGAGGCCTCCAGCTGTGCCAGGAGAGAAGGATGGCCAATCACCTCCCATTCTCTTAACTGCCTCTGAAAACCCACTGGAGGGTCAGTTCTGGTTTGGTTCTGACTACAGTACACAAACCAACAACAGATCTGGATAAACTCTATGGAGAAGAAAGTGATGATGAATTTGGTTTATATGTTTATTAGAGACCTAGACCAATGTTTTTCTTTGTTTTTCATGGAGCTCTGATGACCTAGTAGGGCCATTGTTAGACTTACTTTTTGGCCCCCTTCCCCAAATGTACATAAGAATTAAATGGACTGAGTGCACGTCACCTGTCTATGCGGGCATGTTCCAAAGTTTAAATGCTTTTTTTTGACTCTTGGCCAAAATTTAGAAGATGCTGTGAATATCATTTTGAACTTGTGTAAATATATGAAAGAGAAAAACAAAACAAAACAAAACAAACCACAAATGATGATTAAATTCAATGTCTTACCTCTCATCTCTATTTCAATATGGTGGTGTGGTCCCTGGGGAGTTGTGTTGCTGCTGCCTCAGAAAGGGCACCACTTTAGTGGTTCAAATCCATCAGTGTCTCAGAGGAAGAACAACCACAACCTCTGTATGATTTATAAACTTGGTAACCAGAGTGGCAGCTAGGAGTCAGTTGCAACTCCAGAACAATGAGTTTGAGTCTTTTAAGTTTTCCTATTGTCTAATAGATAATTTCTGATTTTAAAGGATTAGATTTCCATTTTTCCATATTTAAAGGAAGTATTTTAAGTATGGAATATTTTTAGAAAATGTTGCTGTGTACCATACAGTAGGAATCAACCCATAGCTGATCCTCTGGTGGGTTTTCAGAAGTAGTTAATGGCACAGGAGGAGATTGCCCATCCTTCTCCTGCAAAACCACAAGCCTTTGAGGTTGGAGCACAACTTCTTGCCACTAGGCCACTAGAGCTCCCCTCACCACTACCTTTTTTAAATAAATGGTCATAAATTTCCTAGGATAAGATTTAGACATATACAGTTTTTCAAATTTTGCCCTTATATTTCTGTTGGTTACAGTTAATGCTTACTAGCCTGTTAATTGAGAGGCTGGGTAGATAAAGCTGTACCCTAGTCTTGAGTTAGGCCTTGAAGAAATGTATTTGAATATGGAAATAAAAAATATGTTTTGTTAGCAAAATATTAATGGATAAAGACATGTGCTCTGGCTTACTCTAACAAGATAATAGAGTTAATTGTGGCAGTGCTTCAGATGAATGGATAGAAAATCAGGAATAATTATTCATTTACTGATGGGCAAAAAGCCGAGAAATATCACTCTGTGTGTATATAGAGAGATGGAAAAATTTCATTTTCACCACTATAGTAATGGATATTGCTTAAAAGTTCTTACTTTGAAAATGTAATAATTAGTGGTAAAAAACACATGGTAATAACCATTACATAATTATAGTACAACTATGTCTTATTATTAACTTGACGGTTCTCAAGAAAAATAATTTCTGGAGAAACTGCTAATCATCACAACTCTTACTGTTAGGTGTTATTGAGTTGACAACAACGTATAGCAAGCCTGTGAATTACAGATCAGAATCTTGCCCTGTCCTACACTATCTTCACAATTTCCAAGTGTGGTAGTTTTTCCAAAGACTGGCCCCTCCTAACAGCATGCTCAAAGTACCTGAGACAAAATTTCGCCCTTCTTGCCTTGTTACTGAACACAAGGGGTTCTTTCTGTAGTCAATTGCCAATGAGACAGATGGATTGCAATATCCATAGCACTTTATTACAGATCTGGGAGAAAGCAGTGAGATCCTTCACAGAGACTGCCTCGCCATCTGGGAGTGCTCATCAGGCTTTTATACCAGGGCTGGTGCCTGCAGACAAGGGTCACTGTGAGTGCGACAGTATTTAACAAAACAATAACATCAACATAAAGAGAGAGATCTGCTGGCCCAGTGGACAGAAGGCAATACTACCAAGCCAAAGGTGGGTGACCTTTAATCTGCAGCCCGCAGGCCAGTCTTCAACTGTTTTTGTTCAGACATTCCTCTAGGTCGTATAGCCCTTGTGTACAAGTGTACAGTGGTCACTTGTGGTTGCTGTGAGGCTGAACACTATGACCCTGATGTGTCAAATGCGTTAATTGTTGGTTACCCAATGTGGACAGAGAGTGGGGTGGAGCTCCCTGATTAGATTAAAACAAGCTTGGAAGGAGGAGTGGCATCCACTTCCATAATAGCTTGCCTCTGGAAACCCTATGAACCTGGAGAGAGGATGAAAGGCACCCAAGGGAGGACTCTCCTTCATAGGGTAGCTACTTGATGGCACTTAACAACAACAACAACAACACTAGGGCCACGTACTAACTTTCTTAACTATGCACTTTTGTTAGTAAAATTAAATACTTTCTACATTTGGAAAAGAAAAATCAAAACAAAAAACCATTCACATACAGATACCAGTAAGCTGACAATCTACAAAAGAGTTAACACATGACTGAGAAAAACAGGCCTGGAAAAGATAAAGACTAACTCAGAAAAGGCTCACCTCCCCTCCTGGCAAACAGGCGGATTAAGATACAATTTACATATAACTGGGAGAAACAGTTTCAAAGAAGTAAGCACTGAGAAAGATGCTTTTCCTCTCCTGGTAAACAGACCACTTGAACTATTTGACATGACAATAGAAAGGAAAGAAAGATTTCTGAGGCAAAGTAACCAGTGGGCTGGAGAAAACTGATGTCTGTTTTAGTTTTATAACTGAGATGATAGATAGATTGACAGACAGACAGACAGAGAGACAATCCTGAACTTACTAATAACACCCATCAGCCTCTAATAACAACCTGATCTTACTTCATCCAAGAGAGATTTGTTTGTTCTTTTGACAGTTTGTGAGATATTCTGCATTCATTTCCAACAACACAATTCAAAGACATCAATTCCTCTGTAGATATTCTTATTTATATTGTTCACCTTTCACAAGCATAGGAAGCAATTGAAAATACCATGGCTTGGATGATATAGTCCTTAGTCCTTAAACTGGTGTCCTTTTGTTTAGCACCATGGAGATGTTCTCGACAATGGATTTTTTTCAATGCAACATGCTTTTTTGATTTCTTGGCTGCAACTACAGTGGTCCTTTGGATAACAAATGTAAGTAAAATTAAATTCTTGACAACTTCAATCTTCTCTTTGTCTATTCTGATGTTGCCTGTGGTTTTAGTGAAGAGAATTTTAGTGTCCCTGATGTTGAGATGTAATCCATATTGAAGGCTGTCTGTCATCTTTGATCCACTTCAGCAAATACTTCAAGTCTTACTTTCTACAAGCAAGGCTGTATCATCTGCATAAAATGGGTTGTTGACCAGTTTTCCACCAGTTATAATGCCACATTCTTGCTCATATAATAAAACTTTATGAATTATTTTCATGCAAGTTGAACAAGCACGGAGAAAGGATGCAGCTATGACATACACATTTTCTGATTTTAAACCAAGAAGTGATCCTCTTAATCTATTTGGACAACTGCTTCTTGGTCTGTACATAGATTTTGCATGAGTACAAATAAAAAGTGTGGAAAATCCATTCTTCTCAATGTTATCCATAATATATAGTGATCCATACAGGCAAAATACTCTGTTCAGTCAATAAAACATAAATGAACATGTTTCTGGGCTTCTCTATTTTTAGCCAGGATCCATCATCAGACATTAACAATGGTACCTCTAGTTGTATGACCTCTTCTGAACCCAATTTGAATTTTGGGCAATTCTCTATTGATGTTGCAATTCCAGTCATTTGTAAATAAAATTCAGCAAGATTTTACTTTCATATGATATTAATTATATTGTTATAGGGATTTTTTTTTTATTTTGTCATCACAACTATTGGATGCTATAATGCATAAACTGACTGCTACAACAAAGAACTCTTGTGAGTTACGTGACCTCAAGTTAACTTTGACTTATAGTGACCATATAACCAACAGATCTGAATCTTATCCTATTCTATACCACCCTCATGATTTATGGCATGCTCAAGTCACTATTGCAATCCTTCTCATTGAGGGTCTTACTCTCCTTCTCCAACCCTCTCTCTACCTTCCACAGCATGATCTCTTTCTCTAAAAACTGTTGATTTCTCTTGAAAACAAAGAAGAATTAATTATCCAATACAAAGTGTTGTCTTCTGGTTGTCAAAATCTATTGTATCTATGCCAGATTGGTGTTCTAAATCTTTCTTACCTTTGATGACAAACGTGCTTTACCAGATTTCTCTGCAATCTTTAGATTTTCAATGTGTAAAAGCATTAAAGTGTATATAATTTTGTGGTTGCTATGGTATTAGTAGTACCTTTGAGAATAAAATAGTAATAGGGTCATCACTACTCTGTTACAATTAAATCATCATACTCGTTACTCCTCATGTCCCTTTGCCATGAAAGTACAATATGATAAATGGTCACATAATTAAGTACTCCACCACAACCTGATAATTTTAAATAGCATTTTCAAGTAAATATGCTAGAGTGGGTTTGCTTTTGGGTAGCATTGTAATAAATAAAATGTCAACGTCTTTGACATGAAAATCTCAGCACAGATGGCTCCCCTGTGGCATGAGTAGTCCATTCAATTTACTTGCTTAATGCTGTCATTGTCACCAACATATAAAGAGCAGTAAGTATTGTTTATTCAATAAACAATAAAGGGGAAACTGATTTTAGTTTTCTAACTTACCTAAGTAAAATTAAAGCAATATTTTCAAACCTCTGTATGACATATTTTGGACATGTTACAAGGAGAGACAGGTCTTTGGAGAGGGACATCATGCTGGGCAGAGTGGAGGGACAGCGCAGGAGGGGAAGACCCCCTATGAGGTGGTTTGATTCAGTGACTGGGGCACTCGGGATGGGTGTGTCAGAGGCAGTGAGATTGGCACAGGATAGAGCACGGTTTAGAGCTGTTGTACATAGGGTCGCTATGGGTTGCAAACGACTCGACGGCACATAACAACAACAACAACATCATCATGAAATTTCCTAGCAGGACCTAACAACAACAACGTTTTCTGAATAACTTTTAAAAAGTAAAGCTACTTGTTTAATCTCTGTCTTTTATTAACTCTTACCAGATATATATTGATTGAATGAACTGAGCATCATTTTATTTCTCTTCTGCTGTTCAGTCTTCAAAGCAAGCGGGAAGAAGACTGAAGAATCCAGACAACACAAGTAAAATTTCATTCTTACTAAATAATTAGTTCTTGGCTCATCAGATGGATTTTATAGAATTGAAATTATGTTCAAATTTAAACCTAAAATGTTAATTTGTGAAGAAGATTTTCACCTTAGCACTTTTTCCCTTCTCCAAATGCATTCTGCATTAAGTTTGCTGCTTTAAAGTACTATATATGGTGAATCAGCAAACAACTGCGGAAGGTATGAATTATTTTGAATGCAGCTTGGTTATTATTATTTGGTAAGTGTTTTAGAAAGCATTAGCATTAAGTGAATGTTGACAGAAAGGGTGTATGCATATTTAGCCATTTAATATAATGTGTTTGTAATACCAAGTAGAAGTGGCATAAAATAAGTTCTCAATATTGAATAAATCTTTTAGCAACATGCATTATAAATTTTAAGTGACTGGCATGAAATATGCATAGAACGTGTGCTTATTAGTAGGTTTAGACTGTTTCATTTTGAAGTAGCCATTAATATTGTAATGACCTTAGGTATACAGTAATAAGCTTTTTAGAGAGTTGTCTATTAAGCCATTCTATATTTAGCTAGCATAGGATAAATTTAATAATTACAAATGCTCATGCACATAGACTGAAAAGAATATTTATGTAAAAAATTCTTTTGTGAAATGAACACAAGTCTCAAAATGATGCATGAAAATCCTTCAGTGGATCATATCCTGTCTTCTCCTTTACAACTCTAGTTTACTCAATATCTAAAAGAAATAAATCTTATATACTCTTTCCCATCCCACCCCCTGCCTTGTTAGAACCCTGATGGCATAGTAAGTTAAATGTTGGATGCTAACCAAAGTTCAGAATTTAATACCCTCCAACAACTTCTCAAAAGAAAGAGGAGCCAGTTTACTCCAGTCAAGGTTTACAGTCTTAGAATTTGATAGGGAATCACAATGATGTCGTGGCAGTGGGTTTCACTTTGCTTTGAATTTTTGTTTTAGATAAAACAACCTGGGTTTTGTTTTATTTCATAGTACACAGTGCCTGGGCAATTGGTAGTAATCAGAAATGGCATTAGAATTCCCATTTTTTTTTTCAGATATTGCCAAGAGTGTCACCTCAACAAACTGAAAAATCTCTTTAAACTTCATCTCATCTACAAAATGGGATACAGTATAAAGGGTCTGTGAGCACACTTAAGAAATTGTCGTGACTGAGAATTTGTATTCTGTTAACTTTCCTAATAAACCTCATAATCACGATTATGGTTCATGTGCTTTTGGACCCAGTAGAGCAGTTAAGGTTGCTGTTGGAATGAGTAGAAATAGCTCAGGAACATGGGGGACCATGTGTGACTTTGTAGAAATTACTTTTGTACTGTATATGTTATTGATGGATACAGTTCCCCTTTGTGGAATTGGTGGAGGTCAGACTGGGTCATCTCCATGCTGTTTACATTCTTTTGATACTGTAGTAGTTAATGTTATCGTGTGTGTGTGTGTGTGTGTGTGTGTGTGTGTGTGTGTGTGTGTGTGAGAAAGAGAGAGAGAGAGCACGCGCGTGCATTTTGTAGTCAAACTCAAGCCTCCAAGAAAGTATTCTTTCCAAAGTGAACATGATGTGATAGTTATTATTACCCATGGCATAGTAAGACTCGTCCCCTAAAAATAAAGCCCTAAAACCCACACCTCACTGCCATTAAGTTGATTTCAATTTATATTGTTGTTCTTTGGTGCTGTTGAGTCCAGTACAACTCTTAGTGATCCTATGAACAATAGATCTGAACTCTGTTCTGTCCTTTCATTCTGATCATCTCTGACAAATTTCAATATGTTCTCTTAGAAATGGAATGCAAGAAAATGATCATTCTAAGCATTAGTGAACTGAGATAGACTGCCGCTTTGAATCAGACAATCATGTGATCTACTGTACCAGGAATTAAACTGATGAAGAATGTGAAAAAGACATTTCCAAGATCTATCCTAAAGCACAAAGTTGTGAGTAATAGGATACTATACATACACATACAAGGAAGGCATGTTAATATGACTATTATTCAAATATGTGCACCAACAAATAAAATCAAAGAGGAGGAAATTGATTATTTCTACTAACTTTTGCAGGATGAAATGAATCAAACATGCAATCAAGTTGCAATGACAATTTTTGGTGACTGCAATGGTAGGGAACAATGACACAGGAATGGTAGTTAGAAAGTATGGATTTGGCGACAGAAATGAGGCGAGAGATCAAATGGTTGAATTTTAGATATTTGATTATTTATTCATAGCAAATACGCTTTTCAAAAAAGAAAAAACTGATGTTATCCATGGATCACACCTGAGGGAATGCACAGAAATCAGATTGACTACATATATGGAAAGAATCATCAGAGAAGCTCAATATGAGCTGTCAAAACCAGACAGTTGCTGAGTGTTCAATACATCATCAATTTATTCACGTGCAAGTTCAAATTGAAGCTGAAGAAAACGAAAATAAGTCCACAAGAAGCAAAATAAAACTCTCTCACTTATCTCATCTGAATTTCAAAATCATCTTAAGAACAGGTTTATGGTGATTTTGTTGTTGTTATGTGCCATCAAGTTGTCTGTGACTCATAGTGATCCTGTGTACAAGAGCCCTAAACCCTACTCTATCCTGCACCAACCTCACTGTCTCTGACACACCTAACCCAATTACCCCAGAGATTGAATCAATCCATCTCATCAAGGGTCTTCCTCTCCTGTGCTGTCCCTCCACTCTCCCAAACAGACTGGTCCTTGCTTGCAACATGTCTAACATGTCCAAATTATGGCAGATGAAGCTTCAAAATCCTTGCCTCCAAAGAGCATCCCAGCTTCACTCTCTCTAGGATGAACCTATTTGTTCTCCTAGCAATCCATGGTATGTATATTCAACATTCTTCTCAAGCACCACAGCTCAAAGGCATCAATTCTCCTTCTATCATTCCTAGTCATTGTCCAGCTCTGACACATAGCAAGCAAGTGCAGGCCATGGCCTGGTTCAGGCACACTTTAGTCTTCAGACTGACATCATTGCTTTTCAGTACTCTGGAGAGGTCCCTGACAGCAGACTTTCCCAATGCAATTCATCTCTTGATTGCCTGACTGTTGGTGCCAAGAAAGAATATTGATTGTAGAGCCACACAGACTAAAACTGGTAACAATCTCAATTTCGTCACCATCTATCATGATGCTGCCAATCATCCCAGTGGTGAGAATCTTTGTTTTTTTGATGTTGAGCTTCAATCCATATCAATCCATATTGAAGGCTACAGTCCTTGACCCTCTGCAGCAAGCGCATCAGGTCCTCCTCAGTTTCAGCCTGTAGGGTAATGTCATTTGCATAAAGCAGGTTTTGATGAATCTTCCACCAATCCTGATGCCACATTTCTCTTCATTTAGTCTAGCCTTCCAGATGATCTGTTCTCCATAGAGATTGAAAAGGTATGGATTTTATGGTATTGAACACCAGTGATCAACGACCAGAGGAGCTGTAGGATGACATCAAAGATATCATCCATATAGAGAGCAAAAGATCATTACAAAGACAGCGGAGAAACAAACAAAAAAAAGGATATCAGAAGAGACTATGAAAATTGCATTAGAATATGAGAAGCCAAAATAAAGGGAAGAGATTTTTAAGATTTTTAAGTTAAAGGGCTGAACAGAAAATTCCAAAGGTCAGCTCAAGAAGACAAAGAAAAATATTACAACAAAATGTGCAAAGAATGAGTCCGAGAATAAAAAGAAAGAATTTTCTTGGCATTTCTTGAGCTGAAAAAACTAAAGAATAAAAAAAAAAAAATCCCAACCCAACAGAACACCAAATTCAAGCCTCGACTTTCAATACTGACAGATGCTATGGGCAAAGTCTTGAATGATCCAGGAAGGGTTAAAAGAAGGCAGAAGAAATACACAAGAGTCATTGTACAAAACCAGAACTGTTTGACACAGAAAAATGTCAGGAAGTACCATGTGAACAAAAGTCTAACTCATATCCACCCTGTACGTTAGAGTAGACTTTGTCCTAGGATTTCCAAGGTTTTAAATCTTCTTTGGAACAAGACTACCTCACCTTTCTCCTATGGATTTGCTGGTGGGTTCTATTGGAAGCAGGAGTGGCATCCACTTCCTAAACAACTTCCGAAACTCTATGAACTTTGATAAATGTCGATGGTTGTAGAGGGGCTTCAGGCCTTTTGTTCATAGGGTCACTACGGGCCGTGCTCAACTTGAAGTCAATCAACAAGAAGAAAAACAACACATTGATGCCTGAATCCAAGGAAGAAGAGTTACATTCACATAAGGCTATATTGAGGGAGGCTGGAGTATTATGGTGCCGGAAGCCATTTTGTAAACCAGAATCTGAAGGAATTAAAATATCTGACAGCCAGATAGGGAGATTCAACAAAACAGACCAAGAACTAGGACATTGAAAATAAGTCTCTTTAGATCCCTTTTAATGTAAACAAGCTCCTTTTTAAAAAAAAATTAATTTTCATGCATGCTATGTAGTCCTACCATTGACTTGCTGAAAAGAATTAGAGTTATGTTGCAGAATGTCTCATGTTTTTAGCATTGGCTGAAAAATTCTTGGTCACATTTTCAACTTGCTTACCTATCCCCAGTATCTACTCAAAATAAATCAGAAGTTTTGATTAGAACTCGCATCAAGAATTTCATGATCTTGCACATCCAAAAACTTCTCCAGTAGGGTAAAAAGGGAAGCCACTGACTGGGAAAAAGTATTCAGTAATAACATATCAAGTAAGGGACTTATATCCAGAATTTATGAAATACTTGAGCACCACAACAAGATAAAGGTAAATAATCCAATAGAAAAATGGGCACAGGATATGAACAGGC
>NW_006399827.1:6146534-6154200 GCF_000299155.1 Elephantulus edwardii
AAAAAGAATTTCATGATCTTTGTTTAAGCTCCCTTTTCCTGAGGTAAAAGTAAGCAAGTGGCTTGGATTGTCTAATCTCTTTGCAAATTTTCAAATGCTCTTTGCAATATTGGTTTTCTCATCTGTTGTTGTTGTGCATTGTAGAGTCAGAACCTACTCATAGCTGACCCTCCAGCTGGTTTTGAGAAGCTGTGAATCGCATGGGAGGAGATGGCCTGTCTTTCTTCTACAGAGCAGCTAGTGGATTCTAACCACTTGCCTTTCCATTGGCATAGTATCTCCTTTTCATTAAGCCACCAGAGCTTTCTGGAACAAACTGAATTCAGCAAAGAAATTTGTATCTGCATATTTGATTTAAAGGGATGTCCCTTACATATATGACAGAGGAGTTAAAAAGGTAAAATTCTGAAAGGTGGTGCTAGGGTAAGAGAAATAGTAAAAAGTCTTTCAGAAATATTCTAGTAGGGATATCAGACAAGGCATTAATGTCAGATAATAAGTGAAGCTTAGGAAAACACCATGAAGTAACTGGGAAACTATGATTCCCTTTTGCCACGTCTATGGATTTGTGGCTTAGAGGAAAGGAGCTGTACTGCCAACCCAAAGGCAGATCGTTCAGTTAACTGCTTCAGAAATCCTGCTGGAGTGTCAGCTCTGAGTTGATTCTGACTTGATGGTACAGAACAGAAATGGCTCTGGAGTCCAATACCTTTTAGTAGATCTA
The DNA here is from genome assembly GCF_000299155.1 of Elephantulus edwardii. Taxonomy (NCBI): domain Eukaryota; kingdom Metazoa; phylum Chordata; class Mammalia; order Macroscelidea; family Macroscelididae; genus Elephantulus; species Elephantulus edwardii. Next base: position 6,147,259 of record NW_006399827.1, read on the forward strand.
GGACCATTGTTGATCAACAAGGCCAAAGAGTTAGGAAGATAGACTGGATGCTGAACTTAGGAGAATCGCAATACACGCATTCTGTCAGGCATACTGCATGTCTCTCACTGTGCCTGTTTGTGATAGGTCTTTAGAATTAAATGTTTCACTTTGCATTTGCCTTCTAAATTTTGTGCTACTCTTTCCTCATGCATTTATTAGCCGACTATTTTAAGAGAACTTTCTTCATTCACTAGATCTATTCGGCAACCCAGAAATGAATACTAGCCAATTCCTATTAACTGTCCTTCCCAGAGCAACAAGCTGTCATCCGAGCAACTTTCAATAGAGTCAGATGAATGACCTTTCTCCCAGCACTCATTTTCTTTTATCCTCTATCTTTTGCTTTTCTTTCTCCTTGGAGAGGATTTTTCTAGGATACCTCTGGTTTCTCTTATATTAACTAAATTCCATCACTTTTTCACATTATTAATTTTAATATTCTGATTGTCCCACATTACACCCTTCTATTGTAAGGAGGGACAGGTCTTCAGAGAGGGACATCATGCTGGGTAGAGTAGAGGGACAGCGCAGGAAGGGAAGACCCTCTATGAGGTGGATTGATTCAGTGACTGGGGTAATCGGAATGGGTATATCAGAAGCAGTGTGATTGGCACAGGATAGAGCAGGGTTTAGGGCTGTTGTACTCGGCAGCACATAAAAACAACAACAACATTGTTACAAATACCTGTAGTGGTTTCTCCTACAATCTTGGTTTTCTACTTTGGGGCCCACAGAGAGTACCTCTCCTGTTGACAGCACATCTCTAGACACCAACATGAGAAAGTGCCTGTGCTCCCACTGGATTGACTTTTCCCCCCTATTCAGACATCTTTTAATTTTCTTTAAGATATTCTTCACATTATTTCTAACAAAATGTTGAGAGACTAAATCTGGAATTCTACAATAAGAAGGCAGAAATGATGAAACCAATTTTTATTGACATCTTGAATTTCCATTGGAAGGAATGAAGATAGATGGATTGATAATTAGGCCCAGGAACCCTCAAACAATAATATTTTTTAATAAAGTTAAAACACTCCAACAATCTAGAGCTTAGAGAAACATCTTGGAAAGAAATTCATCTTCACTTAGAAGTAAGATAATAATACGTGTTCTACATTCATTAATTTGGCATGTTCTTAATGACCCAGCTATACTCTTAAATATTGTGTGCATTAACCTGAACACGGGTTTAGGCAGCAAGAAGGGTGACTGACCTAAATCTGGTGGAGTTCTTCTGATGCTCTTGGGAGCCTATACTGTTTTTTTCAAAGGAGAAAAATTTAAATGGAAAGATCTCTTGAAAGCTTGAAAAGCCTTAATCAATGATAGAAAATTCCTCTACTTTGAGACTTCCTAATAAACAAGATATATATATATAAAATATGTATATATATATATATATGGAATAATATATTAGGAATAGCATATTAGGAATAATATATTAATATAAGAATAAATATATTCTTGAAAATCTTGTTAGAAAGAGGAGAATATCCAAGATAAATAAACACTCAACAAGGAATTCTGCAAAAATAGTTGCTTTAGAAAATCAATACCATCCATGTGGCTAAATTGGGAGAAAAATGTTTTTTCATAACAGGAATTGTGGAGTATTAATTCTGAGGCTCTAGTAAATTACAATGGCTGGTCAAGGGGTTCGTGATTCTTGGAGTCCCGGTGGTGTGATCACTTGGGAGGTACAAAGATCTCATTAGGCGGCAGGCATTGTCAGAAAGAAAATATGAGAGCTCCACTCAGAATTGTCTTTGCTACCAATTGTAATGATGGTCAGATTATGTTCTTTTGTCAGCTGACTCTACAAACATGCACTTTTTGTTACTGCTAGTGTTTTGATAGTTGAAAATTCTGTAAGATTTTCTTCTGGCTTTAGACACAATTTTGTGTAATTGGTATTTGTGGCTCTATCAACAACTTCTTAGAAAATTAGGAGAATATTTTTTTAAAAAATATTTTGTTTAAAATACTAATAATGTTTCTGTTCCATTTAGAATTTACAAAACAACGTTTTTAATAATCAAATAATTTTCTTCTTTTTTGTCATGAGTAGTTGAGTTGCCTGTGACTCATAGCGACACTGTGTACAACAGCTCTAAAGTCTCCCCTGCCCTGAGCCAGTGTCACTAACTCAGACACACCTACTCCTTTTCCCCCAGTTACTGTATCAATCCATCTCATCCGGGGCCATTCCTCTTTTGGTGGTTTATGGTATCTTCAACACTCTTCTCCAGCACCACAACTCAAAGGCATTAATTTTTCTTCTGTCATCCTTAGTCATCGTCCAGCTCCCTGATTCATAGCAAGGACCTATGAAGACCACGGCCTGGATTAGGCACACTTCAGAGAGACATTGTTGCTTCTCAGTGTTCTGGAGAGGACTCTGACAGCAGATTTTCCAGGTACAATTTGTCTTTTTCAAGAATGCTATTTGTGAAGCCAAGCAAGCTGTAATTATTAACAACCTCAATCTCTTCCCCATCCATCATGGTGCTGCCAACTGGCCCAGTGGTGAGAATCTTTATCTTCTTGATGTTGAGCTACAATCCATATTGAAAACTAGTCTTTAACCTTCTGCAGCAAGCACGTCAGCACCTCTTCAGTTTCAGCAGCCAAGGTTGTGTCATTTTCATAATTTAGGCTCTTGACTATCTCTTCTGCATATAGATTGAAAAGATATTGGAGACAGGATGCATCTCTGATGCTCTCCATTTCTGATTTTTAAGAACTATTTAAGCAATCTACAACTATATTAATTACTTATTCTATGATTAAAATTTAAAAGAAATGTTGTTGTTATTGTGGACCATCGAGTTGGAACTGACCGTTAGCTGACTGTCTTGGTTTTTCAGAGGCAGTTATTTGAATGGGAGTAGATTCTCCCAAAGAGCAACTAGTGGATTCATACCACATGACTTCCGGATTGCAGCTCAGCTTCTTGCCATGAGGCCACCATGATCTGGTGAAGGAAGAGATCCATGAAGGGAAGGAGACAACACTCGGAGCTACACAAATGAATAACATCAACCGTAGTGACAAAACTGGATCTCAGCCACCTAGCTGATGTTCAGTTTGAATAGAATATTTTAAAGACACTATTGTCACGCATAATCATTTATATTTTCATGGTAGTTTTTGAATTCCATCACCATGATTGTCCAATGTTCTGACCCACCTAAGGTCAGTCTCCAGGGTAGAATTTGGTACTTCAAGAAGTAGGCTGATGAGTATAAAGTGAAGTGGGGCTTCAGCCCTGTTGCCAAGAGTCTCTCTACTGAGCTGTGTGACTTTGAGAAAGATTCCTTGTTTATTTCTCTGCGTGTTTGATTTTTCCCCTCTGAATCACATTACTGTCCCTGTGCCATAACAACCTCTACCACACGAGTTACAAGAAGTAAAAAAAAAATAATCGTTTTACATAGACTTTCAGATTTCCTTTATAGCTTTCTATGATTCTTATTTTAAATTGTGTCTGAACATCATTTTGTAAATGGATACTAAGCATTTATAGAGGGAAAAGGTGGCCATTACTACTTATTAGATGTTAAATAATCATGATTATTTCATCAAGCTTTACTGGACTGAAATCCTATAATTATTTACTATAAAGCTTGACAGTGTTATTGAAATTGATCTAAAACTGAGTAATGACCAATAATTAAAAATATATAATTCAATGCTATTTTAGTTAGTCACTTCACACTGGCAAGAAGGCAGCAATATTATCTAACTTTAGTGTTTCTGAGGCTTCATCTGACATACTTTGGACATTTTACATAGAAGGACAGTCCTTCGAGAGGACATGATGCTTGGGAGGGTGGAGGGACAGCGCAAGAGAGGAAGACCCTCAATGAGATGGATTGATTCAGTGACTGGGGTATTGGGGGTAGGTGTGTCAGAGACAATAAGATTGGCACAGGACAGAGCAGGGTTTAGGCTGTTGTACATAGGGTCACTATGCATCACAGGCAACTCAACAGCACATAAGAACAACAAGTGTCCAGAAAGGGAGCTCTGAAGGTGTAGTTCATAGGGAGTTGTGAAGCCAAACTAAAGGTGGCTGGTTCAAGTCCATCAGCTGTTCTATAAGAAAGAAGATGCACAAACCTCTGTATGATTCACAGCCATGGAAATCATGTGGCCTTGGAAGGTCAGCAATGAGTCTGTTTTGACTTATTGACAATAAGTTTATTAATGTTTTTGACTTAGTGACAATAAGTTGAGTTGATGCTCAGAAATGTTATTTGGCAAAATTGTACATATGTATGTCTATTTTTATTATCTTTTAAGTCAGTATAGTTTAGTAGTTTAATGGCTAAAATAGGGTGTTCTGGTGGCCTAATGTTAAGAAGTTGTGCTGCAATCCCGAAGGCACACGGTTCAAGGCCACCAGCTGCTCCGTGGGAGAAGGATGAGCAGAATCCTTCCAGGTAATTTACTCTTTCTGAAAATCTTTCAGAGGGTCAGCTATGGGTCGGTTCTGACTCTACGGTACACAACAACATGGCTAAGATGAATGGAATTACATTTTGCAATTTACGATAAATATTGTTCAGTGATTTTAGTGCCAACAATTGTGGCCCTTTGTCTTTTGCTCTTTATTTAAATATTAAATAGCTATTGATTCTTGTGGAGACAAATATCACGTCATATTCAATTAGTAGTTAAATAGTGACTAATGTAAAGTGGAGACCAATACATCTGCAGGGGACAGTCATGATTGATGTTCACAGAGAATAGAGTCAATGTAAACTCATATTCTTTTTTTTTATTTTTGTTTGGGTTTTTTTTTTAAGATTATGAGGTTTATTAAGTCAAAAGCTATGCAATTCAGTTTGGTTAAAGGATAATATCACTTTATCAGGACGGCAGTGGAAATTTTCTTATTGGTACCTTAGCCTTCAGCCACATAGCATTAGGCCAATGGTCCAAAACAAAGCTCTTGCCAATTATGGTTCTCTCCATGTTATTTTCATCACAGCAACTACAAAAATCCATGTTTAATTTTATCAGATAAAACTTTATTTTAACTAATTGTGTTTTGGAACGGGTATATTTTGGGAGGTTAGAAACCAATTGATTTTTGTTTTCTTCTATTTAAACAAAACCAGAAATTTAGAGAAGGTATTATTTCTGTGTTTTATCAAGTATCAGCATCATAGGCACTTTTTTTTTGGTAGTTAATCAGCATTTTTAATGTTTTAAATTGTTGAACATTTAAACCATCAAATTCACTAGGGAAAAAAAAATACCTCACACACACATATACACACACACAGTTATCATCCACATAAGAGCACACAAAGCTTCAGACAGCTGGCACTGAGTCACTTCAGCTTTTTCTTCCCCTTAAAAGAAATGACACTGAGTTTGGCCACACCCTGGACTCTTGGTTTCCCAGCATAGAGAGTGTGCGACTACAAGGCCGCAGAACATGTGCATTCAAAACCATTTCACTCCTGATCATCTTTGGCGAGAAGCCTCCTGAAGGGAGATGAAGGGGCGATGAGGCGGTCGAGCCCTTCCTGCATCTTCACACGTCGCTGACCGGAAGGCTCGCGTCGTCCAAGTCCACAGGGCCGCCGTCCTTCTCCTGAGGGCCGTTGGGCCGTTGTGACTCTGAGCTCTGGGAAGAGCTTGCTCGCTCACTTTGTGAGCTGGTTCTCTTGGAGAGACAGTCTGGACCTTGGAGTTCCCTGGCTTGACCTTGGTAAGAGATTCGTAAAATCCTCGCTTCTCCAGGGCAAAGCTTGAGACCAGAGAGCTGCTGCGAGTGGCTGTGGAATGTGGGAGGGCTGCAGCCGCGCCTGCGGGCGGGGGGGCGTGTTTGGATTCTGCAGGGCAGGTGGGATGCTCAGAAGATGCTGAGCGGCCAGGTCCCCGCTGGGCGACGATGGCGCCCGAGACGGCTCTGATCCAGCTGTGCATCTCCTCGGGGCTGTCGGCCTGCACGTAGAAAGTTCGAGATGTTGTTACAATTTCAAATAGGTTGTCCCTCATCATTATGTCACTCTGCTTACACTCCTGGACTTTGTGAACCTCCTTTAGTGGTATGACCCGCAGAGGTTCCTTATCCAGTTCAGATTTGAAGTAGCCTATTGTGTTTTCATCCAACTGAAAATATGGTCTCTTCCAGTTTTTCATCACAGCTCCCTGCTTTACACAGTACCCGGCTTTGATCACTGCGCTGTCTGGAGGAGGTTTCGGATTAAAGTAATGAAGATGGCTTTGGGATTGCTTCAAATTATTTCTGTCAACACTTTCACCACATTCACTGACTTCTTCTTTCATGGACTGCTGGGAGAACAAACAAGTTCATCCAGGAGAGAATGAAGTCAGACTGCTTCTTGGAGGCAAGGATTCTGAAGCTTCGTCTGACATACTTTGGACATGTTGCAAGGCGGGATCAGTACTTGGAGAGGGACATCACGCTTGGGTGGGTGGAGGGACAAAGCAGGAGAGGAAGACCCTTGATGAGACGGAATGATTCTGTCACTGAGTGGGCGTGATGATGGGAACGCCGCCCACGATGTCAGTTCTGTAGGACACTTGCTTTTTTGAACAGGGATAGTCGCCCTGGCGACAGAGATTATCAGAGTGAGGTTGTGTGTCAGACTGCTTTGGTACTGTAATTTTTATAGCTTTGTTTAGCACATTGACCCATTCTACTAGGTCCTGCTGGTCATTGGCTTGAAGGAAGTATTTTCCCATTCCTGCATTCATAACAAAACAGAACTCTGCCTTTGGCCTTAGCTTAGTTGCATCGCTAACCTTTGAAATGTAGGTAAGCTTAATGGCTCCAACCCGGGATGATCCAGAAGGGAGGTTCTGTGGATTATCCATGTACCATACGAAACTATCTTCTCTGGTGTCCAGTATGAA
>NW_006399827.1:6154507-6173031 GCF_000299155.1 Elephantulus edwardii
GCTGCCCGCGCACTGCGCACCATCATAGGCACTTTAAATCAACCACTGAGACCTTGTTTTTTGCATGTACAGCTGTTTTGGGTCTATCATTTCTTTATTCTGTATTTTATAGTATTCTCAGATATTTGTAAAAAATAAAGAAAAAGAAAAATAAATTAAAAAAATTAAGATAAAGAAAGTACTAACGAATGCCCCTCTTGTGGTTGAGACAGCAGTCCATAATCTGATGCATTAGAATTACTGGTACAAGAAGAATAAATTTTCCCACTAAGCAATAATCAGTGGGGGGGAAAAAAAACACAAAACAAAACCTAAAACAAGCCTCATTTTAGCTCAGCTCAGGTTTTGCTGCAAGATCAATTTTTGCTGATTTATGGGAAAATAAACCACTTTGTTTTAAATTTGTATTAAATTGTTTCGATCTATTTAAAATGTTAGTTCTAAACTTTTGGCTCATCAGCAGTCATATTATGTTCTTTTTAAGTCTTAGGGGAGAAGTGGGTCGTTATTTGTTTTCCTCAATTTACCGAATGATCTCTGTGATATCTTCTTGACTTCTCATCATCTGAATTATACCCGTCGATGGCGCCTGTTGTTGTTGTTGTTATGTGCCGTCAAGTCACTTGCAACTCATAGCGACACTATGTACAACAGCCCTAAACTCTGCTCTGTCCTGTGCCAATAGCACTGTCTCTGACACATTCTGATTACCCCAGTCACTGAATCAATCCACCTCATAGAGGACTTTCCCCTCCTGCACTGTCCCTCCACCCTCCCAAGCATGATGTCCCTCTCCAAGGACCGGTCCTTTCTTACAACATGTCCAAAGTGTGTTAGAAGGAGCCTCAGAATCCTTGCCTCAAAGGAGCAGCCTGGTTTAACCCTTTCCAGGATTTATCTGTTTGTTTTCCTAGCAGTCATGGTACCCTCAATATTCTTCTTCAGTACCACAGATCAAAGGCATCAATTCTCCCTCTATTCTCCTTAGTCATTGTCTAACTCTCTGATGCATAACAAGTGATAGCCAAGACCATGGCTTGTATCAGATGCACCTTAGTCTCCAGAGAGACATCATTGCTCTTCAGTACTTAGGAGAGGTCCCTAACAACAGACTTTCCCAAGGCAATACATCTTTTAATTTCCTGGCTACTGGTGCCAAGAGTGTTGACTGTGGAGCCAAGCAAACTAAAGTTGTTAACAATCTCAGTCTTTTCACCATCCATCCTGATGCTGCCAAATCTCACTACTTTAAAGGAAAGTAATTACTGAGTCATTCCAAGAAATACCACCACTATGATGGAAAGCAAAGTGGAAGATTTGCATTGAAGATATTTCTCTGTGGGATCTCAACACTATGATACCTTAGTTCCTTTGTTACATTGGTGTTTGCTACTACAAGTGCATTCTGAGGAGCACATATATTACTAGATAGTTTGTGAGGTAGGGAGAGCCTTAGTTTTCATCCCAAAACAAATTAGGAGCTTGCATATTAAACAGATAAGCTAGGCTCTTGCTCTTGCCTCTCTACCTAAAGGTGTGACTCCATGCTTGTCTTTTCCACATACCCTTTTCCCCCTTTTCGCTCCTTTTCACTTTCACTCTTTTGCATGGTCTTCTATCACACTCTTTCATCAGCTATGCTTCTTCTGTTTTATTGCTTAATGAACCTTTTTCACTTGTTTTGCTTAAAAAAAAGGGGGGGGCAAGATAAGCAAGGATTTTTGAGCTATTCAAGTTGGTAAAAAGAAACAAATCCAGCAAGGTTTTTTAGAAACTAAAACACTAGCTGTTCCTACATAATCTGTACCTAATCTTGGCATATGCCCTTGACTAGTAGCTTTTGTGAAAGGTATTGAACATCCACAGATTGCAAAAAGAGCAAACCCATCTGTCTTGACACAGGATGCAGGGCGCTCTTTAGAGGCAAGGATGGTTAAACTTTGTCTCACATATGTTGGTTGGATAGGTTGTCAGGAGTGGTTAATCCTTGGATGAAGACTTCAGGCTAAGGGAAGGTAGAGGGTCCAAAAAAGAATGGAAGATCTTCAAGGAGGAAGAGTGACAGTGACTGAAAAACTGGGATTAAGCATGATGGTAATCACGACAGAAGATAGACCGAGCTTCAGCTCTGTCATTCAAAGGACTACTCTGAGTAAGTCACAGCCGATTTGAGGGCACCTAGGTTAACACGAACAAATAACATTCTTGTCATTGTTTCTGAACTGTTCCTCTTAATTAGTTTTGGTTAATGTTTGCATTTTAGAGAAATTTTATCTCAAATGATAAAATTTGTATGAGATGGGATAAATTTTTAAATCATCAGCATCTATGAAAGTTTATGGGTAGAATCAGTGGGATTAAGACCTGCACACTGTGGGAGGTAGTCTAGGTGGTCCATGGTTTTGTTTTTTTAGGTCCTTTAGTAGGATAACGTTGCCATGGCCTTTCCTAAAATAGTTTAAAGGATGAAGGCAGGTAAGAGCCTTGTTTGGTAGATGAATAAAGTTGTCTGGAAGAAAACTATCCTCACATAAAGCTGTTATCTACACAATATCTGTACACCTAAACTTCACTTGGATAAAGTTTTGGAAGTTACTAGAAGCATTGTAATTTCCTCTTATTGATTCATGCTATCTCTAATTTTGATTGCTTCTCATCTCCACCCTCCTTCACTAGAGAGACTTTTGAAATTGTTGTCATGGATGGTCAAGAAAAGAGGAGCTCGAGACAGGACATTCTATCACAGAACTAGTTTTTGAGGAAACAGAACCACAAAAGCTCTAGCCTGAGAAGTAAACAATTAGAGTCTCTAGTACGTGTTGCTGCTGTTGTGTGCTGTCAAGGCAGAACTGACCCATATCTGAGCCTCCAGCGGGTTTTCAGAGGCAATCAATTGCACAGGAGGAGATTGCCCATCTTTCTTGCCTGAGTAATGTTTCTGCACAAAAAGACTTATAGATGCATCTTTCCAAAACAAGAGGAAAAAGAAATGATCTGTAAGTCTTTCTTCATATTTGTGTAGAGATTTAGACAAAAAATTTCTACTTAAAATTAGTTTTCTTATTATACTTTGCTAATGGAAATGGGAATCCCAGAACACTTGATCATTCTAATGCAAAACTTATACTTGGACCAGGGGCAGTCGTCAGAACAGAGCAAGGGAACACTGCATGGTTCAAAATTGGGAAGGGCGTACACCAGGGATGCATCCTATCTCCATACCTTTTCACCTATATTCAGAACAGATTATCCTGGAGGCTGGGCTCTATGAGGAGAAATATGGGGTCAAGATTGGTGGACGATTTATCAACAACCTGCGTTATGCGGATGACACAACCCTGCTTGCTGAAACTGAAGAGGACCTGAAGCGCCTGCTGCAGACTGTCAAGGACTGCAGCCTACAATATGGATTGAGGCTCAATGTCAAGAAGACAAAGATTCTCACCACTGGACCAATTGGTAGCATCAGGATGAATGGTGAAGAGATTGAGATTGTACACTGCTTTAGTTTGCTTGGGTCTATAGTCAACAGTCTTGGCACCAGCAGCCAGGAAATTAAAAGGTGCATTGCCATGGGAAAGTCTGCTGTTAGGGACCTCTCCAAAGTACTGAAGAGCAATGATGTCTCTCTGGAGACTAAGGTGCGTCTGATACAGGCTATGGTCTTCGCATATATGCATCAGAGAGTTGGACAATGACCAAGGAGGATAGAAGGAGAATTGATGCCTTTGAGCTGTGGTGCTGGAGAAGAGTATTGAGAATACCATCGACTGCTAGGAAAACAAACAGATTTGTCCTGGAAAGGGTTAAACAGGGTGGCTCCTTGGAGGCAAGGATTCTGAGGCTCCATCTAACATACTTTGGACATGTTGTGAGGAGAGACCGGTCCTTAGAGAGGGACATCATGCTTGGGAGGGTGGAGGGACAGCGCAGGAGAGGAAGGCCCTCTATGAGGTGGATTGATTCAGTCACTGGGATAATTGGGATGGGAGTGTCAGAGACAGTGCGATTGGCACAGGACAGATTGGAGTTTAGGGCTGTTGTACATAGGGTCTCGACGGCACATAACCACAACAACAACAATGTAATTACACTTTTCAAAAATTCAATTTAATAACGCACTCATTCATAAATATAGCAGTAATTGCAAGCTTTATTGTTACAGAATTTTTAATCAACCTATGTCAAGTTGAAAAAGATTTTCCATTCTTAGTATATACACATTTTGTCATATTGGAGACGAGTGCTGGATATCCTACAGACTGCCAAAAGAACAAACAGATACATACTGGGAAAAGTGCAGCTGGAACGTTCCTTGGAAACAAGGATGGTGAAGCTTCAACTCACACACTTTGGGCATGTTGCTAGGAGAGGCTATTTCTTGGAGAGGAGCATCATGCTTGGAAAGGCGGAGGAATAACGAAAGAGAGGAGTATCCTCAACCTGATGGATTAGCATAATGATACCCAGTGGGCTTGAGCAAGTCAAAGATGGTAAGGATGGTACAGGATAGGATAGGGTTCAGATTGTTGTTTGTAGGTCGCTATGAGTCCTACTCTACAGGACATAACAACAACCCATACACATATATGAATACATAGTCATCTTCCATAGGTTAGTGCCAGTGTGAGACACTGTGAAGAGTCTCGCTGTAAAAGCACAGTTGAGAAATTAGGAGCATCTACAAGCTAAGAACCTTGGGAAGCTCCCACTCATTGTCTCTATTCCTCAAGAGTTGAATCTAACTCACATTCACTCATTATTTGTTGTGTGTCTATACTATCAATTACTGAACTCTGTAAGTGCTACATAAGTTCCTTTTTTAAAATGTGTGTGTGTGTGTATGTTCCGTGTGTGTGTGTGTGTGTGTGTGTGTGTGTGTGTGTGTGTGTGTGTGTGTTCCATCAAATCAGATCTAACTGGTACAGGAGGGGACTGTCCCTCCTTGTCCAGCAGAGCATCTGGTGAATTCAAACCGTGCACCTCTGGGATTGCAATGCAGCTTCCTGCCACTAGCCCACCAGAGCTCCCCACTACATAAGTTCTTAAATCTGCTTTCAGTTTGGTGCATATAATGTCTGGACAGCAAGAAGAGGATATCCAGGCATATAACTATAATCAGGCAGAGTTGAATATGTTTACCACAACTATTACTAATAATGACCATAGCTACTTACTTACTGTGATTGAATACATTCCAACTCAGCAAGCCTTCACCAGATTTCCAAAGCTTTATATCTTAGTGAGAGGAAGTTGCCCATCTTCCTCTCTTGGAATGACAGGTGGATTTGAACTGCCACAGATATGGCCTTTTGGTTACCATCCCAACATGCTCTGGACATGCCACCAGAGTTCTTGAACTCATACAGTTGTTGCTGACCATCCAGTCAGAACCGCCTCACACTTGACTCTTTGTCTGATTTTCAGAGGTGGTAAATTTCATGGGAGAAGATGGTGCATCATGCTCCCAAGAAGAAGCTGGTGGATTCAAACTGCATGGCTTAGGGTTGGCAGTCAAATTTCTTCCCACTGGGCCACCAGAGCTTCCTCAACCATTTCTTATATGCATAATAATAATAATAATAACCAATTTTTGAAACTTTATCCCAACACTTTGCTAGTTATGCTATATGTTGAGACTCTTAATTACAAGAAATAAAAGTCCCATTTTAAGTAGCTTATACCAAAATATCAACAACAACAACAACAAATTAAAAAAAAAATCAACAAAAAAAAATATCATCACCACCAGACCATGGGCAGTATCATGGGAGATGGAGAAAAGATAAAGATTTTGATGATTTCATCTTGCTCAGGTCCATGATCCGCACCCTTGGCACCAGCGGTCAAGAAATCAAAAGACGAGTTGCATTGGGAAAATCTGCTGCCAGGGACCTCTCCCAAGTGCTAAAGAGCAACAATGTCAATCTAAAGACTAAGCTTTGCCTGATCCATGCGATGCCCTTCTCAATTGCTTTTCTATGCATCTGAGAGCTGGACAATGAATAAGGATGACAGAAGAAGATTCTATGCCTTTGAGTGGTGGTTGTGAAGAAAAGTATTGAACATACCATGAACTGACAAGAGAACAAACAGGTCTGTCCTGGAGAGGGTGAAACGAGGTTGTTCCTTGGAGGCAAGGATTTTAAATTTCACCTCACATACTTTGGCCCTATTTTCAGGAGGGAACAATCTTTCAGGAAAGGTATCATGTTTGGAAAGGTCAGTACAAGAGAGGAAGATTCTGGATGAGATGAACTGACACGGCGACTATGCCAATGGAGTGTGTCAGAGAGAGTGAAGATGTTCCAGATAGGGCAAGATTCAGAGTCATTGATCATCAAGTCAGTATGAGTCACAGTTGAATTAACAGCACATAACATAACCACAATAGCAAAAGGAGAATTGTTGAGTTATAGCCAAGGAGCAAGAATAAATCTTGGGATGATCAGAGATACATTTTCACTGGCTCTCTTTTCATCTCTATTTTGGGATGTATAGAATAATAATGAAATCCTAATTCTCTACAAATCAATGAGACCTTGTTTGGTAAAAGTCTTTACTCTGCCTCTGGACCCAATTCCACGCTATTTTTTAGTGATTCTACTAGCTGGCTGTGTTTACCTCTTCCAAGAATTTTCAAGAGTTTTGCTTCATGATGCCAACAAGATTTTCTGATGTGCACTCTTACTCTCAACATGGCAACTTGGTGCTTTCTTGAGTTTGTCTTTAGCTATGACAAAGGATAGCTATTACTACTGCTAATTAGACTACACTTCTTATTCCGCCCCTTGTCTATTTCCCCAGCTCTTAGTGGTGTTTGAAAGGCAGGAGTGTCAACATTGAAAGAGATATTCTAGGAATGCATTGAACATAGCCTGAAAGAGCTTGAGAAGACTTGCTTGGGAGACACATTGAGCTGTATTTTCAAAGGGTAAAGTTCACATGGCCAGAAAATAAACGACCTTTCACATTTTACTGCATAGTCTGAGAAATGCTTGTCTTTATGGTCATAATCAACAATACCAACTGTGAAGAGAGTCCTTGGAAGTCATTATTCCCATGTTACATAAAGGGATGAGGTAACATCATTAGTAATGATATAATGGACAGTAAATAGGTAACGCCAGGGAATTGCTGAGGCAAGGTATTCAATATTATTTCATATAAACAGTTCCACAGAGCTATAACATTTTAAATACTAACAGCACTGCTGCATTTTTTCTCACAGAGAGCTATGAAATAAATCAAGGACAGTATTTTTTTTCTAGCAAAATACCTGAAGAGCTTTTTCTTGCACTAGAATAGGAAGGAAAAAGTCGTAAGTAGTAGGCAAATTTTCACAAGACCTGATGGGACAAAAGTACAAATTCATAAATGCCTCTTCTCTGTTTGTTGTGCAAAAATATGTCTTTGATAAATGTGATTCATTCAATAACATCACTACTGATACAACATCTTACTTTCGCCTATAGATTTTGTAAAATATCTTTGAGCAAATGGTTTAAATGAACAGAAACACTGGGAAAACTGTTTCTCAGAGGCCTCAACACCCTGGTGGCAGCACTGACTTTCAATCCACAGGCTGGGAGGATAGACAAATTAAATCACTATAATCCAAAGTATTAAGTGTTACAGCTTCTATAAGTACTCCAATAAAAGTATATAAATTGTTGTGGGGCCCAGCAAGGAGACAATTTTGCTGTTGTGCTAGGAAAAGGGGAAGAAAATAAATGATATTTGAGTAAGCTTTTGAAATATTAGCTAATTTTGAAATGTTTTCTGAAATAACATTTATTAAAATAATCTCGAGGTCTGTGGTGCAAAGGCAAAGCCTTCATTAAGTCTTGCATGGCAACTTTTCACTGCAAGATTTTTATCACTTTTAAAATAAAAAAAATAAGTTTGCTTTAAGTTATATTGTGCATAAAAGACAAAGATAAATTCATATTAGCCAATATAATCTTGAAATTTAAAAAAAAACGTCCTGAATTTTGATTTAAAAAAAAAATTATCTTTCCTTCAGCCTGATCAGTTAGTTGATTCAGGAATAGTATGACTTCTATTCAACAGAGGTGTTGGAAAAAATACTAAGTGTGGGTTAGGGGCAGAAGCATCCTCTGATTTTATAATTTATAATTTGTAAGGTCAAAGGAGACCTTAGTATTATTATAGGAAATACAGCATTGCATCAGTCTTTTAAAGGTAAGCCTTAAAAACCAGCACTTAAGAGAAATACTGAATAAAAGCTGAGTGTTTTGGGGTGGGTAACCTCAATTCATTTGTTTTTTTATGTGTCACTGAGGAGCAAGTGAGTTTGTAACTGATCCTCCAGCAGGTTTTCAGAGTTTGTAAATGCCACAGGAGGAGATTGTCCAACTTTCTCCCAAGAAGCAGCTGGCAGATTCAATTCACATTGCTCACCCCGGAGTTCCATTTTTACACCTATCAGATGGGTGACTGTAGTTGGTTTTAGGAGCCATTAAGTCAAGTACGACTCAGAGAGCCTATGAACAGCAGGTCTGAACCCCATCCTGTGCCATCCTCATTATCTCTGCCATCTTTGAGCCCATTGCTGCAGTCACTGTGTCAAATCCATCTCGTTGAGTGTGCTCCTCTTTTTTTCTGACCTTTCACCTTTTCAAGCATGTTGTCACTTACCAAGGAATAGCCTTTCCTAGCAAAATGCCTCAAGTAAGTGAGATGAAGCTACTCCATCCTTGCCTCTGAGGAGAACTCTCACTGCGGTTTCTCCAAGACATACCTGTTTGTTCTTTCGGCAGTCCATGGGATATCCATTTCTCTTCTCTAACACCATAATTCAAAGACTTCAATCTTCCTTCTGTCATTTTCATTCATTGTTCAGCTGTCAGATTCATAAGGAGTGACTGAAAAGACCACGGTCTGAATCAAGCCATGATATTCAAACTAATGTCATTGCTTCTCAGTAATTGGGAGAAGTCCCTGACAGTGGATTTTCCCAATGCAATACATCTCTTGATCTCCTGACTATAGGTACGAGATTGTTGATTGTAGAACCAAGTAAGATGAAGCCATTTAGAATTTCAGTCTTTTCTCTGTCATGATCTTGCTAATTGGTCCTGTGGTGAGGATGTTTGTCTTCCTAATGTTGAGATGAAATCCGTATTAAAGGCTAAAGTTTTTAATCTTGTGCAGAAAGAGTTCCAAGTCTGCCTCACTTTCAGCATAGCGACCCTATGAACAATAGCTCTAAATGCTGCCCAATCCTGAACCAATCTCACTGTCTCCAACAAACTTGTCCTCATTCTCACATTCACTGTGTCAATCCATCACATCCAAGGTCTTCCTCTCCTTCACTGATCCTCTGCTCTTCCAAGCATGATGTCTGTCTCCAAAGACTCCAAATTTCCTCCTAGCTACATGCCCAAAATAGGTAAGACATTCTTTCAAAATCCTTGCCTTCAAGGAGAAACCTGGTTTCACTTTCTCTAGGACAGACCTGTTTGACCTCTTGGCAATCTACAGTATGCCCAATACTCTTTGCCAGCCCCACAACTCAAGGCTTTAATTATTCTTCTATCCACCTTGGCCTTTGACCAGCTTTCTGCTGTATAGTAAGTATTTGTTAAAACCATGTTCTGGATCAGGTATACCTTAGTATATGCACTGACACCATTGCTCTTCAGCACTCTGGAGATGTCCCTGACAGTAGACTTTCCCAATGAAACTTGTCTTTTAATTTCTTGACTGTTGGGACCAAAAATGTCAATTGTGTATCCAGGCAACATGAAATTGTTAACAATCTCAATCACTTCTATATCTATCATGATGCTCCTAATTGGCCCAGAGGTGAACATCTTTTTTTTCTTGATGTTTAGCTGCAATTCATTTTAAAGACTGCCCTCCTTGACTTGCTGCAGCAAATGCTTCAAATGCTTCAGGTACTCCTCAGTTTGGGCAAGAAAAGTTGTGCTATCTGCATAACGTAGATTGTTGATGAATTTCACATTATAGGAGAATTTCTGTTACAGAAAATAATGAATAAATATCTAGAGGTCTAGAAATGATAAAGAACGTGCATTTTTTTTCCAAGTAAAGCAAGTTTGGCTAGTTTTTCACAAAGCATGAGATGACTTGACCAATAATGGAGCGTATAGGAAAATCTAGATAAAGAAGTAACAGGAAATGCAAAATAAGTCCGAGAATTTGACTATGGTTATGAGATATTGACAATAACAATAATTTCTTCTTTTCAGTCATTCATTCAAAATATGGCAATAAGATAAATAAGGTCATCTTCTTTGTTCCTGAGGAACAGAGTAATGAATATTTAATGGATATAAACTAATAAGCTATGACTTATAAGGTAATAACTTAGATTTCTAGTAAAAATCAACCTTACTTTTGATGAACTATTACTTCAACTCTTTGGCTTATGTGAAAAATCATACATAAAAGAATTAAAAGTCAGCAAATGTTTAGTGGGAATCTGTGAAGGAAGTTGTTTATGAAATTTTATACTTTAAACCTTACAATAAGCCTTAATATTCATCCAATTTTAGACAGACTACTAGAATTTCTTATTAATTCAGTGGGGAGCTCTGATAGCCTAATATATAGGGAATTGTGATTCTAACCCAAAGCGGATGTTTCTCTGGTGGTTCAAATCCAACACTGTCCCTTTGGGAGAAAAGGTCACTCTTTCCCATTGAATTTGCAATCACTGAAAAGCTGTTGGACGGTCAGCTATGAGTCAGTTCTGACTTGATAGTAATGACATTGAGTTGTTTGTGCTTTGCTTAATGGTATGTTTATGCTCACTAAGCTGACAGGTGGTAAAGACAGGAAGGGGATACAAGTGTACTAAGTACTGCACTATGTAATTTCCATTCAAGTATCCAGACGACCAAGTATTTGTATAATTCAGCCTCATAAAAGGAAGTTGGGAAAAGTTTCCTAGGTTCAAATTTGAAAACCCAAGAGAAAATGGGGATTGATTCTTAATGACGTTAAAAAGAAATAAAAAAGGAAACATTTTATATCAGAAATACAAAAAGCAAAGTCAATAAAATAAGCTATACAAAATATGTCTATGCCTTTCATATTACAAAGAATGGTTAACATTTATAATGGTTTAAAGTAAAGAAGATAAAGTAAAATGGTTTAAAGTAAAGAAGATACTTTAGAGACATTAAAGTATGTACAAGATAGGACCAACACTTTCATAAGAAAATTAAAACTGAACATTTGAAAGATGTTAAACCTCACTCATAATAAGATATATTCAAATTAAAACTTTACTGAACTATACAATTTTTCACACAGGAAATTGGCAAAGGCCAAAAACGATGACCCAGTGAGGAAAACTGCAGAAATAAATATGTCCAGATATTTCTGCTGGGAATGCAAAATGGTTTTATCCCTTTAGAAAGAAATTGGCAATATATTAACAAAGTACATGAGCAAACTCTATAAAGATATATTCATAAGACTGTTCATTGGACCAGTAGCTATAAGAGTAAAATATTTTAAATAACAAAAATCTATCAATAGGAAATTCATTGTGTTAAGTACAAAATACCTAGACAATGCAACTATTAGAAAACTGTTGCTTGAAAAATGGAATGAAGAATTTCTGTATATAGTGAAATGACATGCTATTCAATATTTAATGTTAAGTAAACAGAAAAGCATGGTAGGGAATAGTATGCATAATATTTTGCCACATTTAACAAAGCGTATGTCTGCGCGCATGTTAGTTAAAATAGAGATGACACATAGTAACTTGCAACATAATAATGCAAAATGGAAAAATAGACATAATAGTATAAAACGAACTTTTACCTCTAGGAAGAAGGAGGAAGGACAATTCTAAAAATACGATTTCTCTTATAATGGATGTTGTCATACAGATGTTCTTTAGAACCATATGTATTTTATAATTTAAATTTTATCATTTAAAAACAGTATTAACCTTTGTTACAGTCGTCAGGTGCTGTCAGCTGAGTACGACTCATAGCAACTCTTTGAACAATGGATCTGAACCCTGTCCTATCCTGTACCAACCTCACAGGCTCTGATATCCTTGATCTCATTGTTACAGTCACTGTGTCAATCCATATTGTTGAAAGTCTTCATCTCTTTCTCTGATTCTCCACCACTCCCAACATGATATCTTTTTGAAGGATTGTGCCCTCCTGGCAACATGCCTACTTGGCCAGAGGTGCATGGATTTACCTCTAGATTTTCTGCTCTATTCCATTGATCTATGTATCTAACATTGTACCAGTCAGTATCAAGCATCATTCCTTTCCAAGGATCATGTCTCTCTCCCAGGAATAGTCTCTCCTAGCAACATGCCTGAAGTATGGAAGACAAATCATCTTTGCCTCCAAGGAGAGAATTCTGGCTGCATTTTCTCCAAGACATATTAGATTGAGACATATAAATTGTGTTCAAAATTTTGAATAAATAATAATATAAAAAATGAAAGATGCAAAAGCAAAAATGTCTTTGGAGGTTGCTAGAAAAACCCCTTCTTTTAAACTGGTAAAGGAAAGTTAAAAAACAAACCAAAGTATTTCTTTCCCTTGCCTACGGAAATCAAAACTAAGGTATACAAACAGTTAAAGAGAAAAGATTTTATTATCATAGGATTATTTCAGTTAAATGATGATGGAAGGATGACTGCATTTTTAAAAACACCATTTTCAACCTCTAATGAAAAGTAGCTAGGAAATGATCGTTGATGATTGCTTGCATCATAAAAGGAAAAGCCAGACACGATGTTCCTCCTGAAGGAAGTATGACTGCCAAAAAAAGGATTCTACTGGGAGTGGAGGTGGTAGGGGGCGTGGGGAGGTGAGTCTGATCAAGCTTCAAGATCTAACTATCAATTTACAGGAAGTACAAAGAACAAACAAAAACATTAATCAACTCCACAGGGATGCAACTAGCAAAATGGGACAAACTCAATATTTTTAAGTATATTAATTGCAAGGGAAGAAAAAAGTTTGCAGACAAGTCTACCAATTAAAAGATACTCAGAAGTTTAACCAACCAATCAGATGGGCCTTAATGTGTGTGATTGAAAGGTTTTGATATCTACAAATTGTTAAAAGTAATCCTCAATGAGAAAAGAATATGGATAAAGATAAAACAAGATTGACCATGTATTAAAAACTGGTAATGGGTACACGGGGCTTAAGTGTACTTTTACGTAGATTTTTCTTAAAAAGATTCAATTTTCCACAAGAAAAAAAAATTTAAAAGAGATTGACTTAAGTAATTCCAAGAATTTTCAGTGTTTTGGCTTAAATTGTTCTATAGCATTTGTGGTAAGAGAGGTGAATCTCTTTCAGAATAAAGTCAAGAACACCATGTTCACATATAATGCAAAATTATGTTTTGGCTCTAAATCTTTCATAACTTGTATGGGAGCATTTTACAAGTTAAGAAGACAATGGCCTCAACCACGCACCAGCGTTCTTTTCCTTAGTGTACCTTACCAACTCCACTATTATAGGACATCATTCCTATATTCCTGGTTTTTGTTTTCTTTTCAAATAAGCAAACTACTTCTTTTTAGTTGTGATTTGAGTTAAAGATTACAAAGCTATTCTTCTTGTTGTTGTTGTTGTTATGTGCCATCAAGTCGCTTGCAACTCATAGCAACCCTATGTACAAGAGCCCTAAATGCTATTCTATCCTGTGCCAACCTAGCCATCTCAAACGCACTTATTCCCACCGCTCCAGTCACAGAATCGATCCATCTCATCGAAAGTCTTCCTCTCCTGTGCCGTCCCTCCGCTCTGCCAAACATGATGTCCCTCTCCAAGGACCAGTCCCTCCTTGCAACATGCCCAAAGTATATTAGACGAAGCTTCAGAATCCTTGACTCCAAGGAGCATTCTGGCTTCACCTTCTCCAGGACAAACCTGTTTGTTCTCCTAGCAGTCCATGGTATATTCAATAGTCTTCTCCAGCACCACAGCTCAAGGCGTCAATTCTCTTTCTATCATCCCTATTCACTGTCCAACTCTCCAATGCATAGCACGTAATTGCAAAGACTATAGCCTGGATCAGGTGCACCTTAGTCTCCAGCCTGATGTCGTTGCTCTTCAGTACTCTTGGGAGGTCCCTCACAGCTGACTTTCCCAGTGCAATTCATCTTTTGATTTCCTGGCTGCTGGTACCAAGAGTGTTGACTGTGGAGCCAAGTAAACAAAAACTGTTAACTATCTCAATCTCTTCACCATCCATACTGATGCTACCAATAAGGTTTACAAAAAACAAAGCAATTAGGTTTACTTTTTAAAATCATAGATACTTTGTTTTATAGCACTAATTACAACTGATTAATGAAATGAATTCCTTTTAATGTCTTAAGCCTCTTTGCTTTATATTGTTTCTACCTTCACTCAACTTAGTTTTACACCATTAGATCTTAGCCTGACATAAAAAAAAGAAACCCCAATATAGGTGGCTATGACTTCAGGTGGGAATGATGCACCTCTTTGGTGTTTCTTTCTTTCTTTGTTTTTTCATCAAAGAGTAAAACAAATAGACCAATAACAACATAAAAGTTGTGTCCAAGTTATGCATGATTCTATTGCTTTTCTAAGCTAAACATTCTTAATGGCTGCTTAGGATAATCTGTGAGTTTCAAATAAGATGCAATGAGTCAGCCACACTCTGAAACAAACTCTATTAGATTAGCTAGTAAACTCAAACCTCAAAAGTGCCTTACATCTCCTCTTACAGGAATTAAAGATGAGAGGGTTTGACGTTTATTACTGAAATGATTGATTATTTAGTGAAAATCTAAACAAACCCCCTTTGAACTGTTAATAATTTTGAGACCCATAGTGCTTCAGGTATGTTTGACTTTTAATCAAAATTTAAACATACAAAATTCATATTTAAAGAGATAGAACCACTGTGGAAAATCAAACCTTATCAGCGTAAACTGTTTTTCTGATCCTATTTTAAACACCTTTGACTTAAGGAAAATCAATATGTATTTCCATGCAGTGTTCTTTTTGTTCTGCCCAGACAACAGGTTCTTGATCTAGGTATAGATTTTATATGAGCACAATCAAATGTTCTGGGATACCCATTCCTCTCAAAATTAGCTATAGTTTGTTATGATCCACATAGTCAAATGCCTTTGTATAGTCAATAAAACACAAATAGACACTCTTCAGGTAGTCTCTGTTTTTACTCAGGGTCCACCTGGCATCAGCAATGACATTTCTGGTGCCACAGTCTCTTCTAAACTCAGCTTGAACTTCTGGCAGCTCTTTTTCAATGTACTGTTCTAGCTATTTTGTGATGGCCTTCAGTAATATTTTGCTTGCATGTGATATTAATGTTATTGTTAGTAATTTTCACATTCTGTTAGTTAATTTTTCTTGGGAATGGGAACAAATGTGGATCTCTTCCAGTTAGTCAGCCAAGCAGTTGTCCTCCAAGTTTCCTAACATAGAGTAGAGAGCACTTCCAGTGCTGCCTGTGATAGTTGAAACATGTCAATTGGTATTCCATCAATGCATGGGCTCTTGGTTTTTGCCAATGCCTTCTTCATTACTATTAGCTCCTGTTCATATGGTAGTTCCTAAAATTTTTCAGTGTCAACTAATTCCTTTTGATATGGTGACTCTGTATTTCTTCCATCTTCTTTTGATGCTTCCTGGATCATTCAAGATTTTGCCCATAGTATTTCTCAGTATTGCAACTCATAGCTGAATGTGGTTTTCAGTGTTTTAAAAAGCTGAACTCTATGAAGAAGAATAAGACATCAGGGTTTGAGGAAGACTCATCAACAACTTATACAATGCAGAGACATAAATTTGCTTGCTGAAAGTGAAGAAGACTGGAAACACTTGCAGCAGAAGATCAAAGACTATAGCCTTCAATATAGATTACATCGCAACATCAAGAAGACAAAAATGTTCACTATTGGACCGATAATCAACATCATGATAGACAGAAATTATTTCATCTTACAGTCAACACCCTTGGGACCAGCAGTCAGGAAATCAGAAGACATAGTGAATTGTGTAAGTCTGCTATTAGGGACCTCTGAGGTGCTGGAGAAGAGTCCTGAACTGGACTGAACCATAGACTGCCAAGAAAACAGATAGGTCTGTCTTAGAGAGGGTGAAACCAAGTTTTTCCTTGGGGGCCAGGACTTTGAAGCTCTGCCTCACTTACTTTGGGCACATGGCCAGGAGAGACCAGTCCTTGGAAAAAGACATTATGCTCAGAAAAGTGGAGGGACAGTGCAGGAGAGGAAGACCCCGGATGAGATGCACTGATACAGTAACTGGAGCAATGGGGGTTAGTGTGTCAAAATTAGTGAGACTTATTCAGGACAGGGCAGAATTCAGAGCTGCTGTACATAGAGCCACTAAGGATTGCAGGTGACTTGATGGCACATAACAACAACAACAACAACAATAAAGCGCTTAGGAGCAATAATGTTAGTTTGAAGACTAAGGTGTGTCTGATTCAGGCTCTGATCTTTTCAATATCGTGCCATGCCTCTGAGAGCTGAACTCAAGTGTGTCAGAGAAGATGAGGCTAGCACAAGATAGAATAGCATTCCAACTTGTTGATGGGGTCGCTATGACTCATACTTGACTCAGAAGCACCTAATATCAACAACATAATGTATCTCTGGTGTTTTTCTTCACTCATGCTGAGATTTTTCTCAAGTAACTGAAAACATTACAAAGTTATCCATATTCAGCTCCCATAGAGAACATTTTCAGAATGATATATATGCACAGTCATATTTAAGGTAGTTTGCCAAGGAAATATTATTTCAATACTGGAAACAAGATTTCTATAACTTTTTCAAGTTTGCCTATTTGGTGTTCTTAATTAAATCTCTTAATTAATCAATTAATTATACAATTCATGTTTAAGTTAGACTTTACTTATTTTATGTATTTATTAAATATATCTCCTTATTAAACACACCTCCTTCATTCTAAATTTTTCTTTTTAAAAAAAAAAATCAAAGTTTTACCTAGACCATTCATTTAAAACTAATCTGCTTGTTTTTCCTCCTGCAAGACATTTTCAACCTCTTAAAAATTACAGTCTAGGGTAATGGGAGTAGGTGTGCCAGAGACGACGTGGTTGGCTCAAGCTAGAGCAGAGTTCAGAGCTGTTGTACACAGGGTCGCTATGAGTCGCAAGCGACTTGGCAGCACAGTAACAAGAATAACCATAACAAACAAGAATGTAAGATAAATATTCTTCAACTGCAAAAGTAGGAAGTAAAGAGAATTAATCTCTATTCATTGAAGAGTGCAAATTTTATTTTCAAATGCAAGTCGAATCTATATTATTGGTGAGAGTAAAGCTTAAAATAGCTGTAATCTTTATGATAAATCAGTGCTTCTACCTAACTTGTAAATCTGATGTTACTGAGATAGGTAATACCCTGACTTATTATTGAATAACTGGAAGTTCAAATCCAGCCAAACCTCAGAGGAAACACCTGATTCTTTTCAGCTTTAATAAAATCAGGCATCCTAAGTCCTATAGAGTTATACTCACATACATATATACAGGCTTGCCCCGGTTAAGAGTTAACTCAATGGCAACTACTGTGATTTATGACACAGTTAAATAAAGAAACCTATTAATTCCAAATTCTGCCTTTTGTAGATATTTTGCACAGTTGGGTGAAATGATGACACAAAAGTTCTCAAAATTATTTCACCAAAGGGACTTAATTTGATAGTCAGCTAGATTTCTGTTTCCGTTATTAGCTTTAACACGTGCTGGCTGAAATATATTACAAGTCCCACTTCTTTGACACTTGAAGTTGTGCCATTTCCACATGGCATTGCAGCCCTTGCTGCAAAAAGTAACTCTTGTTGATCAAGATTAGAAGAGACAGTGGGGCTGGCTCTAGGTCCAGACTCATTTCAGGTTTGCATTCTTCCTGTAAGCTCCGGCCGTCATGCCGTCACTGTAAGAATATGTCCTGAGTAAACTAAAAACAAAACGAAACAAAAAACAGCACAAAATCCCAACAAACAAAAAACTACAAACATAAACTCACTATGAATCAGAACTGACTAATTTTCCTCGAAAATGAGAGTCACAGAGAGGAGAGAAGAGCTTATCCCGTATTATTGAATGACACACAGCCCAGACCCACCAGAACCAGAGCAATCTGCTGAGCAGCAGCTTCACGAGTAGAAAACAAACCACTATGCTCCTCTTATTTCACTGAGCTTGGGGCTTTTTTGTCATGTAACAGTACAGGGGCAAATACTGACTAATCCAGGCATTGGTTATAGAACCAGGACGTTCTCGTAAGGAAAAACAAAACCACAGAAAGTATTACATAAAAAAATATTTCAGCCATGATATATCATCTCACACCAGTAAGACTAGCAAAATTTAACAGAATAGCAATCAACAATTGCTGGCGAGGTTGTGGAGAGACTGGAACCCTTATTCACTGTTGGTGGGAGTGTAAAATGGTGCAACCACTGTGGAAAGCATTGTGGCGCTTT
>NW_006399827.1:6173666-6175861 GCF_000299155.1 Elephantulus edwardii
AAGGGTGCAACAATGAATGAATGGAATTCCAAAATCTCTGTAGATGTTCATTGAAATGAAAAATAAACAAACTAAATTAATTAAAAAATATTTCTGTCAGAATTATAGAGAAGAGGGAATAAATCATACTGAATGCTGGGAAACACAATTGTCATAGGTCTCAATTTCCTTGATGGCAAAGTTGGGGAAAAGTCCTAATTAATTGAGATAATAATACACATATGCCATTGTTAAGCAAAGATTGTTGTTGTTTGCTGTCAAGACAGAACCAACTCATAACTAACCCTCCATCGATTTTAAAAGGTAGTAAATCACACAGTGGGAAACGTCACAAAGAAAGAATTTGTTTCAAATTGACATAACCTCTGTTGTTTGGGGACACTGAGCAAATGGCTTACTTCACTATGTCACAAATTATCACCTGTAAAGTGAACAGCATTCAGGATGTTCTCCTTTTCTTCGTCTTTTACCTCTTGTACTCCCTGTGTCACCCTTCCTGCTTTTCTATTGATAATAGTTGATTGATTGACTGATTGAGAACCTATCTGAACAGGCCTGGGATACTACCCGTACATAATAGCAGCTAAACCATTGTGGTAAATCTTTTTCAATTTTGAAATGGCTTGAAATATTTGAGCACTGATCTTGAAAGGTTAATTTAAAAAGTCATAGAAATGATAGTATTTACAGACTTTAAGAAGTGACTAAAAAAATTAAATAAATAATTTTTTTAAGTGAATAAGGAGGCCATCGTAGTGTTAAGATCCTCCACATGGCTGCTAACTGAAAGGTTTTGGCGGTTTGAATCCTCCACTAATTCAACAGAAGAAAGATGATCTTCTATCACAAAGATTGCAGTCTGGGAAGTATTTCTACCCTGATACATGAGTTGCTATGAGTTAAAATGGAATCTATGGCATCTCACAATAAAAGAAGTCGTTTATGTTACTCTCCCCACTTGAAAGTGATACCTGGAGCTCAAATCAGAGATTGCCTTTTCAAGTTAGAAAGCTCACAGATTTTTTAGAAAGCACAGAGACATGATCTGTCATGTTCTGCAGACTCTAGAATTTAAGATACTCTAGATTGTAATCAACTCATTTATAGAACATAGCAGGAAGAGGTTGTAGCTGAAATATGGTAATTACAGTCTTCAGGGAAGTTTTCTATTGAGCCCTATCCATTTGGTTGGGGTGTCTTTTGTTGGTTTTTGGTTGTGATTTTTGTTTTGTTTTTTTTAGGGGGTTTGTTTTTTGGTTGGTTTTTTTTTTTTTTTTCTTTTTTTTCCTTAGGAAGGAAAATAGAAAAACTAATATTCAGGCCTGGGCAACTTCCCAGTAAAAATTGCTGAGGCAGGAAGACCTGTGATGCCTTTCATTTTGTGGAGGTGGAATAACTTCAATTTTAGAAATATCTACAAGTATTGGGGAACAAATTATTTCCAGATCCAATTTGAAAGACTAAAAACCTCATGCTCTGTGCTTTTTCTAGAAAATCCATTCTGGTAGCGGTAACACAGATAAAGGTAATCTGTTAAGGCTGTATTTTTACTGTATTTGTTTCAAGTGTTATTTTCAAAGCTCTTCAAAATATTGTTCTGCTGTTACTAAATTATCTGTCTATACAGTATCACATTGTTTTATAAACATTTATTCAGATGCTGTTTTTCTCAGGAGACCACAGCCTTCTTAAGGCTTATGTTTGTGTCTTTCTGGGGTATGAATTCATGCATATATGGGTCTGGATCCTGTGTGATTAGATAGGATATGTTTTTTTTCTCCAGAAATATACGTTATTGATATGCAAAGCTTAAGGATTTCTGAGAGGTGTTGGCTAAGTATCATGAAGCAGTCAAGAATAGAAATGATACTGTTATCTTCCCCCAAAGGAAGTCTTTCCAACCAATATCAACAAGCAAAACAAGGGTTCTGATATAAATATTACCAGGAGCACGGCACTAAAAAATCAGGACCAAGAAGTTAGCCTCAGTGCTGAGGTTACTTGCTGATGGAGAAGAAAGATTTGAAACAGGCTGTTGTTCCCCTCTTGCTACAACCATTTAGTTTACCTGATGGCCCAAGTGCATCTGAAGAAATATACTGGAGAGTATTCTTGTAGGAACCACCATTTAACTGAGCTTAATCCCAAGGAAGGAGTCATGCTATCTTCTTCCTTTTTTTTTCTTTTTTTTTTTT
>NW_006399827.1:6176081-6191538 GCF_000299155.1 Elephantulus edwardii
CTCTGCAACCCTCATTGCATACTCCTACGATAAAAATAATGCCCTAAAATATAATACTTTTAGACTATTCTCTCCCCCATAGACTTCAATGCCATAAACATATTTCATCCAGTTTCTTCCTTGAGGAACTACCGTGGTCTGAACAATTGTTTCTGCTAATGACAGTAGAAAGAACAAAGTATTGGGTCAAGGACAGGCATAAGATGTGACAGGTGGCTCAGACACACTTTATGTCTGGTGAGTGCCTAGCAGGTGAACAGTGATGATGTTCTGGCATCATGTTTTAACTGTGGGACCAGGTCTCAGCACTGGAGATAGCAAGGACAGCAGGCAGTCTACAACATAACAGTAGAGAGATACTTCTGATTCTCATGTTTGAGGGCTCCATTTTGTATGCTGTTGTTGTTAAGTGCCGTCGAGTCATAGGCAACTCATAGTGACCCTATGAACAAAAGTCCTCAACACTTGTGTGACTTTCATCCTTTCTCCAGGTTTGTAGGGTTTCCTGAGGCAAATTATTTACAGAAGTGGATGCCGTTCCTGCTTCCAAGCCTGCTTTAACTGAGAAGCTCCACCAAACACTGTCCACCCTGAATAACCATTATCGTATTTGACACATCAGTGTCACAGTGTTCAGCTTCACAGCAATATGTGAAGATATTCCACCTACATCAAAGGAGATACAAAGAAGAGGGTGTTCTTTCAACATATGTAAGTATTTCTGGCAACTCCAGGCCTACAGAATTAGCAGAAGCAACAGTAGTACCAAAGGAGTCTGTCGAAAGCAATCATCAGGTTATAGATGGTGAGTCTATGAATAACAGGATATATCTGAGGTCCAGAGTTACTTATAAGAAAGAACCACATAAGAAAATGCAATGCTCCATTTGACTGCAGAAACACAATATGAACTGGGTATTTTAGGTAGCAGACCATTGACAATAACCTTGCTTACTTTAAACATTTTTCTCAATTGAGAACCCTGGTTACAGGGAAAAAAAAATCCATGAAGATCATTGCAGAGCCATTTGGAGTACTGTGACCTGGCCAATTGTATCTTCATTTAACGTTTTTCCCTTTCCCTAACAAATCTAGGAAAAGGCAAAGATACCACAAAAATGTTTACTCATATTTTATTGTCTGCACAAAGACTTGATAAATTATTTATTACATTTGGAAAGAACAGGAATTCCAAAATACTTAATTGTGCTCCTCTACATAGAATTTGTTGTTATTGTTGTTACTGTTCTGTGTCATCATAGTCAACTTGACAGCACATAAACATCAACAACAAACTGTATGTAGACCAAGGTGCAGTCATTTGAACCAAACATGGTGTTGGGATAATGCATGGTTTAAAATCAGAATAGGTATATGTCAAGGTTATATCTCTTAACCATGCCAATTAATTCAGAAGCTGGATTGTATAAAAAAGAATGTAGCATCAAGATTAGAGGAAGAGTCATCAACAACCTGTTGTGATATGCAGATGATATAACCATGCTTGCAGAAATAAAAGATTTGAAATACTTACTATTGAAGACTATAACGTGCAGTATGGATTACATTTTAACATTGAACCAAACCAAAACCCCAAATTCTCACAAGTGGATCCTTTTAACTCTTCCAATTAAGAATGTTTATCCCTTTTTACTTTCCTCATTACCTTGATATACTGTGCTCACACACTCATGATAGTGAACTATACTCCACACGTTTCCTGTTAGACTACAAGTCCCTTAGAAGTAGGAACTGTAGCTTTCATTTGAATACTCATTTCATCTTACCATAACAAAAAAATCTTTAGTGGGATTTCAGTAAGTAATTTGAATAAAATCATACTATCCAGAATTGTTCGGATGCTCTCTCATCAAAAATAATGAGTAGCTTATTTTGCCTTTTTTTAGAATAAGGGCAATAGACATTAGTTATTATTTGACTGCCATGTATGAGGTGAAAAGAGACCAGAGGTAGTAGTTCTGTTGATAAGGCTCATCAGTAAAACATGTTTACTCTCCACTCTTCAAAATCCCATAAACTACATTCAATTAAGAGAGAAAATGAGGTGATGGGAAATCTTATTCAAGAGTAGACCTACGTTTGGGGAGAGGGCAGGCTTATCCAATTAAGGAGATGCTCTTTAGGAGGAAAAAAACCAAAGAACAAATTAGAAGCCAGAAAGTTTGTAGCTTCTAAAAGCAGGGGCTCAGCGTTCTCTCCCTGAAGTATATTAAAGGAGCATTAAACCGACACTGCCTCCTGAGATTCTGTTTGAAGATGTTGATTTTTTTACTTCACAAGTGATGCTGTTTGAGGTGAGAAATATTCTTGAGCATTCACAGAAGTGTGTGCATCAGATCAAGGGTTAAAGAGAAAGACCATTGTTCGAAATTATTTTTTTAAAATAAAACAACCAAGCTCGTTGCTGTGCTGTAGATTCCGACTATAATGTTTCTCTTTTTTTCCTTTTTTTTTCTTTTTCACACAAGTGTTTATTATATTTTCATCAAACATAATTTATCTACTAAACAATATCCATTCCCATTCTGACATTTATGTGGGGGAAATAGCTACTTTTCAATTAATAAACTGGAAATAAAGCATATTACCACATATGTAAGTCATCCAACTTCAGTTTTTACACAAAGTGCTCAAAGCATTGGTACATTTTACACTGAAGAGGTTTAAATATTATTAAGTAAGTATAATGTTTCTTACAGGACAGAATAGCACCGTCCACGGAGCTTCCAAGGTTGTCAGTCTTTATGGAAACCAGCTGTCACACCTTTCTCCTGAAAGTCGCTGACTGACTCACATCTTTCCGTTTGCAGTTGAGTGTTTAACTCTAGGGCCCCTCACTGACATTGATCTCTCTCATCAGCACTGATTCACAGCTGACCCTCCACTGGGTTTCTGAGGCTGTAAATCTCTAGGCAAGAGCTTGCACATCCTTTCGGCAGTGGAGCAGCTGGTAAATTATAACCACCAAAGAGTCTCAGCCTTGGGGTTGGAAGCACAAGTCCCTCCAGTTTCCCCACCAAAGCTCCCTAATAACTTTGGCAACTACAGCAATTTGGTCTCAGATGTTGGAAAACAAAAAAAGATAAATAGATAAAGAAACTCCAACTTAAGCCTAGTACAGTCTGTCAGCCTTTCTCAGTGTTGGAGAGTCAGAACCTATGCAAAGCTGACACTCCAAGGAGTTTTCCAATGAGATTGCTCATCTTTCTCCCCCAGAGTTTCCAGTGGATTTGAAATGCCAGGGCGGTGTGGCATTTGGTTTAGCAGTAAAACTCTTTATGGGCTAAGGTAGAGCTTCCTTGCCTACCTATCTCATCTAGTCCATCCTAGCCATCTCAACTTACAGGAAAATCACGTGGCTAATCACAGGATATTCTGGGATAGAGCAGTCCTATACAGTCACTTAAGCAACACCAGAAAAGAGCCTGGTGTTGTAGTTACATGTTGCATTGCTAACCAAAAGACCTGCAGTTCAAATCCACAGACACTCCATGGGTAAAGATTTCCAGGCTTGCAAATTTGCCATGAATCTGAATCAATTTGATCACTTTTGGTTTGGGAGGAGGAACAGCTACACCCTTTGTTGCTTTAAGGAAGTAAGACTGGTGAATGGAACTCACTCATTTGCTCCGAGGGAGAAAGATCTAGCAATCTGCTTCAAGAAAGATTGTTTTTGCTGTGGTGGTGTACGGTCAATCAGTACACTGACCCATAGCTGGCCATCCAGTCTGTTGTCAGAGGCAGTAAATCACTTGGGAAGAGATTACCTATCTTTTTTCCCGGAGCATCTGGTGAATTCAAACTCTGTCCTTTTAAGTTGGCAGTGCAATTCTGTACCACCAAGCCACCAGAGCTCCCTTCCGTAAAGATTATTGTTGTTGTTGTGTATCTTTGAGTAAGAATTGACCCGTAGCTGATGGCGCAGGAGGAGATTGCCCATCTTTCTTCTGTGGAGCACCTGGTAGATTTGAATCACTTGCCTTTGGGATTGCAGTGCAGTTTCTTGCCACTAGACCATCAGAACGCTGTCCAAAAAATCTTGTGGTATGTTTTTATTCTGCCATAAGGGGCTACTGTATGTAAAAATTGACTTGACAGCACCTAAAATCATCAGCAACCATATGATCTCTTACTCGTGAATCGATCAGTTCAAAGCATTTGAGCCGGCTCTGCCAACCATGTTGCTAGATGTTCCAAACTAGACTAATTACATACTACTTGGGCAGTGAGTCAGAGACTGGGACAGATTTCACCAACGTTAGGATAAAAAGGCAACTAAAACAATCCAACCCTAGCATGCAGAATTCTACCAGGGAAAAAAATAAAGCATATGGTCTGGGTGACATGTTAATGCCACAGCGTTAACTCAGTACCAAGTGAACATCGCTTGGACGCACATGGCCAGATCTGGAACTGTTTCTTATGCCAGTAACAGGGCAGAGAGAATTGACTCTGGAGACACTGGCATCTCCCCAGCCCAACTGTGGCTGCTGACAACCTTGAAGGCACTGCCAACTCCAACTAGTCCTACAGCTGCCCCTGTGTGCTGTGCCTCCCTAAATGTTCACAGCCGTTGCTCCTGGAGATTCTTAGTAACAGGTGGAATTGATAAAAACCTAGATTTTGGTGCAATGGCTCCAAAGACTAGTTAAACTTGCTAACTCTGGTGCCAGTCAGGAGGTAATGTTGAAATGATGACTATGGTGGGCAAGGGTGTCCCTTCCTTCCCTGAGAAAAAGTCCATGATTCCAAGGAGGAGAAACAACATTGCTCTGAGGAATATGTCAGAGTTCAACCCATTTCTTGACTGCCACTTAACAATACAAATGGTTTTATATTTTTGTTGCAAAATGTTATATTTTCTGACCTTTAATATAATTTTATGGAGTTGTTGTTATGTATAATTGCTTCCGAACCAACCTATCTATCTATAGCTGACCTTCCAGGGGGTTTTCAGAGGCAGTTAATCACACACGAAATTATCCATCCTCCCACACAGTAGCTGGTGGATTCGAACTGCATCCCTTTAAGATTGCAGTACAGCTTCTTACGACTAGGCCACCAGAGTTTTTGTGGGTAAAAGTATAATCTGCTTTCCCTCTAAGGTTATTTTAATGGGTAAATTCTTGTTGTTGTTAAGTGCTGTTGAGTCGTAGGCTACTCATAGCGACCCTATGAACGAAAGTCCTCAACACTTGTGTGACTTTGATCCTTTCTCCAGGGAGTTGCTTTGGATGAGGCTCACTGGTAGAATGTGGGGGAGAGACACAAGCATACTCGCAGAACTGAAAGTGTTACGTAACACTGCTTGAGCATCGAGGAAAGCCTGAAGCCAAGAGGCCAGAGTGAGGCTTAAGTAGCAGCTCTGCTTGAAGAGTTGTATGCTTGAAGAATTGTATGCTGAGCGTTGCCAACCTGAATCATACAGTGGAATCTCCCTAATAAACCCCATCATCAAGAAAATAAATAACCAGGTGATTAATTTGCTTCTTTTCAGTCTTTATTCTGAGCAACTTACTGTCTTTGGCAAACTTTAGAGTGGAACACACACACAGAGACTTGAAATCAAACAGCTGTGCTGTAGACATGGATTCACAGCATAAGAATTTACAAGTAACTAAACCAATGTGTTCCTAACACTCCTAATCTGAACATCTGTGTTGCCACGGGTCTTTTGTTTGCTGGCTTGTTTTTGGAGAGCTCAGATGGCATAGTCCATAGGAAGTTGTGCTGCTGACTCAAAGACCAAGCGTCTCTGGATGCTAGAATTCACTAGCATCTCCTGAAAAGAAAGACAGTCTCACGTGTGATTTATAGCCTCAGAAACTCAATGCACGGTCAGCTATGAGTCAGTTTCCACACAACAGCAATGAGTTCGAATAAGGAGTTGCTTAGGGGTTTTTGTAAATTTTTCCTCTAAATTTTAAATTTAAAATACTGTGATGAGATTATAAGAGATCAGGAATTTGAAAAGTGCTACTAATTATTTATTCTTCAAAATTATATGAAGGTCCATTAAAGAACACAGTTGACATCCAGTTAAAAGAAGATGACTTTAAAATACAAGATAAGTCAGTTGTTGTTGAATGGAGTGTGATTTCTAGTTACTTCACATGTGTCAGACAAGAACTGTGTTCCACAGGATTTCAAGCTTTTATTCTAAGACGAGAGGGTGAACTAGAACCACCAACCTTATATTTGCTTGCCCAGTGCACTCACTGTACCACCCAGCACTCTAAAATTCATCCTGGTGAGGTAAGAATCACTATGGCTACTGGGGACAGATACAGAGAATGGCTAACTGTCAGGAGGACTCCCCTCTGTTTAGCACAATATAAAACCTTTTCTAAATATTGGCAATCTTTAATTCTTTCTAATTGAGCAAGATTTGGCTTGTGCATTTCTCAGAGAAGCTTGCTTATGAATTGCTACCCTATTATGTTTGGTGTTCAGCTAAGGACAAGCAGGAATCTTTATTCTCATTTTGTAGTTTTTCAGCTGCTCCCTTTGTTTGCTGGAGAGCAACTGTTTTCCTCTCTCTGAGCAAACACGATGTCCGCTTACTTCCTCTGTTTCTTCCTTTCCCTCATATGTTCCTGTTCTTTCTAGCTGGCCCGCAATCTTTTCCAATTACTGGCATGAGTTCATATTTTTTAAACAGTAACAGCCTGTAAATCAGATGTCCTTAGCTGCTCAGTAACTGGGATGATTGTGTAGCTAACTGTCAAAAGGGGTTTCCTAGCAATTAGGATGGTTTTACTGGACTAGGCATAGCATGAAATTTCTCTGTCAGATGATCTCTTCTTGTTAGGCATAACTGCAGACCAAATCTCCCTAGTTACCTTTGTGAGCAAGGAACAGTATGTAAGCACTTGGGTGCTAACCAAAAGGTTAGTGGTTCAAGTTCATCAGCTGATCCACTGGACAAATTATGGCAACCGGCCATGTAAAGACTTTCAGCCTAAAAAAAAAAAAAGACTTTCAGCCTTGGAAACTAGAGGATACTCTACTACTACCCTGTCCTACAGTGTAACTGTGAGTTGGGATCCACTCGATATCAATAGGTTTGTTTTATTGTCGTGCTTTTAGAGTTGTCAGCAGTCTATCTAGCCCTTGATCAGGTTCGCAGATCTCGATGAATGTTCAAGAACGCTTCCCATTCCAAACAGCAGTATTTCTGAAGTTCTCTGAACAGAGCCGCTGGAGACGGAGGCAGTTAGTAGTCCTTTAACACACCTCTGGGAGAGAGCTCTAGGACCCTGATCTTAGAAGCTACAAATCTGCTGGTTTCTAATTGCCTGGATATATTATCATTGTCTCTGGTAATTTGACACTTTTGGCATTCGGGGAGAAGCTTCCCATCCCTTTAATTACATGTGGCAGAACAAAAGAGAGCCAACTTTCCTACTGGCACGCAGGCGTTCAAAATCCGTACGTGACTGGTCGTTTTCATGCGCAAATCATTGCCCACCCCCCCTTCTTTAATTCCATAGAATTTAGACTCAACCATCTGGAACTCTCATGACAGTACTATATATGATTTTTTTTAATTTAAATTTTTTTTTATCAGCAGCATCTGATGTTTTGTGTTTCTTTTGAGAATATACAAAATTGTCACTTTTCATGTGTATGTATGAAATTTACAGTGGATCTGAAGAACTCAACTTGTAATAATGCCCCCTTTTTATGGGCAGTTTTGTTTTTACAAAAGTATCCCACTATTTTTACATCAGAGTCAACAAGGAAGAGGCATGCTTTTAAGTGTTTAGCACTTATTTTAAGTGATTTTTAAAAAGAAGACGGAAAAGCTTTTTTTCTAGTTTGGCCATTCCTCCCTAAATCCAATACTACATAATCACAGAGTGATTCTCTTTTCCCTCTTTTAACAAATGTATCTACTTAATTATTCAGACCAACATTAAGAATTTTCCCCTAATTTCTTCCATCTTCCTTTTACATCTAATCATATAACAACCCATGTCAGTTCCATTTACACAACATATTCTGAAAGCCACTATTCAGTTGCACAGCCAACACAGAAGCATATGGTTCAAATCCACCAGCTGCTCCACAGGAGAAAGATGAGTAATCTCCTCGCATGTGATTTACAGCCTCTGAAAACCGCTGCGGAGTCAACTATGAGTTCCTTCTGACCCAACAGTACGTAACAACACTGCCAATATCATCCTAAGCCACCATTATCTCTCACCAGGTCACAGAACTGAAGTGATTTCTCTGCATGTGCTCTGATCACCAATG
This sequence comes from Elephantulus edwardii, assembly GCF_000299155.1. Lineage (NCBI taxonomy): Eukaryota > Metazoa > Chordata > Mammalia > Macroscelidea > Macroscelididae > Elephantulus > Elephantulus edwardii. The sequence goes on from NW_006399827.1 coordinate 6,184,362, forward strand.
ATGTTCAGTGTTCTTCCAGAATAGCACCAGTGGCATCATGTGGGGGCTTGTAAGAAATGCCATTCTTGGAGCTCCAACCAACATTTACAGAGTCACAATCTGCATTTTAGTAAGATCCCCAGGAGACTAACCTGTATGAGAATGGATTAACTGATGACAACAAGAACACTTGAGAGGTACTAATCTAGGACATATATTACTTCAAATGACCATCTGGTTCCAACTAGACAATAATGAATTTAGGTTTCTTCCTATATTTTCGGTAGAGAAGAAAATCATCAGCTGGACACAATTCCCATTTCATCTTAACATGCATTGCTTGCCTCTAGCATAAATGTATTCTGTCAGTCAGGCATCTCACTCTCCGTTACTGTTCAGTCTGCCAGGTATTTTTGTTTCTTAGAGTAACAACTTTTAGAGGTAGAAGGAACATAAAATTAGGTTTCTTGTTGACAAAAGTTTACCAGAATCTTTATAGAATAATTAACAATGAAGTAAGAGCTTACTGATAGAACAATTTGCCTACAGCATGCTGTCTGGGTGAAAGCAAAGAAATCAATGATTTATTTAAGTGGCAAGTGACTGACAGAGACAATGTTCCACCAGTCCATATCCTCACTCTGTGAACGACAAGTACCCTGGAAGCCCCTAGCACAATGGCATTTGTCACTTAAGATTCTGTAGAGAATCACTTCCAAAACAAATGGATAATCAATTATACAAGCCCTTAATTTGTGAATGGCAGTGCCTGGTTAAAGAGGAGAGATTAAACTGTTTACTAAAAATTAGTTTTGTGGAAAAGGATTAAAGGTTTCCTAATCTTTAAACTCAGAATGGAAACATTACTACGTGCATTTCCCTTCTAACACTGATTAATAAACAGTAGATGATCGAGTTCTTTTATTCCACCCACTGTCAGTAGAGCACTGTGGTAAGAACTGAGTTTAGAACACACAAAATATCCACCACCTGCCAGTCTGTTTAGACTTATGGTGACCGCTCTATAAGGGCTTCCTAGGCGGTAAATGTTTACAGGAGAAAACTGGCCAACTTCCTCCCACAGAGCAGCTGATAGATTTGAACTGAAGACCCTTCCATTTGCAGTGCATTTGTAAGGCACTGGGCCACCAGCGCTCCCCTACGTGTAGAAGAGGAAAGAAAAAGATAATAATTTAATTATAAGCTTCAACTCTGGGAAATATTAAAGGTGTATATTCAGACCCAAGCAAACATGAATCTTTGTTTCCTATTATATTTTTATAGAATTTTATGCTTGTATCAAAAGTTCATTGCCTTCAAGTCAGAACTGACGTAGCTGAGCCACCAATGGGTTTACAGAGCCTATAATTTCATTTAAGATATGTTCATCTTTTCTCCAACTTGTGGACTTGAACAGCCTGCCTTTGGGTTCAGAGCACAGTTCTTTTCCCATTAGTTCTTCAGAGCTCCCTGTACTCATGTATAATTGTTGTTGTTTTTAAGTGCTGTCGAGTTGTAGGCAACTCAGAATGAAAGACCTGAACACTTGTATAACTTTCATCCTTTCTCCAGGTTCACAGGGTTTCTGGAGGCAAGCTATATCAGAAGTAGATGCCATTGCTGCTTCCAAGGATTCTAAATTATAATATTTGCATATAATATACTTGTACAAACTAGTCCATATTAAATTTGTATATAATATGAACAAAGATGTTAAGTTTATAATCTGTTGGGGGAAAATGTTGTTATGTCGATGAGAGAGAATGAGAAAATGCATGCAAAAAATATCTTGTTATTAGTAAGGAAAAGAAATCCAAATTATGTTATTATAGCAGCTGCTTCACAGAAGGTTGGGCAATCTTCCCCCTTGTGATTAATTGCCTCTGAAAACCCACAGCAGGGTCAACTATGAGATGGTTATGACACAACAACACAGTAGAAAAACAAAACCCTCAAACTCCTCAAATCAAACCTGTTACCATTGACTTGGCCCCGACTGAGAATTTACCCTCCATTGGTTTTCTGAAGCCATGAATTTCCTGAGGGGAGACCATGAAGCTTTCTCCTTGGAAATGCTGGTAGATTCAAGCCACCAGTGAAGAATGACCTTTGAATTACCCATACAATTATCTATGGACTATGCCATCACTGTTACCCACTGTAGTAATGTTGTTCATTATCTCCAAGTCAGAACTAACTCCTAGTTGACTCTCTAGCACTTGTTGTTGTTGTCAGGTGCTATCTAGTCGAGTACGACCTAAGCAACCCTATGATAAAAGATCTGAACCCTGTTCTATCCTGTGCCATCCTTACACTTCCTGACACATAAAAGACCATTGCAGCAGTCACTGTGTCAATCCATCTAGTTAAGGGTCTTCCTCTCCTTTGCCGACCCTCCACCCTATCCAGCATCATGTCCTTCTCCAAGGAATAGCTCCTCCTAGCAACATGGCCAAAGTGGGTGAGGCAAAGCCTTATCATTCTTGCCTCCAAAGAGCACTCTGGCTGTATCCTTTCCAAGACATATCTGTTCACTCTTTTGGCCATACACGGTATGTTTAGTGCTGTTCTCCAACACCACAGCTCAAAGATGTCAAGTAATTTTTTGTCATCCTTATACATTGTCTAGCTCTCAGATGCATAGAAAGTGATAGGAAATACTATGGCCTAAGTCAGACACACCTTAGTTCTCAAACTGACAACACTACCCCTCAATAACTTGGAGAGGTTCTTAACTGCAGATTTTCCCAGTATAATTTGTCTCCTTATTTCCTGACTGATGGTACCAAGGGTGTTAATTGTGGATCCAAGCAAAATAAAGCAGTGGAGAGTTTCAATATCCTCTCCATCCATGAAGGTTGCCTATCAATTGGGTGATAAGAATCTTTGTTTTCTTCACAGTGAGATGCAATCCATACCAAAGGCTGCATTCCTTTATCTTCTTCTCCTCACTTTCAGCAAGCAAGATTGTGTCATCTGCATAACTCGGGTTGTTGATGAATCTCCCTCCAATCCTGATGCCACACTCCTCTTCATACAAGAGTCCAGCTTCTTGAATAATTTGCTCAACATACATATTTAATAAATATGGAGAAAGAATAGAGCGTTGACACACTCCCTTCTTAATTTTAAACCATGCAGTGTTCCCCTGATCTGTTTGCACAACAGCCTCCTGGCCAAGGTACAGGTTCCACATGAGCCCAATTAAGTGCTCTGGGACTCCCATTCTTCTCCATGTCAGCCACAGCCTGTTATGATCCACAGAGCCAAATGTCTTTGCATAGTCACTTTAGCATTTAGAGGTTATAAATCGCATGAGAGATTGTCCATCTTTCTCTTGAAGAGACTCTGATGAATTTGAACCCCTTACATTTGGGTTAGCATTGAAACTCCTTAGCCACTAGACCATCAAAACCCCTTCCTTATTACTATAGTAGATGAAATAAAAGGTTTAATAATGAGATAAACCAGTTGAAATATATACAAATAATCATAGAATTATATGCATTATTGAAAATATGTTTGTGTAAAATTTCTCTGCTGTGAGATGTTTTTCAAATAAATGAGCAAATAGCTGTTTAGCACTTAAAAGGTTATATATATACTGCTATTAGATTAATTCCAGCCCACAGAAATCCAGTAGGGCAGAGCAGAACTGCCCTATAGTGACTCTAAGGCTGTAAGTATTTGTGGAATTACACTGATTCTCCCAAAGAGTGGCTGGTGGGTTTGAACCACTGATCTTTCAGTTTACCACCAACCAGGTGACCACCATTCCATTAGAGCTCCTTCTTGTAGGGTTAAATGTGGATTAAATGAGATAACATATAGAGGACAATGGTGGAACTTGGTACAGCCAGGATGTGAGTGAGATTAGCTGTTAGAATATCTACCACCATTTTCCAATATTTTATTGCAGCCTGTGACAGTGTGTCTCCTAAAGATATTCCAAATTCTAATTCAGCAAACTTCCAGTAATGCATTACTCATTATCATTTCAAAACATGCAATACATAATACATTTTCTTCCTTTTCTCTATTATTTTTAAATGAGGCTTTAGTAATCATCAGTCCACAGTCTTTCAAGTTTATGAAAATCACTCAGGGATGACTAGTTGCAAACTTTTGTTTTTGTTCCTTTTCTATTTCTTTTATATTTTCTCTAAAATATTGGTTGGAATGTAAAAAGGACAGAAAGTCAAGCTTTCCCCAATCTGGATTGCCTCTATCCCTCAGTGAACTTCATTTGCTTCTGTATATGCACACTTTCCAATGATGCTCTGTGTCTCAATGAACACCTTCCTTGGCCGTGAGAGACCTGGGCAGAATTGGTTGGAAGCTCTAACAAGTTATTGAGGACACAGGAACAGATCTTGTCTGTCCCCTGGGACTGCCCACATAATGTTCAGCACCCACTTCTTCCCTCTCATTGCCCTTTCTTTTTTTTTTAATTTTATTATTTGTGTGTGTGAGTGTACCATCAAATCAGATCTGACTGGTACAGGAGGAGATTGTCCCTCCTTCCTCGGCAGAGCATCTGGTGGATTCGAACCATGCGCCTCTGGGATTGCAGTGCAGCTTCTTGCCACTAGGCCACCAGAGCTCCCCTTGCCCTTTCATCAGAACCAACTCATAGCTGACATTCCAGTGTCTCCAGAGGCTGTAAATCTCAGAGGAGGTGATTTTGTGTCTTTCTCCTGCAACATTTAACACAATGTCTCTTATATAAGTAATATCCAGGAAATGAAACCTTATTGCTTATATATCCCTTGAATGAAACTAGGTAGCTTTGGTGATTGAGTTAAGAGTTGTGCTAACAACTCACAGACACGCCCTTCAAATGCCCTCACTGCTCTGAGGGAGGAAGATGAGCAATCTCCTCCAGTGTAACGTACAGTCTCTGAAAACCTGTTGCAGCATCACATCTGAGTCACCTCTGGCTCTGTGGCAATGAATTTTGCTGGCTTAATGACATTAGAAACCAAAAAGATACTTGGAAAAAAAAGGCTTGCTATAAAATAGGAACCATATATATTTACTTCATTTTGCTCATCTTGAAAAATATAACTGTAAGTGCTTTCATTTAAAAGCTGCCTCTGAGTAAGCTAAGATGTTCAAATGCTAAATGAGCTATCAAAGCAAACTATTAAGGACCTATAATACAGCACTTTATCAAAATGCTTAATCTTGGTGGTATTTCTTTTAAGACCCGTTCTTAGATTTCCTCATGGAAGAATGCTGTCTCTGATTTAGTAATGTTCAGGAATACTCACTGAATTAAAAGGAAGATATTCAAACAGGTACAATTTATTATATAGTATGATGGGAATAGTTTTTAAGAGTACAATTTAACCTATCACCCGGAGACTTCCTTCACTGACCGTACCCCCACCCCATTCCTTGAAATGTTTGGCATGGTCCCATATGTATCCTAGAATGAGCTCAGGAATGGTGAAGGCATGCCTTGAGCCACAAAAGAGGACCTAAGCCACCATGTAACTGATAATCAATCCAGAGAGATGCTTTAAATTCCTTGGCCACTAGCTAAACTGTAGATAAGTCAACCTCCTGAGAAACCCCTCATCATTTAAGGCATCTATTGTAATGGTTCTTCTGGTAGCTATTGAAGGCACTAAAAGGCTTTCAACATCAGCACGACAAACAAAATTTGCGTTTAAATGGGTATTATAAAGAATGATATAATATATAACTTACCAGGGGCAGTTATGGGTTGCTGTGAAATAAGACACTAATGCTTTAAGTGACTACAGAACTCCTTTGTAAAATGTTGTCATCTTTCATATATAGAAATTAACTTAGTAGCCTGTATCCTGTGTCAAAACGGGTATTTCCTCAGCTCTCATTTATAGGAAAGTTGAAAGGATTTTGAAATGCAGCTTTTAGCTAAACTATTTAAGGAATCATAAAAATTCCTTGAGGTGAATTAGGAGGAATGTCATATGGAGCCAAGTTCGGATATTGGCTGACATACACGTATGTATAATCTTTGATGAACTAATTAACTATTTGATGTATATGTCATGAGACTTAATATGATAAAGAGACTAAGGGAATGGACTTTGGATAGAAATTGGTGGAGTTTGAATCTCAGTGTGGCGTATATAAGCTGTGTTGAAACCAAGTTGCTCTTTGGAGGTAAGGAGTTTGAAGTCCCATTTCACATATTTTGGACATGTTGTCAAGAGGCCACCAGTCCTTAGAGAAGAACATCGTGCTTGGAAAAGTGGAGGGAAAGCACAGGATAGGAAGACTCTGAATAAGATGGATTGACACAGTGACTGGAGCAATGGAGGCAGGTGTGTCAGAGACAGTGAGAGAGGCTCAGGATAAGACAGAACTCAGAGATATTGTGTATTGTTGTGGTTGAAACAAACCCACAGCCAACCCTTCTCAGAGGTAGTTAATCACTCAGGAGGAGAATGTCCCTCCTCCCCACCCCTACCCCTTTACCACCACCACCATCATCACCACCACCATCACCACCACCACTACCACCACCACCACCACCACCACCATCATCACCACCACCACTGTGGAGCAACTGCTGAATTAAAACCAAAAGCCTTTGAAATTGCGGCACAGCTACCTACCAAGTGTCTTTTTTAAAAAAAGAAAAATTTTATTTTATTATTTTTTTGTGTGTACCGTCAAATCAGATCCGACTGGTATAGGAGGAAATTGTCCCTCCTTCTCCAGCAGAGCATCTGGTGGATTTGAACATGTACCTCTGAGATTGCAGTGCAGCTTCTTGCCACTAGGCCACCAGAGCTCTCCTCCAAGCATCTTTTTTTTTTTTAATATTTTTTTCTATTGCTGAACACATGCGCAATAAAGCATATAGCAATGAAAAAATTTCTACATATAAAATTCAAAGACATTGAATATATTTTTTCAAATCATCCATCTTACTCGCCCATTGAAATGAACCCATTGATCCTAAACTGTCCGTCTAAACTTTCTAGTCGTAGTTGTCAGTTTGATAGTTCTTTGAAAGAGTGCAATGCTCTTAGTGAACCTAACTTAAATTATAATTGGAAAAAAAGTTTGAGGTGGAAGAAGAAAGAAAATCAGAAAAACGTTTTGCCATATTTAATCACTCATCAGCATGACCTGCTTTAAATTATTCCATACCTAATCTACGCTATTCTTTGTTACTTTTAGGTTGCTCAAACCTCTG
>NW_006399827.1:6192142-6217419 GCF_000299155.1 Elephantulus edwardii
TCTCCCTCCTCTGTTTCAGTGCAGTATACATTATTGAACCCATCTTACTCAGTCTTTGTCTTGTTTTGTCCTCTGATACTGCTTCATAGGTCATGAAGAAGCAGACAATTAATATATTTTTTATATATTACAGAGAAAATGATGTTTTACGTTTTCTGCCCAAAATATATTTGTTTCCTAATAAAATGTCATTCAGTAGAAGAGTTTATTTCCATTTTAGGGTGTTCCAATGAAGAGTTAGGGCAACTGGAAATTAATTTTAGTAAATACATTTTATGTGGATGAATGGCTTGATAATTCTCAAAGGTAGAATGTCAGTTATTCAACCACAAGGGTTTTATGCCTGAAATATTGAAGAGCAGGTAAGAATGTTATCAGATTCAGCTAGTAGCGTGTTAGCTTCTCTGTAAGTAATCAGTAAGTTGGTATATAGTATATTGGCAAATGATACAGGAAGAATAATGGCTTAGGTGAACTTGAATCACTCACTCAAACAATAGATGCTGGACTGTAGAGATACAGATGAGAAATTAATCTTTGTAGTGGTTTCAACAAGAACAACTCTTTAAGAAGATTTAAAGGCCTTGCTAAGAGGACATTATTAACTAACTCACAGCTCTCAAGTTTTCACCTAATCACAATTGAGTTATTATTGTGGCTGTGACCCTATATTATTGGTTTGGTGTAAATTCCATAAATAGCGATGTTAGAGACTTCTCATCCCAAGGCAGTTCCATAAAACCAAAAGCACTAAGAGCTCTCTGAACACCATTCACTTCCATGATAAAAAAAATAAAATAAAATAATAATGATTTAATAGAACAATAAAGGGAATTTAATGCTGCTCTCTATGAAGTTAGACATAGCTTGCCACTGCTTTCTAACTTCATAGTTATCTTTTGTTATGTGCTTGGTAAGGGGGAAATAGAATTATTTCATCTACTTGCCTTTGTCAGAAATGGCTTGAAAGTTCTTGTAAGGGTCAATTTTTCCCTAACTCATGGTTGTAATCTAATCACTAACTCTGCAATAGCATTCATCAAGGCTAATATTTACCATGGAGGGAAAAAAAATTGGAGTCCATACCTATGAATACTATGAAGGAGAATTTTTTTCTTTAAAGAAAAAATTTTCATTTCTGAAGATATTTAAACACTTGTTGTTGCTATGTGCCATTGAGTTGTCTGTGACTCATAAAGACCCTATATACAACAGCTCTGAGGCCTGGCCTGTTCTGCACCAGTCTCACTGATTCTGACACACCTACACCCATTGCCCTAGTCACTTTATCAATCCATGTCATGTATGGTCTTCTCCTGCACTCTCCACTCTCCCTTCTGAGCATTATGTCCTTCTCCAGGGACAAGTCCCTCCTGGTCATATACCCAAAGTATGTGAGACAGAGCTTCAGAATCCTTGCCTCCAAGCAGAAACTTGGTTTCACCCTCTTTAAGACAGACCTAATTATTTTCTTGGTGGTCCATGGTATGTTCAAGACTCTTCTCCAGCACCCCAACTCAAAGGCATTGATTTTTTTTTTTCTGTCATCTTTAGTCACTCCAGTTCTCTCATGCACAGCAAGTAATTGTGAAGACCATATTTGAATAGATTATGCAATATTAGGTCATATACACCACCCAGGCAAATCAATAGTGTATGTTCAAAGGAAAGCTAAAAGCTTCCTACTAGTCCATTTCCACCAAGCGTACTCTCTGTGACCCTCTTGCCCTTGTACTTAATATGAACAGTACTAAAGCCATCACTCCTTTAAGGTTGAAATACTACCTACATAAATCGGTGCTAAAGTGTATATACATTATCTATTAAGGTAAAGTTGAAGCTATTCTTTATCTCATTGCTATTGTTATTTAGTGCTATCTATTTGGAGCTAACTCATAGTTGACTCTCTAGAGGATTCTCAGAGGCTGTAAATTGCACAGGAGGAAAATGATCATCATTCTCCGACAAAGTGTCTGGTGGATTCAAACCAAATCCACCATATTTGAGTTGGCAGAACAACTCTTTACCTCTAGGCCACCAAAGCCCTTGTGTTTTCAGTTATCACCAGTTGTTGTGGTTCAGTCTTGTGCTGTTGAGTTGGAACAGGCTCATAACTCACATTCCAGTGAGTTTTCAGAGGCAGTAAATTGCATAGGAGAAAATTGCCCATTCTGCTTTCACCGAGCAGCTGGTAGATATGAACTATGGCCAATGACCACTAATGGGAATATTTTTTTTATTAGTTGTTATCTTTAAAACGGAAAGCAGTGTTATAAGCAAGCACACAGAATAAGTCATTTTTATATTGGACAGTTAGTGATAAATAAAACATGGAGAAAGGTGTGTAAATATAAAAGAGATCAGGAGAGAGGAGTGCTGCTAGACAGATTCACAGCTGAGGGGCTCCACTTGGGAAACGGAAGGCTCAAAGGAGGTGATGGGCTGGAGAGAAACCTATACGCACTTTGCAGAAGTGTCTGGTGCTGTGCTGAGACCTCATAAGATAGCATATTAAATCTTTTCATAACACAGAACTTAAGAACAGTACTATAATGGACTTCCAGCTTAATAAGATTCTTATGCTGTTGTTTTGAGTATATGATATCATAATGTTTAAAATGTAATATTCATTTCATTTATGTAATTTCTTTTTCCTTGAATGTTTGTGCCTTTGAAGATGATAGAATAAGGAAATCAGCAGCTTAAATTCTTTTCCTCTACATTTTTAGCAGTTTAAGGGAATAGGATGACAATAATGAGATCTAATATTTATAAAGGGCCAAATAGGGGCTGGGTATTATGCTGGGTACTTTCCATACATCCTCTTGTTACAGCTTTCCTCTTTCCTTCAAGGTAAACCTAATACCCTTCATCTTGCTGATGAGAAAACTGAAGCTTGGAGTTGTTTTGCAACTTGCTTAAAGTCTTATAACCAATAGTAGTAAAACAGAGAGTCAAACCTCCCACTGGGTCATTTCATACTCTTGCCCTTTTCATTATGCTGCTTTCAAAGAACCTCAGAATTTTAAAGCCTGAAGTCATCAACTTTAAAGATCTTTCCTTGAAACATTTTTTTCTAAATACTAGTAACTGTCAAGTTTCCCAAAGTGTGATCTTTTCAGTCAGACACAATCCTAAAAAAAGAGGGTCTTCCCTTCTCAACACTTAAATGAAAATTTCAAGGAGCTGAGGAGCATGTTCTAGCTAATGCATTGTCTACCCTAATCCACAAACACATGAAGAAAATAGCTCTCAGAAGAGAGCTGCAAATAAGCCCATGGGCTGTTCCCGCTGGGAGTGAACTTTTGGAAGAGGAACTGCCATCTATAACAGGTAGAATGGAGGTCAAGCCTACTTGACACTCATCAGAATAGAATTTTGGCAATTACCCATTGTGCTCAGAGACAGAATAAGCCCCAGGAATAGTTGGTTTTGTTTTCAAACATCTTTTCTATTCAGATTGTAATGGCATTGTGAAAATGGGAAACTTTAGAATGCTTATCACCAGGCCTTTACTCTCTGTGGAGTTTTCAGGGAGGTTTGAACTCCAGCCTTGTTGGTGACCAGTACAACCTCTGAAGTGGTGCACCACTAGGATTCTAAGACCCCTATTGAAGCATAGTTTTTCATTCAGAAGTCTGTTGTGGGGCCTGAGAATCAGCATTTCTAACAAACTTCCACAGAATGATGATCAAGTCAAGTCAAGGCTCCTATTTTAGTATGGCTATTCTGAAAATCCTCCTCCTGTTCATTGCACCAGAAGAGTTGTGGAAGTCTTTAAACTAAGCTACTCCATTTGACATCTATTTTGGGGGGGTTAGGGGAGCCCAAATAACACCACCACAATAAAAAACTGTTCTGCAATTATTTTGACACTTCTCTTGCCCCCTCCTAAGCCACCTGTTTTTCTGCTACTTAAGATTTAACAGAGCTCACCTGAGCTCTTGATTCTTCAAGGCTTGCAATTTATATTCTCATCTCACACCTTTATTCTTTCCTGATGAGTCCTACTTCTGAGACATCATCTCAATATCTAACGCGCTTGGCTTCTAGTCTCTAATCTCTGCCATAATACATTTTCTGGAAAGGAACTCATTCAGAAACTTGTCTCCTTTATTTTCTACTCCATAGGACAGATCTCTCTCTCAATTCCTCAGGGGACAACAAAAGAGTTAACAGAATCCTAGCTTTGTCAAAAGTTCCAAAATTTTTTATGAATCTATTGAAAAATATAGGCAGCTGTCATAAGTAGAGTTAGAATATAATTAGGTTGCTGTGCTTTAATGAAGGCATACAGGATATGAAAAGTAAGTCATGTCTTGTGTTTCCTATTTTATTAGACAGAAAAGCAGCTTAAAAGAAGGAACTGTATCACCCTCATCTTAATAACCAACCTAGAGTCTAGCAGGTGGGAGAATGGAAGTATTAAATATACATTTTTTGAATGACTGAAAGAAGGTGAATGCATATGCTAGTTTTTTGTATTATACCAATAACTAACTATACCATTAATGATATAGTTAAAAAGTATAGAATTGGAGGTGGAAAAATGGATGCATTTTTCTAGAAGCTCAAGGGCAATCTCCTTTAGCCACCAAATCTCATCATGTTGTTTGGTATTTGCAATTCAGTAAGTAGAAATTATTTTTTTTTTTCTCTCTTAGACTTTTGCTATTTGTAAGCTTACTTTCCCATAGAGGAAACCATCACATTGGCCTTTCTAAGTTTGCTAAGCTTGTGTGTGTTGTCTCCTGGACATTCTCACTCTCTGCCTCTTGTCTTAGGATTTCAAATTGTTCATGCCTCATTTAACTTCAAAAGAGCCCTCATTTAGACAATAAATTGCATAGTTGGCCTACTTCTAGATATATTTACAACTTGGTGTGAATGAATTCCTTATTTTGCCTGAACAAGTAAGTTTTAAATGAAGAGGTAGTAGGAGTAAGACAGAAAAGGGTACTGTGATGGGTATAATATGAGAAGCGAGGGAGTTTAACAATTGTATAATATGGGGGGGGGGGAATGGAGAGAATATAAAAATGACAAATAAAAAAAAATTAGCAAAGGTTTTCTGGGTCCAGTGAAGGCCCATTTGGCCTTCCTCAATATCTGACTCAGAGACTGTTTAGTTATTAAGTGTCTGTCTAGGGCAAAGGTGGCTATTTACTTGAGATTAGCGAGAAGGGGTATTTATTTAGAAAGGTTGAAGAATCAATATGTCTTTGTGGTTTGTCATGAGAGTCATTCAATTACCAATACAGATAATTGCTGCATTAATCTGCTTGTGCAATTTGAAAGAGAGACCAAACACAGAATGATTGATTTTAAAGGAAAATAAAGTCAAAGGGATGTGGCATTTATTCTTCCAGGAAATGGAACTCTAGAGCTGAAAATCAGAGACCATTTTAAGGGGAGCTCTGGTGGCCTAGTGGCAAGGAGCTGCAACTACAATCCCAGAGGTGCACACACACGGTTCAAATCCACCAGATGCTCTGCCGGGAAAGGAGGGACAATCTCCTCTTGTACCAGTCAGATCTGATTTGACGGTACACTCACACAAAAATTAAAAACAAAAAAAAGAGACCATTTTAATTCCAAAGAAATGTAACATTATACCTAAAAACATACATACCTATTTCTTTAGAGACATTTCGACTGCCAGAAGGACCAGGAGGCAGAAAATGCTATATCATCACACTTCCTTCAACAGTCAGAGTGGAACAAGCTGAAAATCGCAGTTATGTTGATATTTGCTGGTAGTATCAGCTTTTCTATGCCAGTTTGACAGCCTGTTTTGTTTATATTACGATAGGCTACAAGATATGTCACTAGATCTTATCAATGTTTCTGTCCTTTGAGAATATTTTTCCTATATTTTTAGTTTCATATTCATCATTTAATCACTCTGTTTTAGGAAAGGAATAAAAGTTTCAAATCAAGATTAGATAATTCAAGCTCACCAGCCTCTGGTGAATATGTGATTCGTAATCTAAAATATCTGAAACTGTAAAATTGTAGTTTTCTATGCTTGTCTCACCAGAAAATTACTCGATGTAGGTATATAATTTTTCCTCCTTATTACTGTTGAGTTTGAACTGACTCAGATGACCTTCCAGTGGGAAGGTGTAAATAGTAGAAGAGAGAGCCCATTTTCCTTCCTCAGAACAATTGTTGGGCCAAGTCAGCAGAGAGTGGCAGCCTTTGGGTGGTCAGCATGTCTCCCTGGGGATTATATGACCAGGGTTCCCTAGAGAGCATGTTTTTGTTTTTATGCACCATCGCGTCAGAACCAACTCATAGCTGAGTTTCTAGAAGGTTTTCAGTGGCAGGAAATGGCATGGGAGGAGATTGTCCATCTTTCTTCAATCCTGTAACTCATGGATTCCATTTGTCTACCTTTGGCTTGGCCATACAACTCTCTCCCTTTAAACTACCAGAGCCCCAGAAAGGGTGTCATTAGTTCCTTAAATGAAAATTCTAGTTGAGGTTCAGGTTCTAACTGAAGTGTTTATAGATTCAAGGATGTTTCCCACTATTGGCAGCTTTTGATGTTAGGTATCATAATTATTCTCTTCAGGAGAAAGTAGAACTGAACCTGGGTTCACGAATACATCAAGTCTTCTCTGGAGATATGCTGTCTAGTGCCTGAAACCAGATTCAGAAATGAATGATTATGATACACCCATATTATGATATGAGATTTCTTCATTAAAGAAACAGCAACTTACTTAATGTTTCAAATGTATTTTAAGGTGTATAATAGATTTGCGGAGGTAATATAGGGAGTTCCTCAGTATCTGTAATTCAGTTTCTATCATGTGAAGTAATAGTTCATTTTTAGTGATGAGTAGGAATCAATTCATAGTGACCTTCCAGCAGATTTTCAGAGGCTGTATGTAACATTGTTGTTGTTGTGTACCATCAAGTTAGAACCAATCATAGCTGACACCCCTGTGAGTTTTCACAGACTGTTAATCACACAAGACGAGACAGCCTATCGTTCCCCTGTGCAGCAGCTGATGGCCTTGAACCACGTGCCTTTGGGGTTGCAGCACAGCTTCCTGCCTCTAGGCCACCCACTTCCTAAACAACATGCCGCTGGAAACTCTATAAATTTTGATAAGTGACTATAGGCCTTCAGTTCATAGGATCGCTATGAGTTGTGCTTGACTTTAAGGCAATCAACAACAACATATGTAACATAAAAATATGATACTTAAAACACATGCAGTTTTTGTTTGTTTACCTAGAGAGAGAGAGGAATAATTTTTCATCATTCACACTTTAACAACTCATGTCATTCCTGCTCATAAATACAGTATTTCTACTCTAAGAAATGATTACTAGACATCATGATCGGATGACTGGATGGGTCATCCTATCAACTACAAACACAAACATAAAAAGGTGCTTGATCAAATAGTTGAAATACACATCCAAATAAGATGAAAGACTTGAATTCTGCAGATTCATGAACTCAAGAAAGAAAATCAGAATGGCAGGTCAATCATTTGAGATCTATGTAGTGTTTGTAGCACAAGAAATTATTTTTTTTTTAAAAACAATTTTTTTAATTAATTTTAATGAAAGTTTACAGAGACTTAGGGTTTCCATTCATTCATTGTTGCACTTAAAATTTTTCTTAAGGCTAGTGGTAGGTGCTAAAATAAAACCAACAACAACAACAAAAAAAATACCTTTTAAGAAGGATGATTTCCACTTGACTAAGACTAAAAAGAACTCAACTAATCATAATTTTTTTTATTTATTTTTTTTAATCTCTGTCCAGGAAACTCAGCATAGTTAAAAGAAATTCTAAAAATGTAACTTAAGATAAAAATAAATTAGTCATAGAAACCATAACCCATTTCCCTAAGAATAGAGTCCCTAAGGACATCCTATTTTAAAATGACATCTTATCTTTAAAAAATCAATAAATTTCACTTACTATCCAAGGAAAGAAATCAATTACAAGGCATTTTTTTCTATTTTGGCTGTGGCTAAAGAAAACAATAACAATAAAAAGATTACAAAGTATGTAGGTGGCAGTGGTTGTTATATTAAGTGCCATCAAGTTAAGTACCATTCATAGCAACTTTAGGATCAATAGATCTGAACCCTGTCCTACCCTACTTTATCTACATATGTAAGAACTCCAAAGTAGAAACAAACATAAGAGGACGTATCAAAATAAAATAAATAAAACATCTATAAAAGTAATTTTAATTTCTAGAATACATTACAAAAGTCAAATGAACATTAACTATATGGTTTTAAACACTTTATAATTCCATATATACAGGATTCACACAAATTCTTTTTTTAAAAAAGCTAAACAGAAGCATACACAATTATTGTAGGCCATATGAGGAAAAATGATAATATGAGAACTTAGCTATTCATAAGTAAACACAAGAACTGAAAACAGTGGAATAGTCTATAATTATAAATATTCATGAACTGAATATGCTGAAGATGCCAAAAGAACGATTTTGAGGACGAGAAACCAAAAGAACAAGGTGCTGTTAAAATAATATAGGCAATTTTTAAAGAGACACATTGAATTTCTAGAGATAACATTATAATGATTATAACAAACAAAAACCCCAATACAACAAAACCAAACTGGCAGATAGTTTAAATAGAGAAAAAGAGCTAATTTGTTAACTAGAAGATTGAAATTGGGAGAATATAACACTAAAAGATAAAGAGATGAAAACATGAGAGAGAAGTTGAAAGCTTTGAGATAGGAGATGATCCAACATAATATGAGTTCAAGAGAAAACAAATCCGTCTCAGAGAAAGTGCAACCAGAACGTTCCTTAGAGGAGAAGATGGCACAAACATCAAATGCTGGTGAGGTTGCGGAGAAACTGGAACCCTTAGTCACTGTTGGTGGGACTGTAAAATGGCACAGCCGCTATGGAAAGCTGTATGGTGCTTTCTCAAAAAGTTGTAAATAGAAATACCATTTGGCCCAGAAATTCTACTACTGGGAATTTACCCTAAAGAAACCAGAACTGCCACTCAAGCAGATATATGCACACCCATGTTTATTGTGGCTTTATTCACAATAGCAAAGAGTTGGAAACAACCCAAGTGCCCATCAACAAACAAATGGATAGAGAAGCTCTGGTATATTCACACAATGGAATACTACGCTGCATTGAAAAACAAGGAACTCATGAAATATTATGCAAAATGGGTAACTCTAGAGGACATTATGCTGAGTGAAATATCTCAGTCACAAAAGGACAAATACTGTGTAGGGCCACTGTTGTAAAACAGGACTGACATCGGGGTTGAGGGAAGACTGAGAAAGAGGAGATAAATGATGTATACTATATTGAAACAGATGAGATAAACAATGGTTTAAAAGGATATATGATTAGGTATTATTGTCATGACAGGAGTCCAGAATGAAAGCTGCATAGTGGAGTGGACTTGGAGGGAGGAATTGCATAACAATGAAAGAATTTTTCTTTTGCTTTTCAAAGAGAAGTGCATATTGGGGGGGGGGGAGGTGGGCAGGGAGAAAAGTGCTACAATGAATGAATGGAAATCCTAACTCTGTAAACTTCCATTGAAATTAATTTAAAAACCAACCAAACAAACAAACAAAAAGATGATGAGCAAAGTCACACCTGGGGGAGGGGGGTGGGGGGAAAGGATGGCAAAACTTAGTCTCACATATTTTGGACATATTGTTAGGAGGAACCATTCCTTGAAAAGGAACACAATGCACAGTCAACAAAAGAGAGGAAGATTCTCAATGAAATAGATTGACACAGTGACTGTAGCAAAAGACTCATATATCAAAGATAGGACAGGGTTCAGATCCATTGTTCATAGGGTTGCTATGAGGTGTATTCAACTCAAATGAGAACCCTAACAAGAACAACTCAATTCAACTCAACTCGACTGAATTGATTGGCATTAATTAGGAACTGACTCATCGCAGACCCTCCACTGGGTTTCTCAGACTATAAATATCAGGAAAAGAGATTGACTATCTCATTCCTGTAGAACCACTGGCAGATTTAAACTATCAGAGAGTGATGATGGCCTTTGCGACAGCAGTGCAACTTCCTACAGACTAGGCCACCAAAGCTATATAGTCTGAATAAAATATAATAAAAATAATTTTAATATTTTAAAAATGAAAAGATTTTTAGCAAAGTAAGTTGTTTTTTAAGAATTACGTTCTATTAATTTTCGTAACTTAACAAAAGACAAGGAAGCTCTGACAGCCTAGTGGTAAGGATCTGTGCTGCTAAGCCAAAGGGATGTGGTTTGAATTCAACGGCTCCACGGTAGAAATACACACGATGTCCTTGTGGAATTTATAGCCTCTGAAAACCTGCTGGAAGGGTCAGCTATAAGCTGGTTCTAAGTCAGAGGTGCATCACAACAACAATGAAGAAAGACCGAGGTTCTCCAACTGATAGAAGACATCAATATTCAAGCAAGATGCTGAATCTGCCTATAAACTTGGTGTAATAAATAGTTTAACACAAAAAACAAAGGCATATTTTCTAGGTGAAAATAAAAAAATAAAAATAGTCCTGAAACCACAATGGACACACAAAACAGAAAGAAACACAACAATATGGTAAAACTAAGTTCAAGTATATTATCAAAACAAATGGATAAATTAAAAATGTATGTATTTATTTTATCATAAAATGAAAGAGTATGTGGACTTCTACTGAATTATAAGGGCCAGGCTGTTTCTAAAATGTAGACATTCTGACTGTTTCACACAATGGCCTCAAAGTCAAAATAATACGTAAGGATCAATTAAGCAATTTTAAAATATAACATTTTCTATATTATTGATACAAAATGGGCATTTTCCCCCACTTGGGAAAAAGTATGAGTCTGGTAAATAAAAAACCTGAATGTGGATATTTTATGCTTTTCCTCAACTTGAAAATTTTGCCTCTTTTTTCCATTCCCAATCCCATGGATTGGATTGGTAAAAGTAGACTGTAACCAAGAATGGCAATAGAAGAAGTTGGCAAGATTTACATTTATATTCTTTTTTAGTGCTAAAAATATCTTTCAAGTAAGAATCCTATTTGGTTAAATCAATTTCAAAATGTGGCTCAATCAAGATGGCACACTGCCAGGCTTATTAGACCACTCTCTAAATATCTTGCAACCTTTTCTACTGTGCACAATCCCAGTATTCAGAAAAATAAGAATACCAAGCACCATGAACAAGTAGGAAGCTCTGATGGTGTAGGCCATATGGAATGGCACTGCTAACCCAAAGGCTGTGTTTTTCTGGAATTTCAAATCACCAGTGTAGGAACCACATGAGCAAACTCCTTCCACATGATTTACAATCGCTGAAAACTCACCTGAGGGTCAGATATGAGTCAGTTTTGACTGGACTGCAATGAGAGAAAGAGGAGGGAGAGAGAGAATGCAAATAAGAATACCAAGCACAAACAAAATATATTTGAAGCATGAACATTAAGTTAAGCCAATTCTTGAGCTTCAATAAACAAACAACAAAACTCACTATCATGGAGTGAATCCCAACTCGCAAACCTACACGGGTTTCCAGGACTATAAATTTTAACAGGAGCTGTCTGCTGCTTCTTATTCCTGAAGACAGCTGGTGAGTTCAAACAGCTGACCTTCTGGTTAGCAATACTAACACTTAACCTCCTTTGCCACCAGAGCTCCTGTGGCCCTTTAGTCAGCAGTGCTAACTTTCTATCTAATTATCCTATTGCCCTTTCCAATAATAAGTAGATGACATATATTTTGGTTGTTATAGATCTTTCTCTTTACTTGTGAGAAAGAACCTTTAATATAGGCTCTATTAGCCTTGTGTCTTTTTTCTAAAAATCATATTCTGAAATGCTTAAAGAGAACTTTTCTTGCAACCTCCTTCCAAAGAATTGCAACCATTGCTGCTGTGGCGTCTGGGGCCTGAAGCAGACAAGAGAAAAGAATAATCTAAGAAGTTTTCTAATACAGAGCAAAATATCTTCTTTTTCTGGAAGACTATTAATAAAGATCATTTACTCAATGTCAACACTGCGCCAGACACTCTCCTGGATGCTTTACATGTATCATCACATTTAATCACATAGCAGTGTGATGTGTTATAAATCACTCTACTTCCCTTTTCTGCATATTCTATCGCTATTCTCCACTGAAGTCTTCCAGGCTCTCCTTTTCCCCCCAGTGCCTACTTTTGCCAAGAGTGAACTCTTTCCTCTAGATTCTAAAGGCAGCAGGCGTGGACCTTTGTTGTGACACCTGTCATTGCATCATCTACCCAACTGGGTAGGACTTTACTGCCTGCCTTCCTCCTTAGTCCATATGCTCACTGAAAGGCACCGTAGTATTTGGTCAATGATGTAATAGGGTAACAAGGGGCACACAATGAAATGATTTGTGAGAACCGGTTGTTGTTGTTGTTGTTGTTGTTGTTGTTGTGTATCGTTGAGTAGGAACTGACCCACAGCTGGCCATCCATGGGTTTTCAGAGGCAGTTAATTTCATGGGGAACAAATATTCTTCAGGCTTCTGCAGTGCTCTGGACACTTTATGTGCTCTTTTTGGATCCACCTACCTTTCGCACAATTAACAAAGACTTTTTGTTGTGAAAATACTAAGAACTACAGAGATGTAGCTACTTGTCTTACGTATCTTAACTATGCCTTCCATTTGAAACCAGGTCTGTCTAGTTCCCAAGTTCTTTCTCTTTTCACATTTCATGGTACTTATTAAATATTTCATAAGGAATTAAATTTTGATTCACAGACATATGACTCTAAGTCTTGTGTTTTCTTTACTGTATTGGTTTTTCGTAGTTGTATATTGATTATTTCTAGCAGAAAAGTAGGATGTATTAACAACCTCTGCAGGCCCAAGAGATCCACTAAAATACAGGTCATCGCTCTAACATATCTGATGGCTTTTGCAACTACAAGAATGCTCACAGCCTCCTTCTCCCTCCCCTCAGGCCGCTATATATTCCTCCAAAACATCCTACTCCCTCTGGCTAACTCTGACCAAAGATTCTGTTTGGAAATCATGTATGTCACTTCTGTTCCAAAGAATATAACAATACTATGAGGACTTCTTACATGTCCTTTCCTACCCCTGCAACCAGAGCAGTATAGTATCCCAGAGACAGGCTTCCTGAGGGACTAAGAAAAACTCACTGATATTTGGGCTTAAGCATGTCACCTCACCACAATCTACACTATCCTGGCTGAGGCAGTCTGAATTTTCAAACAATAGTTTGACACCTGGATAAAGCAATGTATTACTGTGCAGACGTCAATTCACGTTAAAGTAATTTTTCAAAAGAATCTAGACAGTTACTTTTCAGTCTGTTTTATGCTATAGTATTTGATCATAACAGGTATCTCTGCTTTAACTTACTCTTCTTTAACATTCTCTGACATTCTAAGTAATAATAAAAATTGAAAACAAGAACAGAAATAATAAAAGTCAATGGATAAAATATGGTTTTTTTCTTTTAAATTTTTTTTTATATTTTATATTGGTTTGCATACAAAATTCTTATGCATTATGTTTCTTTAACGCACATTGAGTTTCATGCAATCTCACTCACATTGTGTTTCATACAATCATTCATATACATTATTTTTTATAAAATTAATTAGATAGGTGGGTTATGTTTTTTTTTTTTTAATTTAGGTTGTTTATTTTTCATTTCAATGAACATCTACAGAGATTTTGGGATTCCATAAAAAATATGGAACGCTTCACGAATTTGCGTGTCATCCTTGCGCAGGGGCCATGCTAATCTTCTCTGTATTGTTCCAATTTTAGTATATGTGCTGCCAAAGCGAGCACGTGGTTTATGTTTTTAACACAGAATAGAGAAGAAGAATTTGAAGTATTCTATTTTCAGGCCTGAAGCATATTTGTCCCAGGATAAATTGGTATATCTTCAGTGAAAGAATGGTAGTTGATTCTGCAAATCCAAGTGAGAGTTACCAGAACCATTAATGTTTTTAAAGGGAGCTCTAGTGGCCTAGTGGGTAGAGAGTTACATTCTCAACCCCAAAGTGAGTGGTTCAAATCCACTAATTGTTTTATGGGAGTGAGATGCTCAATCTCTGCCCATGATATTTCCAACGTCTGAAAATCTGCTGACGGGTCAGCTATGAGTTGGTTCTGACCCAATAACAATGAGTATGAGGTGTGTGTGTGTGTGTGTGTGTGTGTGTGTGTGTGTGTGTTGTGTATGTGTGTGTTGTATTTTTGGATTTTTAAAAACTTCTATAATAACAAGTATATAAATGTCAGAATTTTTTAAACATTTTTATGCATATAGCTAATTTACATAAATATATTGTCATGCACTTTAGGTGCTGTTGATTTAATTGGCCATAGTGGCAAGAAGCTACAGTGCAATCACTAAGGCACACAGTTCGAGGCCACCAGTTGCTCCATGGGAGATGGATGGGCAGTCTCCTCCTGTGTGATTAACTGACTCTGAAAAGCTGCTGGAGGGTCAGCTATGGGTCAGTTCTGACTCAATAGTACACAACAACAACAACAGCATTGCTAAATTGACCCTATTTACCAGGTGGGGGGAACCCCAGCATCTGTCTCTTGTGGTGCCATCCTCAAATTCATCGCTGTCTTTGAGGTGCTGTGGCACTACCGTGTAAGTCCTTCTTGTGAAGAATCTTGCTCATTATTACTGACTCTCAACCAAACTTTGCACCCTTTGTCATTGACCAGCAGGTTAAACAGCGCGTCCAAAGTATGTGAGGTGAAGTCTCACCATCTTCAAATCTAAGGGACATTCTGGCTGTACTTTGACGACAAGTTTGATCATTCTTCTGGCAGTCCATAATCAATATTCTCGATCAACAGCATAATTGAAAGGCAACAGTTTTTCTTCAGTCTCCCCTATGCATTGGCTTTCACATTTATATAGAGCAATTGAAAACACCAAGACTTGAGTCCAAAGATGCACGGCCATAGATTTGATTCCAACTCATAGCAAGCTTGGAGGACAGAGGAAAATTGCCCAGAGGACTTCTGAATCGGTAAATCTACTAAAGCAGACTGTCTCATCTTCCTTTCACCAGAGTAAAAACATGATCAGAGTATAAACTACATTTTTGGGAGATCACTCCAGCAAAAAATTGGAGGTTTCATTGGAGTGCATATTTTCTTGTTAATAATAACATTTTCTAATTTTAATTGTGATTTTAACAAAAGTTTACAGAAAAGTCGGATTTTCAATTCATTCATTGGGAAATGCATATTTTCTTAACAAAACAGTTTTGAGAAAGCAAAGAATTTTGTAAAACACTAAAAAAAAAGCATAGGCTTCTTTAAACTGCTTTGAAGTTTGTTTCATGATTTAGTGAAACCATGTGTTATTCTCAGAATAGACTCACTGGGGAGATATTGTAATAATACCAGGCCAAATTATCTCAATTACTTTAAATTCTAATAACCTGTAAAGTCTTCTTTATACACATGCAAATATTTGATGAGTCAGAGCTGATGAGGGGGTTAGACAATGTCAACAGAAGAAAAGTGAAATAGTAAAATCCTATGAATCTGCTGGTTGTAGAAGCCAAGCTTGAATAATTCAGTCTCCTACCACAGTGGATTTCTCCTTCTTTCGTTTTAACTTGAATTATTAATTTTATCTTCCTTTGCTAGCTAGACAACACCATATGGATACAAATGCCTACATATATAAATATTTTCTCAATGAGTAACTCATAGAAGAGACCACATTTAATAATACAACTTTTAAGTAATTAGTGACTACTTGGAGATTAATATACATATCATACAACATATGTATGTATGTATATAAATATAAATACGACTCTCTCTACATATATATATAAACAAAAATACATAAATACAACAACTACAAATATATATAAAGGTTTGTTGCCATCAAGTCAAGTACCACTCAATGACCCTACGAACCAAAGATCTGAACCTCTTTCTACCCTGCGCCATCCTCACACTTCCTGACACACAAAAGCCCATTGCAGCAGTAGCCTTGTCAATCCACTTGACTGAGAGTGTTCCTCTGCTTTGCTGACCCTCAACCTTTCCCAACATCATATTATTCTCCAAGAAGTAGCACCTCCTAGTAATATGTCCAAAGTATGTGAGGTGAAGTCTCATCATTCTTGACTCCAAAGGGCACTTCTTCTCCTTTGCTGACCCTCAACCTTTTCCAACATCATATCATTCTCCAAGAAGTAGCACCTCCTAGTAATATGTCCAAAGTATGTGAGGTGAAGTCTCATCATTCTTGACTCCAAAGGGCACTCCACCTGCACTCTCTCCAAGACATAGCTATTTATTCTCTTGGTTATCCATGGGATGTTCAGTGCTCTTCTCCAACACCACAGCTCAAAGGCGTCAATTTTTTTTCTATCATCCTTATTCATTGTCCAGGTCTCAGATGCATAGCTAGTGATTGGAAAGACTATGGCCTGAATCAGACATACCTTAATTATCCAGCTGACATCACAACTCCTCAATAATTTGGAAAGGTCCTTAACTGCAGATTTTCCCAGGGCAATGTGTCTCCTTATTTCCTGACTGCTGGTACCAAGGGTGTCAGTTATTAATCCAAACAAGATGAAGCTGTTGACAGTTTCAATCTCCTCTCCATCCATCATGACACTGCTTATTGGTCCAGTAGCTCTGATGGCCTAGTGGCAAGAAGGTGTACTGAAATTCCGAAGGCATGCAGTTCGAGATCACCAGCCACTCTGGGGGAGAAGGATTGGCAATCTCCTGCCATGCAATTACCAGGCTCTGAAAACCTGCCAGAAGGTCAGCTATATGTTGTTTGTTTCAACTCTGTGATAAACAACAACAATCTCAATCTCTCTCTCTCTCTCTCTCTGTAGTGATTTAATAAATGACAATGGTGGTCAAAGAAAGTATATTGGTGTTTTTGTGTACCATCTAGCCAAAATAACCCATAGCTATCTCTCCAGCTTTCAGAGGCTTTCAATTGCACAGAAGGAGATTGCCCAGCTTTCTTCCCCAGCACAGCTGGTGGATTCAAACCACATGCCTTAGGGTTGACAGCTCACCTTCTCACCACTAGGTCACCAGCACTCTCTGAGAAAGCATAGGGGCTGTGGCGAGGCTGGGAGTGATTTAGCCCAGTGGAGATTCTCCCTTTGCTGTTGCTGTTCCTGTGACTGGAACCATCTAGTCATTTTCAAACCCTATTTCCTTTCCTTCTTGGCCTAATCTAGGTAGCATATGGTCTCTTGTACAAGCAGACTGAAATGCAAAAACTGCAAGGAGGAAGCAGGATCAGCCATGGTTTTGTCTATCACACACAGGGTCATTATGAGTCACGGTTAATTCCATGGCACCAAACAACAGGAGTTTGTGCAGTTTGGTTTATTTGCTATAGACAAAAAGGCTATGCATCACTCTGGGGTTTGCCCACTAAAAACCCTCCAGTGCAATCCTTTATACTTTCTCATGTTTTATCTTCCAATGATTGCCAAAGAGCCAAAGAAAATAATTAGTTTTAGGTGTGTCGGAACTAATATACAGAAGTTGCCACCTGCTATACATGATCAGATTTTACAATGACGAATTTCAATTGGATGAAATCGCTATGATTTGGAGTTTTGTTTGTCAAGACAAATAGTTGTGTATGTCCTGAATAATGTACACAACACAAGAAGTCGTCTCTTATTACCTGCGTAAAACATACTCCAAAAGACTAATGTACGAATCAAATATTAATGTCAATTAATAATGTATTCAGAGAAGGCACTTTAACCTATTTATTGGTAGAAAAAATATTCTTTTTTATACTATGATTATTTGATTGTCCATCTGAAAACATGCCTATGTGGGAAGATAAATTCTATTCATGATGTTTCATGGGAGATCCTGGGATAAAAATGGGCATTCCCAGATAAGAAAATAGAGATTAAATCAAGCGTACTAGGTTCTCATTGAGGGAGCCCTGGTGGCCAAGTGGTAAGAAACTACACTTGAATCTCAAAGGCACATCGGCTGCTCTGTGGAAGAAGGATAAGGACACAACAAAACACACAACAGAGTCCCAGTGGGATCAGTGCTGCTAAGCCAAGGTCCTGAGGAGAGAAAGCTGCCCAACTATTTTCTCTTAAAGCTATCTAGCCTTCGCTAACTTGTACATATGGGGAAAGAAACCACACAGAAACCTTTGAGCAGAAACTTCAAGGCTCTTACTGGGAACTCTGGTTGTATATTTCATAGGAAGTTGAACCGTCACCCCTATGGTGGCACCACTCTAGTGGTTCAAGCGCACCAGCAGCTCTGCAGATGAAAGATGGCAGTCTCCACCCATGTGATTTACAGCTTCTGAAAACCCACTGAGGGGTGAGCTATGGGGACGTTCTGACATGATAGCAGTGAGTTTGAGTTTTGAGTACAGTGCTTGGGAAAGAAATTTGTAGTTTATGAGAAAACAAGCCAGAAGAAATTTTATAAATAATTCCAGATCTTCAGTAGATACCCAAGAACTAAAATAAAGAGTCTCCTCAGCAAAAGCAAAGTCAGAATGAAACAATCTTGACAGACCTGGAAACACAGCCTCCTTTGAATCGAGATGATCTGTGCACAGCCTACCTATACTGGATTTGCCTTTATAAAACACATTTTAAAAATATCTCTCTTCACAAAAAAAAAGTAGAAAAAAAAATCTCTCTTCAAAGGAAAAAAACAACAACATCAAGATCCTCTATAATTATTGCAGTCAATTATGAACATCCAAAAAATTTTCCAGGGATGGCAAGAAGATGAATATATTCCCCACGTCAAATAAAGTGATCTAGATATTTGACTTAAGTACCAGAACTTGAAAATATAAATACTATTTAAAAAATAGAGAAAGATAAAAACAAACAAACAAACAAGAAAAAAATAGAAGAACTATGGACATATTTACAAAATATAGAAATAACATTACAAAAAGTAGGTGCAAATTTTAGACAAATATATAGAAAACCTAATTTTAAAATTATTAAACATTAAATATAATAGAAAAGATGATAAGTGCTCTAAAAGGTCAAACTATGAGGAAACACATACTGAAAAACAGAGTGAAATACAGAGAAGAAACCCATTCACAGGCGATTCACAGTGTGCCCCATGCTCAAACCCATGGTAATCACTATGTCAATTCATTTACTTGAGGGTCTTCCTCACTTTTACCACATACATGGGAAAAGAGAGAGAGTATGCACTATAGCAACGTCAAGTAGTCCCTAATGTTTCTAAGTGTGCTGCTTACCCATAGACTTTGTGTCTCCGACACTGAATCCACTAGCAGCTGCTAGAAAAAATAGATTGTCCTCCTCCATCTGCAATTTGCAGCCTTGGAAACTGGAATGAGACTCAGCTCTGAGTTGGGACCAACTTGATCACAACAAGTTTTGCTCCTATATAAAACTCAGACTAAGAAGTAGACTATGCCTCACAGTAGCCCCGACTCAAAATACATTACTGTTGTTGTTAGGGGCTCTCAAGTTGGGTACAACTCATGATGGGGTAGAATTAATAAGTTCATAATTCTCTGTATATGTGACAGTTATAAAACTATAGTTATAGAATTGACATCAGTTTTCTCCAGCCCGCAAGGCTAGTTGCTTGACCTTGGAATTCTTTGTTTCCTTTCTTTAGTAATATAATGTAGTTTAAACTGTCTGTTTACCAGGAGAGGAGATGCATTTCCTAGATCAGCAGTTACCTCTTTGAAGCTGTATTTCCCAGTCATGTGAAAATTGTGACTTAATCTGCCTGTTTACCGGGAAAGAGAGCTCTGAATTAACTCTTATCTTTCCAAACCTGTTTTTCTGTTATATGTTAGTAAGTTTATAGGTTGTCTATTTACTGGTATCTGTGTGTGAATGGTTTTCTTTCAGATGTAGAAATTCTTTGATTTTACTAACAAAAGTGCATTGTTGAGTGAGTTTGTGTCTCACGTTGGCATAAAAGCCTAGTGACTTCTCTCAGATGGGGAGGCAGTCTTTGAGGCCAACTCACTGTCCTCCCAGATCGGTAATAAAGTGTGTATGGCTATTGCAATCCGTTTGTCTTATTGGCAATTGACTATGGAAAGAAGCCCTTGTGATCAGTAACAGTCATAGCAAACCATGAACAACAGATCTGAACATATAATAAGGAACACTGATGCCTCAATGGGTACATTTGGTGCTCCTAACCAAAAGGTCAGTGATTGGAATCCCTCAGCTTCTCCATGAGAGAAAGGTGGTAGTCCTCACGTATAAAGATTTTCAGCATCAGAAAACCCAATGGAGAGTTGCAAGGAGCCAGAATCAACACCACAGCACTGGGTTATATAATTAAACACATCACAAGGTCTAACAAAGGGTAGGAGAATAACTGTTTTGAGTCAGAAAGTAGAAGTGTAAGAGGACAGAGCTAATGAATACAAACATTCCATTACTTTGCTGAATGCTGATTTTTGGAAGAAGAGTTGTTTTCAAAAGTCCTTTTGTGACTCATAAAGATGCAGTCAAGGTGTTCTGTCACCAGTTAGTGAAAGAGAATCCAGCTTATTCTTTAGTATCTACATTAAAATGCAAGGCCTAATGAACTAGGCAACAGATACAGGTACATAGTCACAGAGGTAGTCACTTTTGTATCATTACACAAATTGTATTACCTTCCTTATGTTCAGTTTTTTTCTTTACTCAAATGAGGTTGTATGGTAGGATAATTAACTCTTTCTCACTTTCAGTAATCTATGATTTTATTATTAAGTATCAGAGGTCAGTATCTTTCAAGTTTCAAGAAGTAAATATTTTCGTATCATACACTCTTTGATTTATGTTCTTTTTTAAAAAATTTTTAATTATTATTATTTTGTGTGTGTGTGTGTGTGTGTGTGTGTGTGTGTGTGTACCGTCAAATCGGATCTGACTGGTACAGGAGGAGATTGTCCCTCCTTTCCCAGCAGAGCATCTGGTGGGTTTGAACCGTGTGCCTCTAGGATTGCAGTGCAGCTTCTTGCCACTAGTCCACCAGAGCTCCCCTTGATTTATGTTCTTAATCTAGCATTGAACAATGCAAACAACCATAAACTATACTTGTGGTTTACGGATGTGGTTGTATTTTTTAAAAAATGTTTACAAAAAGAAGCTATCGGCCTTCTTTGGTCCTCAGGTAAATAATAGCTGGTTAACTTCTGGGTTGTGTTAAGAGCTATTAGTCTTCTCTCAAGCATTAGTTCCAAAGTGGGTGTGAACATATATTTGAAATTTGAATAAATTAGCTAATCAAAAGAATGAAAACAATGTTAACTAGAGAACTTGTGAAGGACACTGATTTGCCTTATTTGCTCACTTAAGCCAAAATTTTCTGCCACTCTGCTGGCTAATGGGGCTTTCAAGACATAATTTTGACTTGCTTGCTTAAGATGTTGTGTGTGTATAAAGGCAGAGATAGAAAAGAGAAATTGGCAGTCTGGTGTCTTGGTGTTTGGTTTCGTTGGGGTTTTTTTTTTATCTGTAGCTTCCATTGCACATGGAGACTGCATCTCAGCAGCCGAAGTTAAATGGAAGCTGAATAGTCATCTGTAAAATAAGATCAGTGTGTGCAATCCACATGAATAAATCAGGCTTCCCGAATCACTTTTCCTCAAAAGCAAGTTACACTGCAACCACTTAAAATTGATTCTAGGATGAGGGCACTCCAATTTAAGAACAATATGTCATTTTGGGTTGTATTTTCCTTTCTTTTCTAGACCTGCTTCTTTGTGCCTGGTGTTGGCAGTATGGTCTAAGAAGTTGCTACATCAGGGTGGTTTTGGACTAGTTAGTGGGGGTTTTCCACATTAGGAGGCAGAGAAGGGGTGTCTGATATGCCTGATCAGAGCTCATAATTTGTTCAGTATCAGTAGTTAATACAGAAATAAGATGAACCTGTGCTGTATAAGCATAACTGGTCACTGCTCTAAAACATTGTTGTGTTTGAATATTTCAATCACAAAAATTCAAATTCACTTCCTGTGAATCAGTTCTTCGTAGGCTCAGACCAAGGTCAAGGGGGAGAATGAAGGATTCAAAGAATATGACATGTCAACAAAGGAAGTGAACCACCTTACCCACCTGGCTGAACCACAATGGAATGTCCTTCCCTGTCGTAGGAACTTCTTAGACCATACTGCCAACGCCAGGCACATAGGAGCAGGTCTAGAAAAGAAAGGAAAATAAAACCCAAAATGACATATTGTTCTTAAATTGGAGTGCCCCTCATCCTAGAATCAATTTTAAGTGGTTGCAGTGTAACTTGCTTTTGAGGAAAAGTAATTCAAGAAGCCTGATAGCAGGGTCTTCAAGGGAGTTCCCTTAATAAGCTACCTTTAAGCTTGCGCCCTCTCTCTCTCTCTCACGGGCGCGCGCGCGCTCATATCTCGAGTCCATGACCTAACAATTCTGAGACATGGGTGGTAATTTAGAAGCTGTGCAATTCACTAGGACTTCTCCACCAGAGTGCCTTGTTTTACAATTATTTCCGTTATATATATTTTAGCTGCTGTCACTTGCTTTGCTATAATAATGATTATAGGGGAAAAGTAACACTCTTTTGGCTATGAGTATTTTGTTTTGTACTTCTATTCTCCCCTTCACCCCTCCACAGAAAATTGTGCCATACTATTCAACAATAGATGAACAAACCGGACTATTTCAATACTAAAACTCATATTTCAAAGAGTGAATGAAATCTAAACACTCATTAAAACTCACTTTTTCTAAACTGTATTACACTTTATAAACTAAGCTCAGATTAAAGAGTGCATTACAGAGGGTGTACTTAAGGACATTTTGATTACTGTTACCAAATTATTTCACACATATTGTCCATTCGCTTTTCAAAAATATTTCCCAAAATGTAAGATGATGATGTTCTAAGGTTTCTTTCAGATAATGCAGTCTCAACTTGTAAAGTTCCAAGATGCTTTAGTCTTTACAGCATTCTGTAGGCAGCCCATTTATCTATGTGCTTCCCTGCAACACTCACTTACTCTATTGTACATAATTTATACTGTTGTTAAGTATTTATTGACTGATATTCCTTCTTGCTATTGAAGATTTATAATACTAACACTCAGGAGTAATAGTAAAGAATAAAGTTAATGCACCAGAAAATTTTACAAGAAATATATAGCACTTCTGCACAATCAGTGTTTGGGGGATCTTTTTAGTTTTAGTTTGTTTGTGGATTTTGTGTTTTGTTTTGTTTTTTTTCAGTAGGTCATCTCATAAAGAATTCTCCTTGAAGACTGATTCCCAGAACTTATCTTTCTGATATGAGACTTTCTACATTCCATCTCCTTCCCGATCACCTCTCGCCTTTGATTAGCTAGGTTTAATTTCCTTGTGAACACTTTCATCCAGATTGTGAAGCCTTTTAATTACACAGTCAGTTTTGCAAAATGGATTGGTGAAGGCCTGGCACAAAGACACTTGAAAATGAGATAGCGAGAAGTATGCTTCAAATGCAGACCGAAGTGATTATTAAATCAGTGATAACCAATGATAAAAAAATTATAATTTGTATAGACAATGGGATCTTTAATACTTGATTGTGAATTGAAATAAGTTGTATATTTTCTTTATCAACAGGCATTGATTTAAATACACTTATGACAAGTCGACGAAATTAGGAAATATTATCAGCCAATAATGAAACATAAAGACCAGTTGCATAAATATTGACTCATTTGCTTAATAAGAAAAACAAAACAAAACAAAAAAAAAACAACCCACAAACCGAACCTGGGTGGCACAGTGGCATAAGCCTTTGGAAGCTAATCAGAAGGTCATTCAGTGGTAGAAGGATGAACCAATCAGCTTCCATGGGGATTTACAGCTTTAGAAATTCCATAGACAGTGATAGTCTATGCCAGAGGGTCACTGTGAACCAGAATTGACTCATTAGCAGGTAATTCTACTAATAGTCATAGTATCATGGGAAGATTTTGTGCTGTAATCCCGAAGGCACATATTTCGAAGTCACCAGCTGCTCCACAGAAGGATAAGAAATCTTTTCTCATGTGATTTACTGCCTCTGAAAACCAGCTGGCTGGTCAAATATGAGTCAGTTCAACAATAAAAACAACAAAGTTGTCTTATCATTCTTTGTGGTCACTATACACACTAGTCACAGACACACACACACACACACACACACGTTGTATAATTTACTGACATCCTCAGTAAACCATATATAGATAAACTGTCACTGTCATCAAGTCACCTCTGATTCATAATGACCTCCATCCTTCTGGAGTCTATCAATAGAGACAATATAATGTATTGTGGTTTTCTTTATAATAAATAGAGATTCAGAAAGAATAAGCAATCTACCCAAAATCTCAAATGCAGTATCCTAGAGATGGACTTTGAACTCATGGCTCTAAATCATGACTTTCACATTCTTAATTAACAAGTTAATGAATTTAAAAAAAAAAAAAACCAAACAAAACAAAACAGGAAATTTTAGATATTTTCAAGTTAAAAGTATGGTAACCATATGCTTAAGTTACCTAGACCAGGGACAGTTGTCCTAGTGTAATTATTAATAGTACTCACTGTTACTCTCAGAAATTCCCCTCTCTGGGCAACAAGTATCTTCATCACCCTAGCTAAATTCATATTTGAGAGCATTCTATATGAACACATGATTTATGCACACTATATTCAGCCTAAAAAGATGATTTATCTGTGATATCATGAATAACTATTAATAGTATATTTTAGAAGATAGATGTCATTGTTGTGCACCATTAAATCAGAATCAACCCATAGCTGACTCTGCAGCAGATTTTCAGAGGCAGCTATCTGCATGGAAAGAGAGTGCTCCTTGTTATTCCACAAACGGCTGGTGGATTTGAATCATGTAGCTTTGGGTTGCCAGTCTAACTACTCAGCATTAGGTTACTAGAGTTCCCTAAAAGGTAGATAAGGAGGCAGGTGGGAAGGCAGGAAGGAAGGGAGAGAAGGAGGGAGGGAAGGAGGAAGGAAAATAGGAAAGGAGGGAGGAAGAGAGAAAGAAAGGCAGAGGAAGAAAGAGAGGCGGAGGAAGAAAGAGGGGGAAAGAAGAAAGAGAGAGAGGGAAAGGGAGAAAGAAAGAAAAAAAGAAAGAATGAAAGAAAGAAAGAGAGGGAGAGAGGGAAAGAGAGAGAGGGGGGAGAGAGGAAGAGAGAAAGAAAGAGAGAGGAAGAGAAAGAGAGAGAG
>NW_006399827.1:6217610-6261898 GCF_000299155.1 Elephantulus edwardii
GAAAGAAAGAAAGAAAGAAAGAAAGAAAGAAAGAAAGAAAGAAAGAAAGAAAGAAAGAAAGAAAGAAAGAAAGAAAGAGAAAGAAGGAAGGAAGGAAAGAAAGAAAGAAAGAAAGAAAGAAAGAAAGAAAGAAAGAAAGAAAGAAAGAAAGAAAGATAGATAGATAGGTTTTGGATGTATTATTAGGAAAAACCTAGCTCTAGAGAAAGACATGATGCTCAGAAAAGCAGAGGGTTAGCAAAAAAGAGGAGCACCTTTGTGAGTCGGATGACCACAGTGTCTGCAACAATGGGCTCAGGCACGGCAGTTTCATTCATTCACTCATTCAAGATGGAGCAGTTTCATTCTGCTGTATATGGGACGGCTGGGCATTGGACCTTCAATAGCATTTAGCAGCAAGACAGAGATAGATGTATATAGAGGTCTATATTGTAAATTCATGATAGCTGTATATATTCATTGTTACAGATGTGATTAAACTTTCACCAGCAATCAGAAGTACAGGGACTATCTTGGAATACTATGATAGTTCACAAAGACCTAAATGACTTTTACTGTTTTTACAACCTGGAGTTTAGAGAGCATGCCGAGGTACCCGGCAGTGAAGTTTCAACACTGATACAACTCTTACACAGACCTTGTGGGCTCCACCACAGCCTTACACCATGAAACATCAAGTTATCCTGGCAGGCCATGTGGATTTTCTCTGTAATCCTGGCCTGTCTTTTGTTTCTCCTACATTCACTTAATTAACTGTTCTGCCTCATTGTTTCCCCGTTTGTTTAGTTCATGGGTACCCAACTTGCACTGTATGCATAACAAACACTTTTTATTTACTTATTTCCTGCCCACTATCAAGTTGGGTTACTTTTTCCCAATTATTTGCAATATACTTGAAGTATTCCTTACATGCATGCATGAGTTAATGGGCACCATTTTCTGGTGGTTTCTGTGGAGCCATATCACTTACTAGCACAGAGAAGTCAATGATCAGGCATGTAAGACAGTTCCATGTATGTAAGATATTTTTAAAGATTGTGGGGGGAAAAAAGTAAAAACTGGGTCTGTAAGGTATAAACAAACTTGTACATATTCCACAACAAAATCTCATATTCAGTCAACAATGAACTTTTCAAGTTAAGATGGCATATACTTCATTGGGGACCAAGGAAGGGACTTTAGGATTTCTTACTGCTGCTGGACAAGGGCTTCATTAACAGGCAGCCTTCAAAGGCGTACAGGATGTGTGGATTTGCACTACTGTCTGAAAGTTCAGGTTTCTGGGAATGGCAGCTGCAGGCTGCAGCGGACTTGAGGGATCATTGCTATGACAGTCAGCATTGCCATTGACCTTCCAAACTGTCTCCCAAGAGGGCTCATCAACCTCTAGCACTGTGACACTGAGACCTGCCAGACTGCTGACTCGCCTGTCACCCTGGCCTCTGCTGACTGTAGTAGCACCTCAGACAGATTTCTGAGGTTAAAGGGTTAAGTTTGAGCTCAGCTTTATGTTATGTTGGGCAAAATCATTCCCTGCTGGTCTCCTCTCAAAAGACGCACAATTTGCTCACTCAGTTTGCAATCGGGGAATAATCGTGTCACTTTCTTTTTTACCAGACTCTCAAAGCATGTCTCTTTCTCTACCATCTTCACTTTCCACATATGGTATCATTAACACATATTGATAAAAAGGTGATACTTTCATGTTAATAGTCAGTTAAATAGCTTACCTCTAGAAGACTGAACTCAGGTGGACTACTGGGTAAAAAGTTGTGCTGCCAATAGAAAGGCAGATAGTTTGAATCCACCAGCTGCTTGCTCTATGCGGAAAGATGGACAGTCTCCTCCAGGGTGATTTATAGCCTTTGAAAACCCACTGAAGTGTCAGTTATGAGTTGATTCGAACACAATGGCACGCAACATCAATGACAAGCACTTCTAGAAATACACCTTCATTTCTGATGGATATCATTTGTCTAGCAGTATTTCTTGAATTAGTGCTTACGAAAATGTTAGTAGTCAAATAAGGGTGAAAATATGAAGTATGTATAGAGTACACTGTGCATTCTGTCCTTTCCCCCCTTAAGGCCTACAGAAACTAAAATCTTGCTGGCTTTCTTAGTATTGTTGCTCAGAAGTTGAGTTTCAAGTAGCATAATTTAAGAAAACCTACATATAGTTTTTTTCTGAAGAGCACACACATTTAGAATGGTAAAACACATACTTTTCCTGTGTTTTCTCCAATACTGGCATTTACATTTATTTCTTGAAATAATATTCTATAAAAGAAATTGCACTAATGGGTAAAAGGTGTTTGAGGCAGAGTAAAGGATGGGAAAGAATCCTTTTATCCAGAATATTTTTCATGGTTGCAGTGTGAGAACTGCACGATTTAATCAAGAGGATAAACAATCATTCCTCAGATCAGAGGTAAAGGTGGTGGTGGAAACAACCCAGGCTTTGAAGATGAACAGATCTTTGCTTGAATGCGTTTTGTCACCCAAGGAAACCACTGTGTTTCCAATATTCAATTTCTTTACTCTCTTAAATGGTGACTGTAACATCTATCTCAAAGAGTAGTTTTTGATGACACTTTTTTTCCAGCTGAGCTTGAATAGAGCTTGAAAGGAAAATGTTGGATAACACTTTTTTTTTGCAAAAAAATAAAACAGAAAAAAAAAAAAAAAAAAAGGAAAGGAGCTAGTTTAAGTGCATTGCTAGAATGCTTCCCAAAAAGAAAAATAACTTGTAACAAATTCACCAGCCTAAATTAATGAATTTCATAAATTTGACCAACACACCTAGATGTTAGAGTGAGTTCTGGGAAACTTCTGTTAATCATCCTCTGTTGTGTTGGGGAATGTTGGGGAGAAAGGGAGTGTCTCTGGCCAGGACAGATTGTCTAAGCTCTGGGTAAGTGCAAACCTCCCAGTGTCCTTTAACACGAGATAGAGAAAGCTCTCCTGTGTTTGGCTGTACTGGCTTGAGAAAGCTCGCTGCCTGAGGAGATGACTTCTGCATCTGTTGAGCTGGGACTAGTGTGCACGAGGCTGAGGTTCTCCTATCCAATCTGCGTGTCCTATGTCTGCAAGCCCACTCTATCCTGTCTTCCTGATTACTTGTTCATATGTAAGTGCACTGCAGCCCACAATAAAATTGAGCTGGCTCAACTCTCTGAACGGCTCTCGGAGTGGTGTGTCTCTGTTCAGGTGCTTACCCCCATCAGGATGTTACTCTTTGTTGCCAATGGATGGACAGCGACACTTTTGGAGAAAAAAATTAGCATCATATGGTTTGACCTATAGACAGGAAAAATGTCACCACATACTTTATTTCTTATGTAGAAAATTTCTTTTTAGATACAAAATATGAAAGTATATACATTTGCTTACTTCATTCCCAATCCATCCATTGTCTTCTAGTTGATTCTGGATCTATAATGAACTTCCTCTGGGTTTGTGAGGCTGTAAATATTATGAGATGAGACTTCTCATATTTCTTCCCTAGAGCAGCTGGTAGAGTTAAATCACTGACCTTAGATTAGCAGAGTAACATGCACTAAACCACCATAGCATATGCTCTAAAGGAATTGAAATGTAAAATTACTTCAAGGAAAGAGAATAAGGACAGTACATGTGATTTCAACACCATGAGTTGAAACTGTCTTTGTGCTGTTTTATAGTTGTTTTCTTGTTTACTTAGGGGAAGAGCAGAAAGAAAAACTAATGTGAATGGTTTCCTTCACTATCTAAATTTATTAAAATTTCCAGAAACGCTTACATAAATTGCCCCTATTCACATGAAAAATCATTCTAATACATATCATGCTTCAAAGATGAGTTTAATCTAAAGGTTTATAATTTGATGGTAGGACACTCCTGTGGCTTAGTGCTACAGAGTCACTTTGTCGGCTCAAAGACACACAGTACAAATTCACCGGCTGCTGTGCAGAGGAAAGAGGGCCAATCTTCTCCTGCCCAGTTTACTGCCTCTGAAAAACAAACTGGAGGTCGGCTATGAGTCAGTTCCAACTCACTGTTGTTATTGTTGTTATATGCCATCAAGTTGATTGCAATTCATAGCGACCCTCTGTACAACAACTCTGAACCCTGTTCAATCCTGAGTTGATTTCATTGTCTCTGACACACCTACCCTCATTAGCCCAGTCACAGAGTCGATCCATCTCATCCAGAGTTTTCCTGTCCTTCCACATTTTCAAGCATGATGTCCCTCTTCAAGGACTGGTTCCTCCTTGCAACATGCCCAAAGTATGTCAGATGGAGCTTCAAGATCTTTGCTTCCAAGGAGCAGCCTGGTTTTAGCCTTTCTATGACAGACTGGTTTGTACTCTTCGTAGTCCATGGTATATTCATTACTCTTCTCTAGCTTCATAACTCAAAGGAATCAATTATTCTTCTATTATCCTTGGTCTGATGCATGACAAGTAATTGTGAAGACCAAACTCTCAGTCGGGAGCACCTTAGTCTCTAGACTGACATTATAGCTCATCAGTACTTTGGAGAGTTCCTTGACAACAGATTTTCCCAATTTTCCTTTTAATTTCCTGGCTGCTTATACCAAGAGTGTTAATTGTAGAGTCAATCAAGCTGACTCTACAATCTCAATCTCTTCACCATCTACCATGATGCTGCCAATAGGCCCAGTGGTGAGAATCTTTGTTTTCTTGATGTTGAACTTCAATCCGTGTTGAAGGCTGCAGTCCTTGACCTCCTGTATCACTGGTATATTGCAATAACACTTCCATTTTATTTTACTTGAAAAAAATTAGCACTATGTTTAAGACTCACTTCATCTCTCTCATTGCTCATGAACCAATCTAATTTAAAATAAAACAAGAATCAAAAATTTTACTTAGATTTTAGTTTCAAAAGAAATTAATGATTTCCTAAAGAAGTCCCACTAAAAATATGTTCGATTTATATGTGACTGAAAATTTCCTAAAATGAAAGTCAAGAGCAATGTTATGAACTGTATAAATACCTTATATACACACAACAGAAGGTGCCCAATATTTTAAATGATAAGTTGTTGGAGTCAAGCAGAAAAGCAGAATTTATGTTCCTCACACTCTATACGAAATTCATAAATAAAATATATTGAAACTGCATGGAGTAAAACATAGATTAGAAATGGTTAAATCAAACTTTAGTCCAGGTTCCTGTAAGGGTACTAAGACAAAGCAGTTATCATCTTGGTGAGCTAGTTTTTCATCTACACAAAAGACTGATAGTACCTGCCTCAAAATTCTTTTGTGATGGGCCCATGAGAGGATGTATGAGAAAAGATTCTTTTGTTCTTTCTTGTGCTAAAAAGAATGAAAATGAAAGCTACCATAAAATAGCATGATGTGAAACAGTACTTTCCCTCTTATTTGAGAATACCTTCTAAAGGTTCATAGTTGAAAACAATGACTGATAAATATCTCCATTTCTACACAGATATGCTAGACATATTCAGATGGAACTTACTAGAAGAGAGTAAATAATTTATCCAGGCTGTGAGAGGGGTGGGGAATGGGATATGTGAAGAGGAATTCATGTAAGCAGGAGAATTTATAGGTGATAAGAACCTGCCACCTCATCTTTTCACCCATGGGAAGCTAGTGTTTCCTAAGATCATAGTTCACTAGACAAATGAGCAAGACCCCCAACCCCCCACCCTCCACTTCCACAAAGAAATCTGCAGAGACAAGAATATTTGCAAGGAACCAAGAGTGTCATTTGATCTCACAAATGTCCAGTTGTGAGAGCTCTGTTGGTACTCAGTGGCTAGAGCACAGCAAGAGGTCTTGGGACAATTTCACATCTGCCTTTCAGAACGTAGAGGAGTAAATGGGCAGAGAAATAGATGAGGAGGCTGCGTGTGACTTAAAGAAGACTGAAGCCAGGATAATGGCTCACTGGGCATGTAGCATGGTTAGACAGGGAGAACAAAAGAAGGAGTGAGGGGAGAAGCAACCTAGAGCTTTTGGTATGACCGGAAGGAACATGCCTTTTCCACAGACCAAGGAGACACCCAGGAAGTAGTTGTGTGAGATTTTTTTGTAAAGCATCTCTGAAGGACAATTGTTCCTAGAGTGAAGAATGTCAGGAGAATAGAGTTACAGATGCCACTCAGAAACAGCACAATGTGCAAGGGAAGGGGTAGAGACGGGATGAAAATATCTGGTGAGAATACCCGTGCTATACTATAACTGGGTTTGGGATATCTAAATAATCTTCTAATACGCTATGGAAGATTAAACAATACCACTAATAAGGTAAAGTCGCCAAGCAAGAAATGCCTTTTTTAATACTCTTTCTTCAGTTTTCTCTCCTCTTCATCTTAGGTGACGTCTAAAATGGGGAGCACTGGTGGTCTACTGGTAAAAAGTTGCACTGTCAATCCTGAGGCATGGTTTTGAATCTACCAACTTCTCCGTGTCGGGTGGGGGGGGGTGGGCAATTTATGATTTAAAGTCTCTGAAAACCCACTAGAAAATCAGCTAGCAGTGGGTTTTAACTCGAAGATGCACAATAAAAACAATAACAAAACAGGAAGGGGAGATAGGTGGAGTTTTACAGTGAAAAAGGAAGTTCAACTCACTTTCTCACTGCAGACACTGAAAAATTAAGATAATTTCTTCATGTGTTTGTTAGCCATCTGAATGTCGTCTTCGGTGAAGTGCCTGTTCATATCCTGTGCCCATTTTTTCTATTGGATTATTTACCTTTATCTTGTTGTGGTGCTCAAGTATTTCATAAATTCTGGATATAAGTCCCTTATCTGATATGTTATTACCGAATACTAACAAACACATGAAGAAATGCTCAAAATCCCTAGCCCTAAGAGAGATGCAAATTAAAACAACTATGAGATATCATTTCACCCCAGTCAAAATAGCAAAATTTAACAGAACAGCAAGCAACAAATGCTGGCGAGGTTGTGGAGAAACTGGAACCCTGATTCACTGTTGGTGGGAGTGTAAAATGGTGCAACCCCTGTGGAAAGCAGTATGGCGCTTTCTCAAAAAGTTGCAAATAGAGATACCATTTGACCCAGCAATTCCACTACTGGGAATATACCCTGAAGAGACCATAGCTGACATCCAAGCAGATATATGCACACCCATGTTCATTGCAGCTTTGTTCACAATAGCAAGGAGTTGGAAACAACCTAAGTGCCCATCAACAAACGAATGGCTAGAGAAGCTGTGGTATATTCGCACAATGGAATACTATGCTGCATTAAAAAACAAGGAACTCATGCAATATTATTCAAAATGGTTGACTCTGGAGAACATTATGCTGAGTGAAATATCCCAGTCACAAAAGGACAAATATTACATGATGCCACTGTTGTAGAATGGGACTGTCCTTGGGGTTAGGGAGACACTGAGTAAGATGGGTTCAATAATGTATACTGCACTGAAGCAGAGGAGGGAGAGAACCGTCTAAAAGAGAGATGTAACTGGGTATTTCTGTCATCACAGGAGACTAGAGGGAGGGCTGCATGGTGGAGGGGACCTGGGGGAGTGTTTGTAAAACAATGAAAGAATCTTTTCTTTTACTTTTCCATAATTTTTGGACTCATGTACTTATAACTTGTTAGTCAAATTTGTGTCTTCTAGGTTGCAACACCCCCATGATACATCTTGAAGGATATGTACATGTACAGCCAAGCACAATCAATAAGAGTGCATCTGAATTCCAAAATCAATCTCCATAATAGTCTATGTGTTTCCTACTGCCAAAGGGGCCCTTTAGAGTAGTGAGAGAAGATCTTCACCCTGAAACCCACAGCGTCCCTTTTCAGCAGGAAGTAGCTAAGAGAATACGCCGTCCCCTTTTCCTTATGACTCAGGGTGAAGTCTCTCTCAGGGAGGAGTGATAGGGAATGGCAAAGGATACACTGACAAAGAAGATTAATCAGAACTGGCTTTGACAAGCACTGTGGCATTTGGACAAGAACAAACTGGGAGGAGGGTAGAGAGAATAGTGCAACAATGAATGAGTGGAAGCCCAAAATCTCTGTAAATGTTTATGAAAATTAATAAAATATAATTATAGAAAAAAAAAAAGAAAAATTAAGATCAGATCTGAACTGAAGGGAGGGAGAGACCTCTTCAATTGGATGGGAGTGGAAGTGATAGTATATTGGGAATTTGGACTAGATTTTAAAATGGAAAATAGCTCTTCCTAATTTCTTAAGGGAGTTGAGTCGTGTTCTCCTCCAAAAGTTGTATTGAAAGTTAGGGAAAATAGATTCAACAATTCACTGATGGCAGAGAGAAAAGGGGAAAAAAATGTATTGCGATCATACTTTAACAATTTCAGCCTAATCACTATATGTTCAAACATACAACTCTAGCCACAGCATTTATCTATAAAGAGAGTGAGATCTACATAGCTATATAGTGGTTGTTATGTACTGTGGAGTCAGAAGTGACCAATAGCTAGCCCTGCAGTGGATTTTCAGAGGCAGTTTAATCTCACAGGAGAAGATTATCCATTGGAGTAGCTGATGGATTTGAACTACCTACCTTTGAGATTGCAGCACAGCTCCTTATCACTAGGTCAGAGCTCCCTAGATATATATTATGCATATCAAACTTTGAAAAAACGAGTATGTCATACAAGAGCCTCCAAACTAGAGGGCCCAACTGACTTTTAAATATAAAGGTTGCTCCTTAGGTCCTGACAGATTTAAACAAGAGGATTCCAGCCTACAGCTTATTGTTTACTAAATCTAAATAATCTATCAGTTTACACTCAATTGTTACTGAAGTAAAAAAAAAAAAAAATGACCAGTTTACCGCCAACTTTCAACGAAAGCAAAACAACCTACCTTTTAGAATCCAACTGCTTCACACCTGAGCCTCCAAACTGATTGGCCATTTGGATTTAGTTAACAATCAGCTGTGGGCCGCAAGACTGTTGTTTAAATCAATCAGGACCTGGTGGGTGGGCCTTTTTATTTAAAAGTCAGTTGATGTGTTTGGGGGAGAACATTGTTCTAAGTGGTACAGAATGTGTTTGTTGAGATAACTTAGGGTTGCTGTGATGCTGAAAGCTGTGCCGCTGTTGTGTTAAATGCCATAAAAGTTACCCATGGTGGACAGTGTTAGGTAGAGATCCCAGATTAAGACAGACTTGTAAAAAGGATTGACATCTGCTGTTTAAATTGCAGGCCTTTGAAAACCCTGTAAACACTAGAGAAACAATGATAGTTATAGAATTCAGATCTTTAGTTTATAGGGTCTCTCTGAGTTATACTCGATTTGACAGCACTTAACAACAGCAAAAACCAAACTTACTATGTTATTATTCACATGAAACCAAACCAAACTCATTGTAGTAAGTCAACTTCAATAGTGACTCTAAACACAATGTATAAATGTTCCACAGGATTTCAAAGACTAAAAATCTTTATGAAAGCAAATAGCTACATCTTCCTGCCATTAGCAGCTGGTAGATGCACTCTTTAGGTTAAGAGTTAGGTGTTGTAATCATGTGCTGCTAGGTCTCCTATATCTTCCTATAGGACACATTTAATATGTCCCGCTATGACTACTGCTTTTATTGGACAGGATCCTGATTTCTATGAGGACGCTCTCTTTATCTGTTCTGTACTCATGTAGTTTGCATAAGTTTACTTCTCTCAGCTTCAAAGCTGAATTGTGGAAGAGACTCAGCCTTTCAGCATATCCCTTGTAAACATATCTATCACAATTGCATAGCACTAGCATGCGACTGAAGTCAGACAAGTAGGAAGCAATGAAACAGTGTCTTAAGGATTAGGAGAAAGAAGGTTTTGTTTAGTGAATTGAAGCAAATAGAATATCAGCATGGAGCTGCTGAGAACTATCTTGAGAATACCAATACTTGTTCTGACTATGAACGAATGTAGCAAAACATTAGATCACAAACCAAGAATTGGTAAAACATAAAATTCTGGAAGCTGATGAGTTGTTTCAGACTCATCTGCCCTGGAAAAGACAGGGAAGAAAGAATAGATCTTTGCACATTTAGTTATAATGCTATATTTTGTCTTTTTTAGCTGCCCTTTGATATTTTCAGTTGAAATTTCTTCACTTTTTATTTTGTCTTCTTTATGTGCTAGTGCCTTCGAGTCTCTTCTGAAAAACAAATTCAAGTCTCAAGTTGCAATTCTGAAGGATGCTATAGGAAAAATCTTGAATGATATAGGAAGTATCAAAAGAAGATGGAGAGAATACACAAAGTCACTGTATCAAAAATAATTGACTGACATGGAATAACATCATAAAATAACATATGATCAAAAACCAATAGTAATGAAGGAAGAAGTTCAAGTTCCACTGAAGGTGTCAGAAAAAAATAAGGCTCTAGGAATTCATAAAATACCAGTTGACATGTTTCAACAAATACATATAGCCTTGGGATTACTTACTAGTTTATACCAAGACATTTGGAAAAAAGCTACCTGGCTGCTAATTGATTGGAAGAGATTAACGTTTGTTCCTCTTCAGTGGGGGTGGGGGGGGGGAAGATGATCTAACAGAATGTGGAAATTATTGGACAATATATTTAATATCACATGCAAGCAAAAGCTTGCTGAAGATCATCCAAAAATGTCTAGGGCTAGAACTGTCAGAAATGCAAACTGGATTTAGAAGGATCCATGATTGCTAATGTCAGATGGATCTTAGCTGACAGCAAAGAATGCAGAAGGATGTCTATTTGTGTTTTATTGACTATGAAAAGGCATTTTACTTTGTGGATCATAATAAATTATGACTAACATTGCAAAAACTGGAAGTCCCAGAACACCTAATTGTACTCCTGTGAAACCTATACCTAGACCAAGATGTTACTGTCTGAACATTGTAAGGAAGCATTCCATAGTTTTAAATAAAGAAAAATATGCATCAGGACCATAACTTCTCTCCATACCTATTCAATTTTTATACTGAAAAAAAATCATTCAAGAAGTTGGACTTTATGAAAAAGAATGCGGTGTCAGGATTGGATAAAGACTCAGCAACAACCTGTATTCTGTAAATAACAGTCTTGCTTGCTTGCAAGTGTATCAGAGATGATGAAACTCGCATGGGATAGAGGAAAGTTTAATTGTTCATAAGGTTGCTCTGAGCGCTGATTGACTGGCAGGTACATAACAACAACAGCTTTAAGCTAAAGGAGTTAAATGTTGCTGTTGTTGTTGTTGTTGTTTTTAGGTGCCATTGAGTCAAGCATGACTCACATAGACCGAATTTTCTTCATTATGAAACAATAGGCTAAGTATGTTTTTTGGCATAAAGATTGTCTTCATTTCAGTTTATTTCCTCAGGAAAGGTTACCAGACTGAGAATTACTATATCAATGGATGAATATTGGCTTTTATTACAGTAGCCACAATATTGGCTACAAAAGATTTCTACTAATTTCTATTTTCAAAATGCGTTAACAATTTAATATTGAGTTATTTCAAGTAAAATACACAGGCAATCACTAAATTAAGAACATCTGATTTAAGACAACTCATATTTGTAATTCATTAGGTAAATTTGCCCTAAGTTTGATTGTTTGAACAAATCTCTGTTCTCCACAAATACATTATAGTGGCCATCATTTGCTGTATGCACAGCTTTTAAATCATTGAAAAAGCTTTAATGTTTTTCTTTGAGTAAAATAAGGCTAAGCAGAAACTAATGCACTTGTTTCACTTAATTTTGTTTCTTCTTGTGTAACAACTAAGGAATTTTTCTTTTACTTTTCAAAGAGAAGAATGAACTGAGAGGAGAGGTGGACAGGGAGAAAAGTGCAACAATGACTGAATGGAAATCCAAAATATCTGTAAATTTTCATTTAAATTAATAATGACAAAAAGAAAAAA
Organism: Elephantulus edwardii; assembly: GCF_000299155.1. Taxonomy (NCBI): domain Eukaryota; kingdom Metazoa; phylum Chordata; class Mammalia; order Macroscelidea; family Macroscelididae; genus Elephantulus; species Elephantulus edwardii. The sequence continues at coordinate 6,229,488 of NW_006399827.1, forward strand.
TCTAAGACTAAAAAAAAGTTTACACAGCAAATTTGTTTTCTACTCAACATTTCATATATTTTATGTTTCATGGCATTGATTACAATGCCTATAACAGCACACTTCCCATACCCTCCATGGGTTTGTGTTTTTCCCTGTCCCTCCTGAGTTCTATTTCTGGGAGAATGCTGTCCTTTTTGATCTTGTGCATTTTTACAGTTCTACAGAAACTCTTCATCATTGATGTTAGTGATAACCATGTTGTTGTTGTTGTGTACCAAAGAGTCAGAATCAACCAATAGCTGACCCTCTGCTGGGTTTTCAGAGCCAGTTAATCGCATGGGAGGACATTGCCCGTCCTCCTGCAGAGCCAGCAGCTGGTGGCCTCCAACTGCATGCCTTCAGAATTTCAGCATAGCTTTTGCCACTAGGCTATCAGAGCTCCCTAATAACCACATAGGCATTGTTATTGTTTAGATCAGTGATGAGTCACAGAGGTGATTTCAAGGCCTCCTTAGAATGCTGAAGAATAAGTGCGTCACTTTGAGAACTAATGTGAGCCTGAATCAAGCCATAGCACATTGAAAGCATCATGTTTGCATGTGAATGTTGGATAATGAATAAGGATGTCTTTGAATCATGGTGTTTACAAAGAATGTTAAAGAACAAACATATTTCTCTTGGAAGTAGTTTAGGCAGAGTGACCCTTAGAAATGAGCATGGCAGGACTGTCTCATTAACAGTTATTATTATATGAGCAGATTATTAGGAAGGATCAGTTTCTAGAGAAACTGGTAAAGTGAAAAGCCAGTGAAAAAGAAGACGATGCTCAATGGAATAGATTGACATAGTGGCTTTAAAAATAGGCTGAATCACTCAAATACTGTGCTGGTGGAATATAATCAGACAGTGTCTTGTTCTGTTGTACGTTGGACTGCTATGAGTGAGTTCACGTGAAGGTACCTAACAACAACTTTAAAAAATCTTCACTCAGCTGATTAATAATTTCTTTACAAATTAGGTGAGGTGATTTTTCTCAAAATCTCATTACTTTTTTACAAAATGGTCTATCAGTACATTTCAGGTTGGTTACATTCTCAGTCTTATATCACATGCATTTTGAGGCCTATTTTTCCAGTGCTCTCTTTTTATTTTTGGTTCATATGTACATTTGTCCTTTTAAAATTCAGTATATGGCCTGATGGTACATTTTTATAACATTAAGTGACATGAAGCTTTCATCCAACTTTTTAAACAACATATATTCATGTACTACATTAGAGGTCCTCAAAATATGAGCTGTGTACCTAAAAAAGGTATAAAAGATAAAAAATAATTCACTTTAAAATGTTCTTTCAATTATTCTGATTATCTTAAAGATGTTTTAGTGAATCTTTAATATACCTTCACCTTTTTAACACGTCAGCTATACTTGCTAATAAATTCAGACTGAGAATTTGTAACTCACTGCAGCTCATTGTCTCTAGCTATTATGTGTGCATGTGTGTGTTTATTTTGCAATTTTGTTTTTTTCTTAATTCTCTGTCCATATCTAGAAATATATATAACTTATTTTTCATTTTTGATAGTGACATAATTAAAGTTTACTTTGTATATAATTGCTACTTAAGTGATTTAAAAAGAAATATTGAGCAGTTTAGAGAATAGGGAGCTCTGGTGGCATAGTGGCAAGAAGCTGCACTGTAATCTTGAAGACAGGCAGTTCAAAGCCACCAGCTGCTCCATGGGAGAAGAATGGGCAATCTCCTTCCATGCAATTGAGCGTCTCTGAAAACCCACTGGAGGGTCAAGTTATGGGTCAGTTCCGACTTTATGGTACACAAGAATAACAGTTTAGAGAATACATAAATATGACAAAAATCAATAATACCATTCAAATGACTACATTTTGGAGGAAATAATGTAACTAGAATGCATATTAGACCAGTTGATTGGATGACAATTCGAAAACTCACTGCTATTGAGTTAGAACTGACTTCTATCTGATCCTCCAGTGGGTTTTCTGGGGCTCTAAACCATTTCCTAAACCACAGGCCTCTGGAAACCCTATGAACTTTGATAAATGGTGATAGTTCTAGAAAGGCTTCAGGCCTTTTGTTCATAGGGTCACTATGACTCATTCTCGACTCGACAGCAATCATCATCAACAACAACAAACCATGTAAGAGGAGACTGTCTGTCTCTCTGCTGCTCAGGAGCTGTGGATTCTAACTTTGAGTTAGAAATGCAACTGTCCAAGGACTAGGGCCCTGAAGATCATAATCAAAAACCAAATCCACTACTGCTGGGCAGATTCTGACTCATGAAGAGCCTCGGTTGAATTTCTGAAGCTGTAAGTCTTTATGGAAAGAGCTGCCCATCTTTCTCCCACAAAGAAACTGGTGGGTTTGAACTGCCCTTGGTTAGCGGCCCACCCTGATGTACGTATACTCCATGGCTTCAGCACTGATAGGTCCTTTTTCATACTAGTCACTGTTAAATTTCAGAGAGTTATGTGCTCTTTCTGCCTTTGTGGTCCTCACTATAAACTCTTTTTCCTTTTTTTTTGTTGTTTTTTTCCCCCCACTATAAACTTTTACTACATCCATGCCTCTATTTTGTCTCTCTCTTAAGTCTTGACGGAATATTGATTGTTTTACACTCTTCTAAACACTGTTCCTATTACTGATGACATGTGTCTCTGCCATCATTTCTCTGAAATTCATTTTCCCCCATTATGGGTATTTCCCCCTTCTTTTTACAATTTTAACAAGTGAGTACTATCTCCACATGGTGGACTCATTAGTGACTGGACATTTGTGTCCAGTTATCAAGGAACAAATGAGATTTGTAGTAGTTGTTCTTTGTTGGTGGCAAGATATTGATGTTTTCTGGTCAATTCTGTATGAAGATCCAGGAATGCAAGTTTAGTCTTCCATTATTCTGTCTCTGTTATCTTGGTTATTTGTCATGATAATATAAGGTCATAAAGGATATGACTTTCACCCTGTTGTCTCCTCTGGTGACTGCCAGACTATGAGGACTCTGCAGTACGCTGTGAAAAAAAACTCCCACCTGAGGAAGAGCTAAAAGTGCCCACTAACAGAAGTATTAACATGCAGACCATCCAAAAAGATCCTCTAACTCCAGTCAAGAGTGTAAATGTCTGCAGCCTTGGGCATGAATTGACTGCAACCTCTTCAAAGACTCCAAGGTAGAATGCTTTTTCATTTCCAACTCACAGAAAATACGTCAGGTACAAAATGTATAATATTGGTTTAAGTTTTTAGAAATTTGAGAATTCTTCAGCCATTATTTTCTGTTGTTGTTGTTTTGTGTGTGTGCGAACAAGTTCCCTTTCCCATTTCCTCTGTGGGCTTTACTTACAAATAAATTTGATTTCTTGTACTTGGTCTAGGAAAAAAAGGTATTAAATATAAATGCTCTGAGCCTTACAAATGTATGGTCGATATTGTCAAACTGGATTTAAAAAGAAGGCAAGACCCAGCCATATGCTGCTTACAAGAAACACACATTAAATACAAAGGCACTTACTGGTTTTAAAATATTGAAAAATCTATACTATACTAAAGCTAATCAATAAAAATGTCAGAGTGGTCGTTTTAATATCAGATCAAATAGGTTTGAGAACAAATAATGTTACCAGAAATAAAGAGGGTCATCTGATAATAAATAAGAGATGAATTAATCAAGAGAACTTAATAATTATAAAGATTACATTCAGCTCCCCAAAGTGCTTTAAAATAAATGAAATAAATCCAGAATACTACAAAGATAAATAGACAAACCAGAGGTATAGTCAGAAATTTTACAAGAACCTAAAAAACTATAAAGGGGCATAATCTGTATGGCGGTGGACTGCCGCCGATCCCAAATGGCACGGTGTTGGAGTTGAAATCTACCAGCAATTTTGAGGGGGAAAGATGGGCAGTCTTCTTCTTTGTCATTTACAACCTTCAAAAATCCTCTGGAGAGTTAGCTATGAGTTGGTTCTGACTCAACAGCCATGAATTTGAGCTGTTATTATGTACTGTTGAGTTGAAACCGACGCATAGCTTTTAAGAAGCAGTAAATCACAGAGGAGGAGATTGCCCATCTTTGACCTGCTATTCAAACACCTGCTGGTGGATTTGAACCTTATTTCTTTGAGTTGGCAGCTTGGATCCATGAGCCTCCTGATGAGAGGGAAACGTGACAGTGTGCTATCAGACAGAGCTAAGCCCATGGAAAGCTTACAGGAGAGTTTCACTCCATCCTTTAATGTGACAGTTAATAAGAGTTGGTTCAACAACGGACTTAGATTCAACCACTTTTTAAATTTTTTTAAAAATTTAGTTTAATTTTATTATTTTTTTCGTGTATTTTTTAAAATTAATTTTAATGAAAGTTTACAGAGACAGGGTTTCTAGTCATTCATTGTTGCACTTTTCTCCCTGCCTGTCTCCTCTCCCCTAATTCACTCTTCTCATTGAAAAGAAAAAAAAAACTTTCATTATTATGCAATCCCTTCCCCCAAGTCCACTCCACTATGCAGCCTTCACTCTGGACTTCTGTAATGATAGGAATACCCATTATCTATCCCTTTTAAACAGTTCTCTCCCTCATCTGTCTCAGTGCAATATACATCAATCCTCTTCTCTTTTTCTGTCTTCCCTCAACTCCGATGTCAGTCCTGTTTTACAATATCTGTCCTTATGTGACTGAGATATTTCACTCAGCATAATGTCCTCCATGGTCATCCATTTTGAATAATATTTCAAGAGTTCCTTGTTTTTCAATGCTGCATAGTATTCCATTATGTGATTATACTAGAGCTTCTCTAACCATTTATTTGTTGATGGGCACTTGGGTTGTTTCCAGCTCCTTGCTATTGTGGACAAAGGAAAATCTACATCCAGGAGAAGAGAAAATAGAGGAATGGGACCTTCTAAGAATTAAATCCCTATGTACATCCAAAAGCTTCTCCAACAGGGTATAAAGGGAAGCTACAGATTGGGGGGGAAAATATTTGGTCATAACATGTCTGACAGGGGACTTTTATCTAGGATTTATAGAATACTCAAGCAGATTCAACCATTTTTTATGGGGGGAGAAAGAGTATATGTTTTAGGCTTTGCAGACTACATATAATGTCTGTATCATATTTTCTTTGTTTTTGCAACCCTTTAAGATGTGAGAAAGGAGCTCTGGTGGTGTAGTCCACAGTGAATTGGATGACTTACTCAAATGTCAGATGTCATTTGGTGTTTGGAATCCACCAGAAGCTCTGCATGAGAATGATAGGCAATCATCTCCACTTTCAATTTACAATTTCAGAAACCCAGTAGGTGGGAATTGACTCAATGGTGGTGTGTTTTAGTTTTATAAATGTCATGAAGACAAAAGATTCTCACCCCTGGACCAATTGGCAGCATCAGGATGGATGGTGAAGAGATTGAGATTGTTCACAGGTTTAGTCTGCTTGGCTCCACAGTCAACACTCTTGACACCAGTAGTCAGGAAATTAAAAGACATATTGAGATGGGAAAGTCTGCTGTAAGGGACCTTGCCAAAGTTCTGAAGAGCAATGGTGTCTCTCTGGAGATTAAGGTGTGTCTGATATAGGCCATGGTCTTTGCAATCACTTGTTATGCATCAGAGAGTTGGACAATGATTAGGGAGGATAGAAGGAGAATTGATGCCTTTGAGCTGTGGTCCTGGAGAAGAGTATTGAATGTACCATGGACTGCTAAGAAAACAAACAGATTCATCCTGGAGAGGGTTAAACTAGGCTGCTCCTTGGAGGCAAGGATTTTGAGGCTTCATCTAACATACTTTGGTCATGTAGTAAGGAGAGACAGGTCTTTGGAGAGGGACATCATGCTTGGGAGGGTGGAGGGACAGCGCAGGATGGGAAGGCCCTCTATGAGGTGGACTGAGTCAGTGACTGGGGCAATTGAAATGGGTGTATCACAGACAGTGTGATTGGCACAGGACAGAGCAGAGTTTAGGGCTGTTGTACATAGGGTCACTATGAGTTGCAAGCGACTCGACGGTACATAACAACAACAAACAAAAACTCATTCTTACCTTGTGGGTTATATGAAAGAATGATAAAGCCTTTATCTGCCCCAAAGACCATGTAGGCTGACTTTGTTTTAGAACTTCATAAAAATTAATTTTACAGTATATCAATTGAGATTATATTTGTTTGACAAAATGTGAAGAGTTAATACATGTAATAGCTATAAAGCAAATCAAGTAGAACATAGTAACTAATACCCTAAAAAAGGGAATGTGCTTTTATAGAACAATTTAGAAACGTATGCCTTTAAAAAGATATATTCCCTTTGACAGAACAATTTGTGCTTACATAATTGGGAAATTGTGTCAACTTTTATCTCTTACCAGGTCTGATTGAGTATTCTTCAAAATGCGTGCGCCCGTGTGTGTGTGTGTGTGTGTGTGTGTGTGGAGAGAGAGACTCTAAATGCAACAACTGCATAAAGATTAAATAATTGATGGATTTAAAATGGGCTACTAGACTTGATATAAATCATATAGTAGAGAAGAACTAATAATATAAGATCATATATTGAATTAATAATTAAATAAAATGTAATTTATATCACCATCTGAAAGCATTATTTCAATTTTTAATGTAGGTGCATAAATCTACATGCAAACCCTAGTTAACTGTGGGAGAAGCAAGATTTTTTTAAAATCTATTAATGAAGAGAAATTTGAATTCTATTAGTTCATCTTCAGAGGACAATGCTGTTTAATTCTTGCTGTGTTAGACTTCAGTCTGGAACTGCCTTATGTTTATTATCTCTATTTTGTGCATCACACTTGAAAATACACGTGTAACATCACCTTGAGGCTATGTGTTGGAAATATCATTCTTTTTCCCCCCTACTGTATACATATGCTTAATGAACCATTATCCCCCCTAGGTCATCAGCGATCCCTTATCTCTAAAGTTAAATAAAGAAATATATTGTCAACTAAGAGTCAGTCTCCTTTTAATCTATCATTAGTATATAATATTATCTCATTTCATTTTCCAAAAACTAAGAATCAAGATTTTATATTTCTAGTTCAAAAACAGGAAACCTGGACTTGTAAAAGATTAAATAATTCATCAAAAAACTATCAGAGAGTGAGAATTAGGATTAAATCTGTTTGAACTCCAATCCCTTGGCTTTTATATCTTTCTTTTTTTTTTAATCACTTGGAAAATGTGAAAATTGAATTACGAAGAAGAAAGCAAAAAAGATGATGCCTTTAAATGATGGTGTTGGCAAGAAATATTGAATATTCTACAAGAAAACAAAGAAAAACCAAAATCTATCTTGGTTGAAGGGCAGCCAGAATGCTTCTGAGATGTATGTCTGGAGTTGACTTCATCTGCCACACATTGGGAATGATGTCAGGAGGGGCTAGTACCTGGAAAAAGACAGTATGTTTGCTGAAGTTACTGTTGCATAACCTCAAACTGAACTGCTTGCTGTATAGCTGACCTTCTAGAGTTTTCAGAGGCTGTACATTAATGAGGAGGAGTTTGTTTGGTTTTTTTCCTCATATTGTGCAATTGGTAGATTCAAACCTTCTCTTTTCCATTTTTTAATTATTATTATTAATTATTATTATTATTATTATTGTGTGTGTACCATCAAATCAGATCTGACTGGTACAGGAAGAGACTGTCCCTCCTTCTCCAGCAAAGCGTCTGGTGAATTCGAACCATGCACCTCTGAAATTGCAGTGAAGCTTCTTGCCACTAGGCCACCAGAGCTCCCTTGGATTCAAACTGTTCTTCTTTACAACTTCTTACCCTCTAGATCACCAGAGCTCTTTACGCAGAGGATCTGCAAAAAAAGAGGAAGATTCTCAACAAGTTGGATTTACAGAGGTGCTGCAACAAAGGTTTTAACCTCAGCAGAGTTAATAAAGATAACACAAGAACAGCAACAATTTTGTTTTATTGAATAAAGAGCCCCTATAGGTGCAAACAACTCAATAACATAAAACAAGAATAGTGTTTAATAAATGAATAGGGCCATCCTTCTCTATGTAATTCTTCTTGACATGAAGATTAAATAGTATCTCAATAAATGACAAATTGAAGTGGAAAGGTATTGCAATCTTTAAAAATAACATTTCAGGATCTATCCTAATGTTATTTTTTAATAACCTGTCTGAAACTGTGAGTGATTGTATACTATCCATACTCATGCAAGGGAGGCCTCTTAATAAAAAAAATTAATATACGCAGCAATAATTGAAGCCAATGATGAAGGAATTAACTTCCACCAACTCTTGCAGTTCGAAATTGATTGAACTTGCAACCAAGATACATAGATAATAATTGGTGATTGAAATGCAAAACAGTGGAAGAACTGGTAGTTGAGAAATGTAGACTTGTTGGCAAAACTGAGGCTAGAGATCAAATGATAAAATTAATTCATTGCAAAAAACATAGAGTGACTACACATATGGACCTCACTTGCTAGACTACACAGGAATCAGGTTGATTACATATGTTCAAAAGAGTCAATGGAGAAGCTCAATATCAGCAGTCAAACCAGTCCAGGAGCAGACTGTGAAACTGACTAGCAAAAACTCATGGACAAGTTCAAATTGAAACTGAAATTAAAACAATTTTATGAGAACCAATGTACAACCTTGAGTCTATCCCACCTTATTTAAAAAAAGAAAATCTCAAGAATAGATGGTGCATTGAACACTAATGATGAAAAATCAAATTAATTTTCGGAAGGCATCTGGGAAGAAAACAAAAAGGTCATTAGAAAGAGGAGAAAGAAAAGGTCTAAATGACTGATAGAAGAGACTTTGAAACTTGCACTACACCATAAAGAGGCAGAAACAAAGGGAAGAAATGTTGAAGAGACCTGAACAGAAAATTTCAAAGGGCAGCCAAGAAACAAAGCATTTCAATGAAATTTGCAAAGAGATGGAGACTGAAAAATAAAAAGAATATGCTTAACATTTCTCAAACTGAAAGAAAAGAGCAAATTCAAGTTTCAATACTAAAGAATCTGTTTTTTAATAGAAAATTTTTATTTTATACCTGTTTACTTGCAAAATATGGTATTCATTGTATTTTACACCGAATCTTTCTCATTTTATTAAGCTACCCTTCCCTCCACCCATCAAATTGCATGACCTTATGATTAGCCCTGGGCCCATCCTCACCCCTCTGCTCCCACCCTCCTTTGCTTAGATCCTGATACACGTTTTACTAGTTATCTATTTCTACAATAATGATCTTATACAGTATTTGTTCTTATGGGACTGTGTTCACTTACCATAATTTTCTCCAATCCTTCCAAGATAAGTAGTGATTTATAAAATCATTGCTCCTGTGTGCTGCACAGTATTCCATGTGTACCATAATTTCTCAGTCCATTTGATTGTGGTTGGATATTTGAGCTGTTTCAATGATGCTATTAACATTGGTGTACAAGTCTCTATTTATGCCCCAGTTCTCGTTTCCTTGGGATATATTCCAAGTAGTGAAATTGCTGGGTCTTATGGAATTTCTATGTTCACCTTTCTGAGGAAACGCCAAACTGTGTTACAGAGTGGTTGTACCATTTTACAATCCCACCGACAAATCTTAGGGTAATTTTTTTGAGTGGTGCGGGTAGCCCAACTATAACCTTCAGTCTATGCCCATCTCAAGAATATATTTGAGACACTGAACGCTAATGATTGAAGACAAGACAAGTTGTAGGATGACATCAAAGATTCATCCATGAAGAATGTAAAAGGTCATTACATAGACAAAAAAAGGGGAAAGAGACCAAAATGGATATCAGAACAGATTTTGAAAATTGTCCTAGAATGTCAAAAAGCCACAACAAAGAAAAGAAATGCTAAAATAAAAGAGATCAACAGAAGATTTCAAAGGGTAGTTTAGAAGAGTGTTAGAATGTACAAAGAACTGGTATTGGAGAATAAAAAGGGAAGAACTCGCTCAGTAATTTCTTGATGTTGAGATGTGATCCACATTGAAGGCTGCAGTCTTTGATTTTGTGCAACAAACACTTCAAGTCCTCCTCAGTTTCTGTGAGCAAGTTGTATCATCTGCATAACACAGGTTATTGTTAAGTCTTTCCATAATAATACTGAGTCCACATTCTTCATAAAATCTAGCCTCCTGGAAAATCTGTTTTGCATAGAGATTGAAAAGATATGGAGAAAGGATATATTGCTCATGCACTCTTTTCTTGATTTTGAACCATGTAGTGTTCTTTGCTCTGTTTGGACAAGTTTCTTGGTCTAGGTCTAGGTTTCTTATCATTTATTCCCATTCGGGGGGGGGGGGAGAAAGGGATCCTACAAAATGTGGAAATTATCAGACTATCACTAGTATCCCGTGCATGTGAAATCTTGATGAAGATTTTCCAAACACAATTGAATCAGTACATCAACGGAGAACTGCCAATAAAGTAAGGTGGATTTTGAAAAGGCCACAAACACTAGGGATATCATTGCTGATGTCAGATGGATCATAGCTGAAAGTAGGGAGTATCAGAAGGATGTCTATTTGTGTTTTATCCTTTATGCAAAGGCATTTGACTATGGGATCGCAACAAATTTTGGCTAATGTTGAGAAGAATGGCAATCCCTGAACACCTGATTGTACTCATGCAAAACCTAGAGTTGCAATACTGAGAGATTTCATGGGCAAAACTGTGAATGATCCTGGAAACATCAAAAGAAGATGGACACAGAATGACTGTCCCCAAAATAACTGGTCAATGCTGAAACATTTCAGAAAGTAGGATATGAACAAGAGTCAATGAAAATGAAGGAAGTTTTCAAGCTACAATAAAGACATTGATGAAAAAGAATGTCCTAGGACTCAGTGGGGCACCAGTTGAAATATTTCAAGTAACAGATGCAGACCTGGACATACTCTCCAGTCTGTTCTAAGTAATTTGGAAGATAATCACCTGCCCAACTGACTGCAAGTGATATATATTTGTTCTCACTCAAATGGTTGTTGTTGCTGCTTGCCATCAAGTCAGAACCAATTAATAACTGACTTGCCAGTGGGTTTTCAGAAGCCATGAATCGCACAGGAGGAGTCCATTCTACTCTAACGTAGCAGCTGGTGGGTTCCAACCATGTGCCTTTGGGATTGAAGCACAGCTTCTTACCACTAGGCCACCAGGATTTTCTCATACATATGGTTAGAAAGATTTTTAAATTTTAAAGAAAAGGAAGAGCCCATATGTTATTTTAATAGTATATAAAAATTCATTTTCAAAAGTAAAATAAAATGCTTAGTATACACAAAAAGTATTTGCCATATAATGATAACCAGACATTGTTAGTCCTAATATGAATGTGGCCTGGGTGAGAAGTCATGCTGTTAACCCAAAGACAAGGCTGTCTAATCTATCAGCTGCTCCCCAGGAGAAAGATGGCAATTTCCTCCTCTGTGATTTACAGTCTCTGAAAACACTCTGTAGGGTTAGTTATGAGCTGTTCTGACTTCAGGGCAATGAGCTTGAATTTTGAGTCAGAATTATTGACTTACAGCACAAAAGATACAAGAAAATTTTAAAAAGCTAATAAAAATACATGTGTGTATGTGTGTGTGTGTGTGTGTGTGTGAATGTATGTAAATCTATTTAGTGGTCAAGCTCAATGTGAAAGTAAATATACACTATTATGTCATTACTTCACACTTCCATCTGTCACCTTTTATACTACATCCTTTAAGGATTATGTTTAGTGATGGTACGAGTTCATGTAAACAGGAGCTTTCATACTTAGCAGACATTGGTGCAGTGATTCTGCCTGGTGTTATGTACCTGCTAACGTGTGTTGCAACTCTTAAGTACTTAAAACTTTGTGACAAATAATTTTTCTTCGAATATTCATGTAAAATATTGTTTATCACAGTGTTAGGTCTATGAAATATTAGAAGCAGCCAAGATTACTAATAATAAGAAAACAGTTAAAGAAATTACATTACACCATATGATACATTAGTGGGCAAATAGAATTATTTAGAGGAATATGTAATAAAAGGAAAAATTCTCGATTTATGTTACTAATTTTAAATAACGAATTACAAACCAGTATATTCAGCTCCACATTTATAAAAACTATTTGAAGACATGTAAAAAATAGGACAGTGGTTCATGTTAGATAATGTTTTGGGTGAATTTTATGCAATTCTTCCTTATTATGTAAATTTTCTCTAATAAACATGGATTAATTCTATGAACATTATAGAAACAATAAAAGCTATTTTCTTAATTAAAAAATTGCTTAAGCATTCTTTTTTGCTTCCTTCCCCTTTGTTTACTGGGCAGATTATAGTAGATGGTGTGTTTTTAATTTAATGTAATAAAATGTTCTATGCATGCACGTGCCTTCGAGTATTACATTTTATGATTTTCACCCATGGGGCCATTATTTCCTTGTTAAGTGTCTTCACTTACAACAGTCAGCAAATATACTGAGAAATGCCTTCCCTGAGTCAACAGAATGTAAGCATTGAAAGAAACCACTGGGCAGAAAAGCTCATTTTGGGAATTCTGCCTCTAGGTCTCTAGGTTCCCATTCAAACATGCAGTGCAATTGGAATCCAAATAGTATGAATAAACATTCTGTTTCCCCAAGTGGAATATCATAGTCTCTTCTCACAGTCAGTTTGTATGTCGTAGAAGTGGGGGGAAAATGTACCAGAGCTGTGTCTGAATGCCTGACTATAGCTTGTAAGGTAACTGTCAGAGCTGGTAGGCTAACGGAACTGAGTTTTAGTTTTCTCACCTGAACATAAATGGGCATATGATTCTTTTGTAAAATGGAAGGAGTGGCACACTGATTCTTAATTGGCTTAATATCATGTAAAATAAAGTTAAAAACCCTAGATTCCTGCTATGCTGAATCATGGCATGCCAGATGGTCTCTTGTACCAAGTCTGAGGTTATGGCTTTCTTAGCAATGACAGTAATTGGGCCATGGTACAAGCACCTTCCACATACATGTGTGAAAATTCCTAAGGCTGATTTTCTATATGTCGTATGGAAGCAGTCTCATGTCATTAAAGGTGCATATTTGCATGGTGGGAAATGAGTATATAACTTTACAGTTTAGCAAATCTCCCGAGACGCTTCTCGATTAGCCATTACATCGGTAATTTGCATTAGATATCTCTAAATATGTTTGTTAAACAAATCTATGAATGACACTGCTGTAGGCAAAAATTTTGATGTATATTTCCATTCCACTGATTTTCTCTTATTTAACTCAATAATACTTTTGAGGTTTTTATAATGCTAGTGTTATATGTATGTGTGTGATAGGAAATGACATATAATGAATATGATGACAACTCTATCTGGATATATATATAATGTTGTTGTTAAGTGCCGTCGAGTCGCAGGCGACTCATAGCGACCCTATGAAGGAGAGTCCTTGACGCTTGGGTGTCTTTCATCCTCTCTCCAAGTTCATAGGGTTTCCAGAGGCAAGCTATTATGGAAGTGGATGCCACTCCTCCATATATATATATATATATAATTAATTTCTCTTCTTTCTCAATATCACAATTTACTATGAATATTTAAAAGATTAAATCTATGATGTATCATTTCAACAATGCACACCTAATTTCCTATACATGCTACCCAGTGTTGCCTGATCTGAGTGGTCAGACTTTTCTTGCACAATGACAAAGTCGCTGTTTGATCATACTTCTTGATGTTCATGTAAGTGTGTTTGATTTGTTGTTGTTGTTGTGTACCACTGAGTAAGAACCAACTCATAGCTAACCCTCTACTGAGTTTTCAGAGGCAGTTACTTAATCACATGGGAAGAGATTGGCCATCGTTCTCCTGCAGAACAGCTGGTGGATTTGAACTGTTTGCCTTCATGATTGCAGTGCAGATTCTTATCGCTCAGCCACCCGTGCTCTCTGTTTGATTTGGCCTTATTGAAATGTTCATCCTGTTCTGCATGTGTTAAGTATGTGAAGCAAAATGGCTCATGATATCTCATATATGTATCAGTGCTCTTCCCCAGAAGGAGAGAAAATATGTGCTTGAATAGGTGCAGAATTACGAAGAACATACCTGATTCCGGTAATTCTTTAATAATTACATTTATTCTTTTACTCCTTCATTCATTCACAGTGATTTTAAAAAATGCAAAATACCACCATGAATAAAAAAAAATCCCCAGAACTGCAAAGTAATGCTCTATCAGGTCTCTGAAGCTATACATCTTTACAGAAGGTGATTCATCACTTTTCCAAGGAGCAACTAGTATATCTGAACTGCTAACCTTACAGTCCATAGTAAACTGCATAATACTCTAGGCCACCAGAGCTCCTTAATCAAAATGATTGTTGTTACATGCCATCAAATCAGAACCCACTAGTTGCTGATTGTCCAGTAGGTTTTCAGAGTCTGTGAATCACATGGGAGGAGACTGCTCATCTTTCTTTTGTAGAACATCTGACAGATTATAATTACTTGCTTTGTGTTAGCAGTGAAACTAAATTCCAGGTCTGTGACTTTTCAGTCACTTGCTTTACTGCTGAGAGCTGGACAATGAATAAGGATGACAGAAAAGCCATTGATGTCTTTGAGCTATGGCATTGAAGAAGAGTACTGAATATTCCATGGACTGTCAAAAGAACCTTGGAGAAGGTGCAGTCAGAGTGTTCCTTGGAGGTAAGGATGGCAGAGCTTCGTCTCATCTAATTTGGGCATGTTGCTAGGAAATGTTATTCCTTGGAGAAGGTTAGCATTCTTAGAAAAGTAGGGGGATTGTGAAAGAAAGGAAGACCCTCAGCTGGGTGCATTGACACAAGGACTGCAGAAATGGACTTGAATGTGTCAGAGATTGTGAGATTGGCACAAGAAAGGACAGAGTTGGCAGAGTTCAAGTCTGTTGTTACAGGGTTGCTATGAGTCATCCTACACTCAATGGCCCCTAAGAACAACAATAGCATAGTAGTTCCTGCCATATCATAAAAAAAAATCCATTCTCTTTTGAGAAGGATAACTTTCTTTACTGAAGATTATCCCTATGACCTCTAAATGTTCTGTGACATTTCATATCTTGAATTCACCAACAAATAATTTTGAACTGTTCTGCAAAATGGAATTTTACCAACTGTAAGCACCATTATATCGACTTGTTTTTGTTGAATATCATAGAGTGGGAACTGACCCATACATGAGCCGCTGGGCAGATAAACACATGGGAGGAGATTGCCCATTCTTCTCTCATGGAGCAGTTGGTGGGTTCAAACTGTGTGCCTTCGAGATTGCAGCACAGCTTCTTGCATCTAGGCCACCAGAGCTCCCAACTTAGACTGAAAAGAAAGCAAGACATAGCAGGTTTAAAATAATACAAGCTGAATTCTAAAATTCTTTCTGATAAGGGATATTTAAGATGTACTTCCTCAAATATCAGTGAAGGTTTTAGCCAGTCAGAACTAAGGCTATCTAACCTATGTCTAATAGATGGCATTCAGAACTGCTCACATGATCTAGACTGTAGTTACCATCACTAAATAATTCCTTTACAATCCTGTGTTCTCTTCTCAGCTCTGAAGGACAGCTGCTTGATTCAGACTCAGCTCACAACCCACAATGGTGCTAAGAGGTTTTCAGAAATTCTCAAAGTAAAAACAATCTGATGTGTGAATATATGAATCAGAGCAAGTCTTTTGTTGAACGAGAAGGTAATCTTTATTCTTCTTTAGAGGCAGGGGGTTGGAGATAATATTGTGTGATACAAATACTCAGGATGGGAAGAGAAATTTGAAAGACAAACCTACCCTGGTATATCTTGAATATCTTAAGCTGGCTTTATTAATTTTTCATTTTTTCTCCATCTTTTCAGTAACCTTTTAAGATTGTTGAGAATAAGAATAGGGGACTTTTCTGTGGATACAAGGAAAGAAACAATGACTGTCAGTTAAAATTCATGTTACCATATGCTTGCTGAGTTCATCTTTTCACATCTTGCAAAATGATGCATCATGTTCTTATCATTATCAGGCATCATTGACTAGTCCCTGACTCATACTGATGCCACGTACAGCAGATCTGAACTTTGCCCAAACCTGAACCATCCTCAGAATCTCCACTGTGCTCAAACTCATTGTCAATCCATCACATTACTGGAGGGTCTTCCTCTCCTTCTTGGATGCTCCTCTTTTCCAAATATTATGTTCTTCTTTACCAGGGAGTGATCACTCCTGACAACATGGCCAAAGTATGCATTATGTTCAGTGTCACATTCCCTCCCTTTTTGCTGATGTTGTATATTTGATATGTTGTTGAGCACTGCTGAGTCAGAACTGCCCAGAGCTGACCCTCCAGTCTGTTTTAAGAGGCAGTTTATTGAACAGGAGGAGATTGCCCAATCTTCACCCAAAGAGCATCTGGTGGATTCAAACTGCATGCCTTTGGGATTGCAGCCCAGCTTCCTACCACTAGGACACCTGAGCTCCCTGTGTATTTGATCTACACATAAGCAGTTGCTAAGTGTGAAAATCAGACCATATACATCTTTCACCTTTTACTAAGCATGACAATAGTGTGGTTCAGTGTTTAAACTCCTCTAATTTCATAGAGCACAAAGAAGATCAAGATTAACAGTACAAGACTGATTCCTATCAGATATGCCTCTACCCTTTAACAATTCTACCAATTTTGATGCCATTCATCCCCACCACAGCATTCTCTACTTTTCTACGGGGTTCTAGAATTCATTGAAATTGTTAGAGGACTCAGGAAATATTCTTGGTTATGGAGTTTATTAAGGATATGACAAGAAATATTTCTGGATCAGAATCAACCGGTCCGGCTTCTTCTCAGCTATCCATTCCAATAGGTTTGACTTTCTCTGACATTCTACCTCCCTTCCCAATTACTCCTTGATTTCTTTCGGCAGAACATTAAATGATCTCGCAAGTATTAAAAGAAGATAGAAGGAATATACTGAGTCACTGTATCGAAAAGAATTGGAAGACACAGGAGAATTTAATGAAACAACATATGAGCAAGAGCCTATGGTGATGAAAGAAGAAGTTCAGGCTGCTTTGAAGGACATGGCAAAAAATAAGGCTCCAGGAATAGATGGTATACCATTTGACATATTTCAGTTAACAGATGCTGCCCTGGACGTGCTCACCAAGTTGTGCCAAGAAATCTGGAGAACGACCACTTGGCCAACTGACTGGAAGAGATCGATATTTGTTCCTATCCCAAAGAAAGGCGACCCAACCGAATGTGGAAACTACAGAACAATTTTACTGATTTCACATGCAAGCAAGATTTTACTGAAGATTATCCAAAAACGACTGGAACAGCACATCAACAGAGAACTACCAGAAGTCCAGGCTGGTTTCAGAAGGGGTCGTGGTACTAGAGATATTGTAGCTGATGTTAGATAGATCTTGGCTGAAAGCAGGGAATACCAGAGGAATGTCTATCTGTGTTTCATTGACTATGCAAAGGCATTTGACTGTGTAGATCATAACAAACTGTGGCTGACTCTGAGAAGAATGGGAATCCCAGAACACTTGATCGTTCTAATGCGAAACTTATACTTGGACCAGGAGGCAGTCGTCAGAACAGAGCAAGGGAACACTGCATGGTTCAAAATTGGGAAGGGCTTACGCCAGGGATGCATCTTATCTCCATACCTTTTCAACCTATATGCAGAACAGATTATCCGGGAGGCTGGGCTCTATGAGGAGAAATGTGGGGTCAAGATTGGTGGACAATTTATCAACAATCTGCGTTATGCAGATGACACAACCCTGCTTGCTGAAACTGAGGAGGACCTGAAGCTCCTGCTGCAGAGTGTCAAGGACTGCAGCCTACAATATGGATTGAGGCTCAATGTCAAGAAGACAAAGATTCTCACCACTGGACCAATTGGCAGCATCAGGATGGATGGTGAAGAGATTGAGATTGTACACAGCTTTAGTTTGCTTGGCTCCATAGTCAACAGTCTTGGCACCAGCAGCCAGGAAATTAAAAGGTGCATTGCCATGGGAAAGTCTGCTGTTAGGGACCTCTCCAAAGTGCTGAAGAGCAGTGGTGTCTCTCTGGAGACTAAGGTGCGTCTGATACAGGCCATGGTCTTCACAATCACCTGTTATGCATCAGAGAGTTGGACAATGACCAAGGAGGATAGAAGGAGAATTGATGCCTTTGAGCTGTGGTGCTGGAGAAGAGTATTGAGAATACCATGGACTGCTAGGAAAACAAACAGATTTGTTCTGGAGAGAGTTAAACTGGGTGGCTCCTTGGAGGCAAGGATTCTGAGGCTCCGTCTAACTTACTTTGGACATGTTGTGAGAAGAGACCGGTCCTTAGAGAAGGGCATCATGCTTGGGAGGGTGGAGGGACGGCGCAGGAGAGGAAGGCCCTCTATGAGGTGGATTGATTCAGTGACTGGGATAATTGGGATGGGAGTGTCAGAGACAGTGCGATTGGCACAGGACAGAGCAGAGTTTAGGGCTGTTGTACATAGGGTCCCTATGAGTCGCAGGCGACTCCACGGCACATAACAACAACAACAACATGCCCAAATTAGGTAAATGTTTACAACACTCCTTAACATTAATAGTAAGTGTCTGAAGTTATTCTGCTCTGCCAGCAAGCCTACTTTCTGAAGGGCTCTTACTCTGAGGGTTAGTGATCTCAGCTCCATTAAACACCTGGGGGCAACCTACTCCAGCAGCAAAACTTTCTGCCTGAAGGCGTTCAGCTTTCTCATTGTATGGTTCGGGAAGCTTTGTTGGAATGCTGATTCCAGTGCCTCTGTTGCTGTGATTTCTCTACCTCTGTCTCCCTTCATTCATCGTTAGTACAGCTCTATCTCATTCTCTTACCTCTGGGTGGTTTTCAGAATAGGGATCCTGAGTCCAAAAGATATATTCATTCCACTCCTGGGTCTTCTTTCTTTATGTTCAAAAGACTTCCTTTCTGTCTTTGGAATGGTTCATTTTAAATCTAACAAGATGGTTACATCTCCTTGTTGTTGCCGTTGTTATGTGCTATTGCGTTGACTATGACTCATAGCAACCCTATGAACACCTGATCTAAACATTTTGGTAGTCACAGGGTCAGTCCATTTTGTGGAGGGCCATGTTCTCTTTTGCTGACCCTCTTCCTTCCACAGTATGATATCTTTCCTTCCTCAGCATGATGTCTTCCTGAAAATGTTCTCAAAATAAGTGAAATGAAGTTTCACCATCTATAAATGACTCTGGATGTACTTACTTCAATAGCTTCATCTATACTTTTATGGGATATTTCATTCCCTCTGACAGTACCACAATGAAAAAAAAAGTCTTTTTTTCTTTCCGTTTTCCTTAATGACCGTTCAGATTTCAGATGCATAGAAAGTAACTGAAAATACCATTGCTTAGACCAGGTGCTCTTTAGACTTTAAACAGATATCATAGTTCGTTAGCACTTTGGAGAGGTCCTTGTCAACAGATCTCCCCAATGGAACATTTCTGATTTTTTAACTGCTGCTACCATGAGTGTTGATTGCAGATCCAAGTAAGGTGAAATAATCAGGGTTTCCATTCTTGCCTGGTTTCACTCACATAGACTATCTTGCTTATATTAGCACACTATGTAATCCCTTTGGTGGATCATAAATACTGAATTTACACAATCCCACCCAGTCATTTGAAGGAAGTTAGAAGACCATGCTTAAAGGGCTATATTAAGTAATTCATTACACTACACTAAGTCATATTGTCTTTCTTTTTAAAAACATGTTCATGGTTTTAATAGTTAATATGAGATGCTGAATAGCACTAATTGAAAATTGATTTTTAAATTGAGACAACAGCCAATTCACTCGAGAAGAACTCATGGAGATGCTTCATTGACTGTCCCAGTCTCTGTAGAAATATCTTTTAAATTTCTCTGGCCAAAGTCTAAGTACTAATTTATAGCCCTTGGCAACTAAAAAAAAACAACAGTCTGCAGGCTTGTCTATTTAACAGCACAGGACCCCTTTACTATAAGGACTCTATAAATTACACCATTGGAAGGATAATGCAAATTGAATTTATTAAGATGCGGTTCAAAAATTGCTTAAGTACACCTTTTCTTTCACATTCCTAACCCTTTGAATTTATGATCCATTTTGCATAACAACTCTAAGGTTAAGTATTATCAAGCTAGTTTAACCAATGTAGAAAATGAAGAAAGTGATGTGACTAGGGCTCAAATTCAGATGGATTGATCTCCTTCAGAGATACCAGGATGGGACTATTAACTAGAACTGAGGCTTTATGGCTACCTGCTGTTTAGTGAGCCTGCAACAATAAAGTCGGGTTGTTGTGATCCATCTATTTTTCATTAGTTGAAAATTGGATAGTTTTCCAATCTGAGTCAGCAGACATTTCCTCCTTGTCTGAGTTGGTCTTGAATCTTACTAAAATTTGTTCAACATCATGGCAACATTCAAACCTCTTAAGACAGGCAGTTGGTTGTTCTGCATGAGAACAGGTTAGCTTCGAACAGAACCTGTCTCTTGCATGTAAAGAGAAGCATTCTATCACTGAGCCAACACTGTCCTCGTTAATTAAAACAGCAAACCTCTTTTGAGAGCATATTGCTTTCTTACTCTGCACTATTTTGTGCATATTATTGTATTTAATCCTCATAAAATGTCACTGGGTAGCTATCATTATTCCCCACACTTTTTAGATGATAATACTGAGCCTTTGAAAGGAAATTTATTTCTCCCAAATCACACAACTAGTAGAGTATAGAACAAGAATTCTTAATCAGCCTTTGAATCTGCCTCCTGTATTTTCATCCACTAGATGAAATGGTGAAGTTCTGTAAAACTCTCAGGTGACTACCAATGCTGTTGTTTCATGGACTGCACTGTGAGGACCAGGACCTAACCACATTTTACCAAGTAGCAGTCAACATATGCTTGGATACCTCAAGTTATATGTGCTTCACAGACTCAGAAAGGCAAACCTTATCATTTAAGTCACTCTACTGAATATACTATTTTCCTTTTGATTTGATAGTCCTTAGACTAAACCAAAATCTTGACTGTCTAGAGACAGCGCAGTTCAGACTCTAGATCCCAGTTCTGGCTGTGTTCAAATTGTAGCTTTACCCCTGTGTGTGACTTTGGACAAGTTCTTTAAACTCCTTTTCCTCAGTTCATTTTTTAAAAGATATATTAGCAATATTATCTGCGTCATAGGACTGCCATTGAGAGATTTAAAGTACTTGTGAAGGACCCCCAAACCGCTGGTCCTGTTCTGTCCTGAGTGGACGGCGAAGACCCAAGACTCCAAGACACCGGCTTGATGCAACAGCAAGAGATAAGAGGTTTATTGCGGAGCTCCAGGCCAACCCTTATCTCTCGCAGGAGACAAAGGAGCCGACCGAGAGCAGACAAAGTTGGGTTTTTTTATACACTTTAGGGGGATACAACTGAGTATCAGCTTCTCATTGGGTGATGAAAGCACAATTTGAATTCATTGGTTCAGTGTTCGCTCAGGGTTTACACAGCATTGTTGCACGTAGCACTTGCGGCAGTCACGTAGCACATGTAGCAGTTAGATAAATTTTTAACTATAGAGTGGTGTCATAAATTCTTAAGTATACAGTGAGTTCAAACTCCAGGGCAGTGGAAAAGCACAAGATACATTGGTTATCAGTCGGGAAACAAAGGCACATGGGTTATCAGTTGAGCTTGTTTGTTCTGCCTTTCTGCTAGCTATTCTTGAAATACTGTTGCCCTGGATACCTGGGTGTGGGGCTTTAAAAATTAGCTGAGAACTATAGAAACTATTTTAATTCAGCTAAGAACTATAGGGACTATATTAATTTCAATCTTTTCACTTGGAACATTATCTAGCATACTAATTTATCTATAAGAATTACTAGTGTTATTATTGAATTCTACCCTTTCCTTTCCTGTGACACTTATGTGTCAAATGTGTTAATGGTTGGTTACCCAATGATGGACAGAGAGTGGGGTGGAGCTCCCCAATTAAAACAAGCTTGGAAGGAGGAGTGGCATCCACTTGCATAATAGTCTGCCTCTGAAAAACCTATGAACCTGGAGAGAGGATGAAAGACACCCAAGCATCAAGGACTCTCCTTCATAGGGTCGCTATGAGTCGCCTGTGACTTGACTGCACTTAACAACAACAATAACAATAACAACAACAGATGAAATGGTGCCGGAGTCACTATTTTATCTTTACTTGAAAACAGAATTCAAATGGATTGCTATTAATGGAATGTGTATGTGGACATTGAGATGAAAGTGGGCATTTGTTTAGTTCAAATAAAAGAGCAAGAGGAAAGTCTAGTCTCTCAGTTGTTGGATATTTAAGTAGATTATGTTCTATAAACTTTGCCTTAAAAGGGCTGAAAGCCTATTTAGAGGGGAATAAAAGTCAATGGTAGTAACTTTTAGACTTCATGCTTTGAATATATATTGTTGTTGTTGTTACGTGCCGTCTAGTTGTTTGCGACTCATAGCGACCCTATGTACAACAGCCCTAAACCCTGCTCTGTCCTGTGCCAATCGCATTGTCTCTGACACACCCATCCCAATTACCCGAAGTCACTGAATCAATCTACCTCTAGAGGTTGTACATAGGGTTTTCAGAGGTCTGCTATTTCAGAAGTGGATGGCCAATCCTTCTTCCTAGTCTGTCAATCTGACTGTTTAGATTTAGAGGAGTATCTGACAGACAAGCAATATGTGGAGCAGTGAAAGATAAATCCCTCATTGTGGAATGTCCCTGCCCTTAGCCCAGTGTCTTGACCCACTTATTTCCCAGCTCCACCTTCCACCAGGATATCCATTCACTTCTACCAAATCCCTTCAGAATTTATCTTCCATTGTCCGACCCATGATCTGACAGCTTGTATCTGAACACTTTTAAAAAAAATACTGATTTGTTTACAAAGTTCAAATACATTGTTTTTCTCACCAGATCATTCCCCTTTTCTTCACAAACATACATAGATAGATGATAGATAGATAGATAGATAGATAGATAGATAGATAGATAGATACTTTTGATAATGTTAACTTGTGAAAGATTATATAATCCAGTCAGGTTAGTCTGGCAAAGAAACACAAGATCGCATACTTTTCATTCATATATAATTAAATTTTTCACAAGGCAATATCAGTAACTGAGTTTTTATTATCAAGTATTTAATTTTGCATTTGAGTTTTTATCTAGTGCTTAATTTGAGTGTATTATCAAGTGTTTAATTTAAAACTCAAGTATTTGAGTTTTTATTACCAAGTTTTTAATGAAAAGAGTTAAAAGAATGATCGTATCAAGAGAAGATGCAAGATTGTAAGTAAATGGATGCTCCCATTCACCTTCCAATAGCTAGCCCATTGAGCAACAAAGAGGCACAAGGATAAACTGAGACTGCTGACTTCTGGGTGAGAGTCAAGGTGCAGGAGAGTCTAAGAAGCAGAGAAGAAGAGGGAGCTGGGAGACTCTACCTGGGGCATCTGGAGTACTCACTGCTAGCAGCCATTTAAGGCAGGGCTGGGGAATGCCCCACATAGAAGAAAGCAGAAAGGAAGCTAATCTGAGGAAGCTGTGGCTAATTTTTAAAAAATAATATTTATTATACTTTGCATTGTTGAGCATTTTCTCCCCTTCCCCCTTATCCCTCCTCCAACATACTCCTTGTTCCAGATTGTTGTGGTAGCTTATTTGTTAAGGTGGCATGAATTGGTCATAGAGATTCACAGTTTGGGTGAAGAGAGACTGTAACACTGTAAGAGATTACTGTTGAATCTCCCTGTGACCCAAGATGGTACTGGGCACTTGGCCCAAAAAGAAGTACAAGGGCACCAGGGTGTGGTGAATACTTCAGATTAATATGCGACACAAAGTGAAAAAGCTGATACCCTGTCCACAGTAGAACACTACAGGAAATCCTGTATAGGGGAAGTAATGAAGGAAAGATAGATAGAGCCCCTATTTTCAAGAGAGGAAAATCAAATCCCACTACTTTATGTCAGTGTCTATGACTAACTAAACACTCCCTCCTACATATATGCATTGTATCACAGAGATCAAGCATCTAGAACTTCTGAAGCTCTTTTGGAAAAGGGGAAAACCCCCACAAAAACCCTTAGTATATGATTGCCCTCTAGTGGTTCAAAGGGACAAAGAGCAAAGAAGTAACCTCATAGCAGCTGAGTCGAAACACCTTCAGAGATCCCTTGAGCCAGGTGGACTGGAGTGACCAGTGAGGTCCCTAAGGCTGGAAGTCTTTGTAGATAGAGGTGTGCTGCCACACCTCAGTCCTACTGGTGAATGTGAACCTCAACTTTTTGGATGACAGTTGATGCTTGGGCACTGTGCCCCAAGGATTTCCAAATAGAAAATTGTCCACAAGAACCAGAATATAAATAACAATGTTAATATCAAAATGGCCCAAGTGTAACAAAGTCTGAAACACACAATCACAAATGCCAAACAAAGATCTGCTCAAAAGTAAAATGTGAAAAAGGAAATTTCTCCTTTGATGGTTAGAATAACAAAACATACAGCAATTTAAGACTAATAGTTCAAATATATTTTGAAAAATAAAAACGTGCACACATACAGAGAGGGAATGTAAAATGGTGCAATTACCATGAGAAGTGGTTTGCCACTTCCTTAGGAAATTGAAAATAGAAAATATCATTTGATTCAGCAATCTCATTAATAGGTACATATACTCAACATAAATAAGTTACAACACAAACATATATATGCATACCCATGCTCACAGCAACATTATTTACAATAGCAAAGAAATAGAAACAACTCAAGTGGTCATTAACAGACAAATGGATAAAGAATCATAAAAATGTATCACAATTTCTCAATCCACTTGTTTGTTGATGGGCATTTGAGCTGTTTCTATACTTTTGCTATTGTGAATAATGCTGTGATTCACAGAGCTGTACATATCTCTTTTAAGTGTCTCAGTTCTTATTTCCTTAGCTTATATTCCTGGCAGTGCAATGACTGGGTCATATGAGATTTCTATGTTCAACTTTTCTAGGAAATGCCAAGCTGCCTTCTGGAACGGCTATAGCATTTTACAATCCCACCAGCAGTGCATGAGAGTTCCAATCCCTTCACATCCGCTCCGTTTATCGTTTCCTGTCCTGTTAAACTTTGCTACTGCTACTGGAGTGAGGTGGTACATTGATACAATAGAATACCATGCATCACTAAGGATACTAAAATACTATGTAATAAGGGAGCCCTGATAGTCTAGCGGTAAGAAACTGCACTCCAATCCTGAAGGCATGAGGTTCAAGGCCACCAGTCACACTGCTGGAGAAAGATGAGCAACGTCCTCTTGTGCAATTAACTGCCTTTGAATATCTGCCAGAGGGCCACCCACGGGTGGATTCTGGCCCCACAGTACACAACAACAGCTATGTAATATGAGAGGGTCTAGAGAGCATTATGCTGAGTGAAATCACTCAGACTCGTAAGGACAAATAGGACAGCCCATCATTATTGTAAAAATGGCAAGGAGAACTGATTTTTATAAATGTTCAGAAGGAGGAAAAGGAAAGTAGGAAAGGGACAGTAAAAGGGGAAGGGTGGAAATCACTAGGAGAGTTTTCATTTTAATTAGACTTAGACCATAGCTCAGATTATGTTTTGAATTGAGTAGACTAGTTGATAATTTGTAGTTGATAATAGGTGTGCTGTAGGGATGTTTCCACCATCAGCAAAATGTATGGAAGGTTGTCCATTTTTCTTCTATAGAGCAGCTGGTGTGCTCTAAACATGTGCTTTTTGATTGGCAGGGCAACTCCTTACCACTAAGCCATTAGAGCTCCTGGTAAGGGGGGGGCAGGGGGGAAGGAAAGAGGAAGAAACAGGGAGAGAGGGAGAAAGGGAGAGAGGGAGGGAAAGAGGGAAAGAGGGAGGGTTGTAAATGATAAATTAATCCTGAATGAAAATACCCTTGTAAATAGAAGCGCTTGCTGCAGAGGGTCAAGGACTGCAGCTTTCAATATGGATTGAGGCTCAATGTCAAGAAGACAAAGATTCTCACCACTGGGCCAATTAGTGGCATCAGGATGGATGGTAAAGAGACTGAGATTGTTCACAGCTTCAGTTTGCTTGGCTCCACAGTCAACACCCTCGGCACCAGTAGCCAGGAAATTAGAAGATGTATTGCCATGGGAAAGTCTGCTGTTAGGGACCTCTCCAAAGTACTGAAGAGCAATGGTGTCTCTCTAGAGACTAAGGTGTGTCTGATACAGGGCATGTTCTTTGCAATCACTTGTCATGCATCAGAGAGTTGGACAATAACCAAGGAGGATAGAAGGAGAATTGATGCCTTTGAGCTTTGATGCTGGAGAAGAGTATTGAGGGTGCCATGGACTGCTAGGAAAACTAATATATTCATCCTGGAAATGGTTACACCAGGCGGCTACTTGGAGGCAAATATTCTGAGGCGCCATCTAACATACTTTAGACATGTTGTAAGGAGGGACCGGTCCTTGGAGAGGGACATCATGCTTGGTAGGGTGGAGGGACAGCACAGGAGGGGAAGGCCCTCTATGAGGTGGGTTGATTCAGTGACTGGGTTAATCCAGATGGGTGTATCTGAGACGTTGCGATCGGCACAGGGCAGAGCAGAGTTTAGGGCTGTTTTACATCGGGTCACTATGAGTTGCAAGTGACTCGATGGCACATAACAACAACAACAACAACAACAATAACAACTAGAATTTCATTTCTATATAACTGTAAACTTATTAGGGTTTGTCGGACAGAGTAGATTATAAAAATAAAACAGAATATTGAATACAAATAATAAATCAATTAATATTTTGTTGATTTGTTGTACCAATCGTTATTGTTGTGTACCATCAAGTCAGAACCAACCCATAGCTCAGCCTCCAGCAGGTTTTCAGAGGCAGTTAATCTCACGGGAGGAGATTGCCCATCCTTCTCCCATGGAGCACTTGGTGGACTCAATCTGCATGCCTTGAAGATTGTAGCTCAGCTTCTTGCCACTAGGCCACCAGAGCTAATTGATGAAGAAATCAATAAATATTAAATAAATACATTCAGAGAAATTGGAACTCTTGTGAGTTTCCCCCTTTGTGAATCTTTCACTCTCTTCTTTGATTGCTTTTTCATGCACTTACTTCCAACATGATATGTCAAGAGTATTGCAAAATAAATACACCAAGAAGTCACACAAATAAGCTAACTAGAGTATATATTTTTAAATAGATCTTGCGGTTGTTATCGTGGTATGTGCCAACGAGTTGCCTGCGATGCATAACAACCCCGTGTACAATAGCTCTGAACCGTGTCCTATCATGAGCCATTACAAAAGGCCACTCATTCAGCCTTTAGTTAAGCCTTAAATTAAGCAAGATGCATTCTGTAATGTTTGACAGTTATGTCAGATTTCCTATCTCTTCCTTTCACTCGTTTCCTGTGGAAGTGCTGATCTTCATCCAAAACAAGATTTTAGTTCTGCTAACTAAGCACAAGTCTCATCGGCCACCTTTGAGACTCTTGTTAGCCAAATAGCTTTCAGCCGTGATACTGTCATACCTCTCCTCCAACACACTCTTCTCCCAAGGAAGCAAAGCATTAATAATTAGTGAGGTGTGACTTGTTTGATCTGTCACATCAGATTCATTATTTTCCTAACAGGAATCTATTAACCAACTATGTACAGGAATCACTGTATTTTCTTCTTCTTCTTTTTTTTTAATAATTTAGTATAACTCTCAGTTAAATCCTTCACTAAGTAGGCAGGCCTGTATCTAATATCCATGGGATGCTGTTGCTTTTTTTTTAAAAAAGGGAGAGATAGAAATCAATGCCTGTTTGTTCAATAACAGGGCAAAAGAGAAGAGAGCACGTTTGCAAACAGCAGGTGAGGCTTCAATTTGCAAAGCAATCAGAGTATCAGTTGTCTGCCTTCAAGGGCAGAGCTCATAGCTATATAGCAGCACAGGGGAAGGGAGCCCAAAGCTGTAGTACTTTATTTTGAGATATATGCGTCTACAAACAGAGATGTTGCTAGCACTCTTACTTATACTATGATTCTGAATGCTTCTGCTGTGAGGTCCACCTTTGATTCTTAGCAGTCTGCCTTGGTGCTTCTGAAAAGAACAGAATTTCAAACTTATTTTAAAGAAATATGACTTTAGAAGGTAGGACCTACTAGCTAGTCATGAAAAGACAAAATCTAATGGTCTTAGCTCTGCAGTACAACAATTATTTATGGAGCTCCTTCTATGTGCAAGAGTTTGTAAGGTGCTGAGAATAAGAAGGAGTTCTGCTATTCCACGGAAGAAATGTCCACAACATAAGCTTTTTTAGTTGTTACCACCCAGAAAAAGTAAACCTGATACATAAAGTCAAATCTCCATATTTTCTCAGTATCCTAAAAATACAATTGTCTGTGTTCAAGAAGTCCATCTGAAAATCAAACTAGGCTAAATTGTACTACTTTGGACAGTATTGATTATTCATTCGGAATGCATGAATCATATAAGCAGCATGAGAGGAAGGAAGTAACTTATATGAAGAAAATGGTGTGTGCGCTGCATTTTCTCAGCCCCTGGTCGAGCTTGAAAGAAAATGTGTAAACTGGACACTGAAATCCTTCCTGTAGTCATCTGAGGGCATCATTCTCAACAAGATTTGCCAAAGGTCCCCTCTGATTTCTTCTGCTGAAAAAAAGCCAATTTCCCTATTTGAACCTAGGAAGTCTGTTAGGTTTCGGGATATTTTTGCATCTTGAACAGCACATTGAAGCATCCTAACATAGCACATCCTACATTGTAATGTCTAATAAATATTGTCAATGAGACTTCTCCTGAAATCACTCTACTAAGTCCTTCAGAGGAAATGCTGGAGAGCCACGATACCAATTTGAAGACCAAGGTGCATTTGATTCAAGTCCTGGTCTTCTCAATCTCCTGCTATGCATCAAAGAGCAGGACAATGAATAAGGCTGATGGAAGAAAAAATGATGCCTCTGAGTTGTGGTGCTGGAGAAGAGTGCTAACAATCTCATGGACTTCCAAAAGAACAAAGATGTTTTAGAAAAAGTGCAGCCAGAGTGCTCCTTGGGGCAAAAATGGTAAAGCATTATCTTTCATATATTAGATATGTAAATAGGCAATGCCATTCCTTGGAAAAGGACATCATGCTTGGAAAGATGGAGGGTCAGTGAAAGAGAGGAAGACCCTCAAAGCGATAGATTGACACAGTAACAATAGCAGTGGGCTCTAGTGTGGCAGAGATGGTGTGGATGGCACAGGATAGGGCAGTGTTTAGGGTGGCTGTTCATAGGATCACTATGAGTCATAGTTGCCTCGACAGGACCTAAAAACCATAGAGGATGCGCGCTTTTAAATGAGTCATACTTTCAGTTAGATGTGCACAAACCTTTCTTCCCAGATAGTTTAGGAGACAAAAACAATTGCAAAGAGAACAGAAAGGAAAGATAAAGGGATTCCAGGATTCGGATGACACATACATTGCCTCTGTAGGTAATTGTTAAAACTTTTAATAAAGAGTTCGTTATATGATTGAGTATTACGGTTAGCACAGGAATCCAGAATTAAGGTTGCATAGAGAAGTGTACTCGGGGTGGGGGGTGGGGGGGAAGGGACGTGGGAATTGTATACTAATGAAGGAATTTTCCCCCCTTTTTCTCTTCGGAGAGGGAAGCGAGCTGGTGGGGAGGAGTGGGCAGGGAGAAAAGTGCGGAAATGAATGAATGGAAATCCAAAACCTCTGTAAATGTCTATTAAAATTAATAATTAAAAAAAGACTAATAAAAAGCAACAAAAAAAGAGATGTAAGCAAAGTTAAAAAAAAAAATCTGAGTTGATGCTGCCAATAGATGCTTTAGGGGTGTTTGCCAGTGTGCCTGGACCTGAAGGAGCAAAGGAGGTCGGTGTGAAATATTCCGAGAGAATCTCCTGATACTAGCTGTAGTGTTCAAAATAGAAATACTCAGCAGTCAGCTATCCAGCAGAGAGCGATCAGAGGAGAGTAGTTCCCATCTTCACTCCTCTTCCCCTTGAGATCCTGCTGATGATTTCAATTAGCTGAACTCAAAGCCCATTGATGTCATTCATCCCATAAGCCTTCAAAGGCCAGGGCAGGGTGGAGAACAGTGGGTCTGGAAGACAAAGATGGCCAGCTAGCGAGATTCTTTGCCTTTTAGCATCTGCCTTTGTTCTTTAACAAGACGTGGAAGCTCAAAGCCTCATTAGTTAATGTTTTATTAAACAATATTTCTAAGTCACTTACATTCCCAACTGAAACTTAGAAACCATTTCCAGCATTACTGACCTTCAGATAAGTAGGGGGTTAGGGAAGAGGAAGCAAAAATATTTACTTCAAAATTACATCCAGTGTCCTTTCTATAGTTGTTGTTCCATTATTATTCCTAAAGATTAACTGATAGATGTCCTTTTTTCACAACTCATTCCATTATCTCAAGATCATACGGAACAAACAGCACTTAAAATATTGACTGTATAATACTATACAGAAAGTATTTGCTCACAATCGAGTTTGGCTCATAGTTGAGGTGGGGGATATACTTATTCCAAACTTTCCCATATATATATTTGGTGTTATTATGTGCCATCAAGTTATCTGTGACCCGCAACGACCTTGTGTACAACAGTTCTGAAGCCTGCCCTATCCTGAGCCAGTCCCACTAACTCTGACACACCTACTCCCATTATTCCAGTTATTATGTCAATCCATCTCATCAGGATTTTTGGGATTGTAGCAAAGTTTCTTGCCACTAGGACAGAGGAAAAAAAAATAAAAACAAAAATGGACGTCAGAAGAGACTGAAAATTATACTAAGATCATTGAGAAGCCAAAACAAAGAGAAGAAGTGATGAAATAAAGGAGATTAGAAAGAGGAGAAGGCAAAATTTAGAGGATTATGAGATCTAGGGGAAATCCACTTTCTCTGTTGGCTCAGCTTATGAGGAAGGCCCTTAACTTTTGTTGTTGTTTTATTTAAAAATATTTTTATTGGTTTTCATAGAGCAATTCCTTTACATTATGTCTCATTTGTATACATTGTGTTTTATACAATCTCTCATTTACGTGTGTTTCATATACTCATTCATAGACATTCTATTTTACATTATATTTTTTTTAAATTGGTTTACTTACAAAGTTTATAAACACTGTGTTTCACACTATTCCTCATTATGTTTTCCCAGCATCTGTTCAACATTTATTAGAGTTCTCCATATATCGTGTTATCAATCTACCCTCGATATAGGAGCTTCTCAGTATAGAAACCTGTCTTCAAAGGATACACTCTGTCCCTTGTTCTTCTTTCTTGGTGAGAGTAAGTTTCTACTTCTTTGTTGGCTTCTTTCTCCTTCTAACTGTTGTGAATAATAGGTGTTGCCGGTCATCCCCTAGGGAAACACTCCTTACATTATTTCAGGGCTGAAGCAGGATGACAGAATAAAGGGTGATGCATCCCACCCTCAATCATCTTGCAACTGATTGTCTTATCAGACTGTGGGGGATGATTACACTATTGCTTCATTCTTTCACTGCCAAACCTCTGAGAATCATGGTCTACCCAAGCTGACACACACATTTTTGGAGGGACATAATTAATTCCATGATATAGAATTTGACTTATCATCTTAAAGTTATCTTTACTATTATTATCAAGTAATATATTGACATTTCAGAAAGATACATTTCATTGTAGTATGAGTCTGATTACTGTGGAAAAACAAGATCACAGCTCTCAACCTATTAATGTTAAAGCCAAAAGTCAAGTCATAATGATTTCGCAAAGTCAGTAGCCAGTGTACAGTTGGCCTCTGTTGAAGAACACAGCAAGAATGAATATCCTGGCCATCATTCCAGGCTGGGAAGAGCTAGCAAATACAAATGGATAATAGAAGATAGTCTTCTGAAGGAATAATTCTTCAGAATTATCTGTGGACAGGATAAATATCACCAAAAAAGGACAGAAAAAGAATCCTGTAGATCAAAAAAGAGAGACAACAGTTGTCATAGCCCAAAAGACCTCTAGGCCTGGAAGAGAATTCACCCAGCAGGGGCTGTAACTTCAAGTAGAAGATGGTAGTCAGTAATGCAACATCACACCTTGAAAGAAGGGTTGTTGTTGTTGTTATGTGCTGTCGAGTAGTTTGCAACTCATAGCGACCCTATGCACAACAGCCCGAAACCCTGCTCTATCCTGCGCCAACCGCACTGCCTCTGACACACCCATCCCAATTACCCCAGTCACCGAATCAATCCATCTCATAGAGGGTCTTCCCCTCCTGCGCCGTCCCTCCACCCTCCCAAG
>NW_006399827.1:6264123-6276655 GCF_000299155.1 Elephantulus edwardii
AAAAGAAGATGGAAGGAATATACTGAGTCATTATATAGAAAGGAATTGGCAGACACAGAGGAATTTAAAGAAATAACATATGAGCAAGAGCCTATGGTGAAAGAAGGGAGCCTTATGAATAAATACCCTGAATCCTTCCCGTTCCTATTTTTTATCTTCTATTGGTTTATCTCAAAGAACAGGGGAATGCAAGGAAGGTAATCCATGGAAATCAACCTCTAAGGCACAGCACAGGCAAAGAGCAAAAAATGCACGTGGAAGATTCAGCTTATTAAAAAATATGGTGTTAACTACTCCTTCTTTACAGGGCTACAATATCATCTTTATAGATGTCTATTGGTAGGACTTTCCTATAGGTCTCATTGTGAAGAATAACTCAGTATATTGCATTTCACCTTATCTAATAATCACATTAATTGAGCTCACTAATTACATTTCCTCTTTGCATTGTCCTATAGGAAACAAAGTTAAATTTATAGTCTAAGTCCAGGGTCTAATGGCATCAAATAGCTCACTATATATCTTGTCCTTAGTTTCATTTTAACTCTCACTTTCAATTTTCCCATAATCTCTCACTTGTTTGGAAGTGTTATATATATTTGAAAGGGAGCTCCCTAAAGTCTTGTTTTGAAATAAGGTGGGATATGAAAAATAGAATATGTAGTTTTAATTTAGCTTGATACATAACTATGAGACAAAGGATGATTTCAAACCAAACAGTGCTGAGAAGTGTTGTAATCTTTAACCTAAGGTAATAAACTGTTGTTGAAGAAATTTCCTAGTGCATGCCAAACCCTCAAGAAATGTTAAGCATGTTTATTATTAAAAAGTTATAGTTCATTATCTGGCAGTTGATGACTATATAAAAATTACAAAACTTTATTATTTTAAAAATAATTTTATTGAAATTATTTTAGTTTCAGTGTTTTCTACAACAACTGGCTCATAAACTATATATTCAGTGAATAAGCAAACACACACTAAAAAGGAAATTGACATTTTCAAGCCTCCTGACTTTCTTTTTCAAAGGAAACCAGCACCTTTCAAGATCTAAGGCTGTAATTAAATGTCCTGCAAATGATAAATAGAGCAAAGTGAAATAAAAACAAAGACACGACACGTTGTGTGGTAAGAGAGAAGAAAAATCCACATACAGAATTGTCCAAATCGATCAGGAAGGGTTAATGGAATAGAGTCTTTAAACAGTAAAATCAATACTCAGATGGAAGAAACACTGTAGCTCATTTTAAAGTGAGAAAAATGACGGGGGGGCGGGAAGAGAAAAAAAATATGTGACAGTGTTAGAAAACAAATTGTGGTTTGTCAAAGGAAAAAAATAGCAGTGTTTGAACTTGCAACACAAGGGCTCCTCTGAAGTTACAGAAGGGCATAAAGAAGTCAGTAGAATGCCAGAAAAAGCTTACAGGGACACTCGTAGGAATGGCAGAAATGTGAGGCACGGTGAGAAAGGTTTGTTGAATGTCAGATTACCCACTTTTAGTTATTGCTCTTGACTTTCTGCCAATCAATAGCTTTTCTCTGTTTGCCAACCAATTCCTGCAAACCACATCTTTGAAGGAAAATGGGCGCGCGCGCGCACACACACACACACACACACACACACACACACACACACAATTGCATAGACCCTGAAATCTTGCTCTCTTGAAAGGAGAAGCCAAAGTAAAAATATGGACTCCGAACCACTGGAAGCAGGACTGAGAGCAGAGCAGAAAGCTGTCCCACAGTGAAAAATCAACTGCTCTGGGGATTGTTAGAGACTTGACTCCAGTGATACCATCTGATGGCTGTGAGCCTGGCAGAAATCATGGACTTTCTCAAAGTTGAGGAAATAGGAATGTTAAGACCTGCACTGCCTCTCCTTTCAAGCGCCCTTGCTGACTTAATGTGTTGGGGAGGTTCAGAAGTGAATCCACTAATTGTTTTTGAGGAATAAAAGTGATGGAATCTCCTCTTGTAAAGATTTACAGCCTTAGAAACCTAATGGGATGAAATAGGACCAAAATGTTGCCAGTCCTGCTCTGACTTTCGTGAGCTTGGGTAGCTTAGTGGTAAAGAGTTGTGCTGCCAATCCAAAGACACGCCATTCAAATCCATCAGTTGCCCCAGAGAAGAAAGATAGGCAATCTCCTCTAGAGAGTTAGCCATGGGTCAGTTCTGACTCGATGGTACACAGGAACAACAATGCCAGCTATGAGTTAGTTGTGTGTTGATGGCACACAACAACAATCTTTAACTTTAGGGAGCTTTGGTGAACTAGTCGCTAGGGAGCTGTACTACCAACCTAACAGTCACGGCTGTTTGGCAGTTTGAATTCACCAACAACTCTGCAAAAACCCAATGGAAACCAGCTATGAGCTGATTTCAACTAAACAACAACAAACTAGGGGGCTTTATTTAGCTCCAATTTTATAATCATTGCTTTATAAGTCCATATGTTTGGCTCCTAGGTCAGTCCACACTGTGTCAAGGGCTTTCCTCACGTTGGCCACCATCCACTTACTCCCATGATACTTTTTTCTAACAATTAATCATTCTGGATTAAGTGTCCGAATGAATCAAGCAGAAGTTTCTACATCTGTGTTTTTAAGGAGCATTTTGATTGGGTTTCTTCTAAGTGCTTTGTCCTTTGTTCTAGCAATCTGGATCCTGTTCAATATTCTCTACCAGCTCAGCAGTTGGAATTTCACAGTTGTACTTTTGTCATTCTCTTTTGCATTCCTCCATTTCTACACGCACAGGAGGCAATTAAAAAGATCATGACTGGGGTAAATTGTGCCTTAGCCATCAAAGTAAATCTATACTTTTAACAATTTTAAAGTAGTCTTTCAAAGAGTATTTGCCAAGCAATATGTCATTTTATTTCTCGACTTACCTTATATTTTTTAACATGCTATTTAGTTTTCTTTTTCTTCCCCTTTAAAAGGCATCATGAGCTTTCAAAGTACTTTCAAAGGTGTGACATACTAAGTAAACTGATGAAGTCTCACATGTTAGCAGATGCAAGCATGAAACTTCCTCTAAAGTATGGAATGTGAGGACAGCAAACTCTGCACTAGAATATTAATTCTATCATTTAATAGCAAAATGGCTGATAAAACAGTGCCTGCACCATTTAACTTGACAGATACAGTTTCCTCTTAATTCTTTACGGAGTTATGAAAAATTATAAATAATAATATAAAATTTATAGCTCATATCTCACCCATAGTTGTCCTATTATATATTTATGCAGATTATAGAACAGAACTTCTCTCAAAGAACCTTGCAATTTTTTACTACATAATTTTATCCATTTAAGGGTATTTTTTTTTTCAAGTGCCCAAGTGAGAAGGTACTAGAGGAATGAGAATGGAGACAAGAAAGAAAAGGTTGAGGAAGAATGAGTCTTGGCTATTCAAGGCAAACATCTGCTTTATTTTAAATAGAACTTGGAAGCTTTTGTTTGTGGAAAGCTTGGACCATCTTAGAAGGGACACTTGCTGTATCCAGCAAAGTTGGAACCAACCTGTAGCTGACCCTCCAGCAGGTTTTCAGAGGCGGTAAATCGCATGGGAAGAGATTAGCCATTCTTCTCCCACAGAGTGGCTAGTGGATTTGAACCATGCATCTTTGGGATTGAAGGGCAGCTTCTTACCACTGGGCCACAAGAGCTCCCTAGTTACTTGTAATTAATATATAGATAACTTCTAAAAACCATCGTACTCTTTGTGCTTTGTTGATATTCTTTATACATTGGTTATTTCCTTTCCTTTCACATTTTTAACACTTTTAAGAAAATTGCAAGTTCTTTGCTACACATTACCTTGGAAGAAGGATGTACTCCTATGAACAACAGAATGTACAGGAGTCTCTATCCCTAGTTTTAACTTCCAAATACTTAAGTATTTAGATATTAGACAGTACACAAAATGTTTGGGGAAAACATGAAAATAAGAAAGGGGAGGAAAAAAAAGACATGTTGATAACGCTCACAGATTGTTTTCTTTTCTAAAGATTTCTCCAGTTGAAGGAAAGATTGGAGAAATAGAAGGCAGGTAATGAGAGTTTATGAAAATGAGCAAGAGCAGAGGCTCATGGGCCTTGAAAACAGAGAGGATTTAGTTACTCTTGAATCTTCTGCAGGTGTTAAAAAAGCCAAGACAGGGAACATTCCTACAAAGAAAATGTTATGTACAACCTCATAGAGAATCTATCAAATTAACTTTATACACTAGAAATATTTCATTACTCAATCACATTTTCATTATATGATTAATTTCTGGATCAATCGGCAGTTTCGTAAATACCTGACATGGTAGATTAACCACATTAATAGGCTTTCTCTTTTGGAGAACCTTGATCTTAAGTGAACTTTTTAAAAAATTCTTTTTGTTTTATATCAGCTTGCCTATAAAGTTCATTTACATTGTGTTTCACACTATCCTTCATTCACATTGTTTCATACAATCATTTCAATTCATTATGTTTTAAAAAATTGTGTGTATTGTGTTGATTGCCTTTCAGTCAAGCATGACTCATAGCAACCCATGAACAAAAGGTCTGAAGCCACTCATCACTAAAGTTTTACACCATGACGTAGCTACAGATGGAGGGGAACGTGTATGTAAGATGAAATGACAGAGATAGATTTATATTTGTAGTCAAGGTAGCCAATGAGGACTTCAAATAATCTTACAATCACTTATCTTGTAACTCAGAGTCTAAAAGCTGAAGTTCATAGTTATATCTTCCAGTAACCTCTTTGTGTCTGATTTTCTATTGCATTTTCTCCTATTTGTTCGCTCTCTCTGGGTTTATGCCTTTAATAATAAAGAATTAACTTCTAATGTCTTGGGGGGGGAACCCATTAAATCAGTTATGGTTAATTGGAAGTTAATGATATTAACTTTTAGTTTTGAAGACATAATTTTATTCAACTTTTTCCATAACTGCTTATTATCATCATCACCACGATAATAATTACCATTTTTTTAAAAAAATCAAAAGGCACTCAGAGAATAACTAGAGGTGAAACAAGTACCACGTCATTAAGTAGATTTTAACTCCTAGTGACTACAGAACAGACTGGAATTGCTCTGTGGAATCTGAGATTTTCAAAGTTGAAATCTTTACAGAAGCACGCTGTATATACATCTACCGCTCAAAGAGCAAAAGAACAAGTGGTGAATTTGTAGACCTATGTAAAATGAAATCATTAACAGCTTGAAGCTTTTCACCATCTGCAGTGATGTTGCTTATAGGCCGAGTGGTGAGGATTTTCTTTTTCTTCTTGTTAAGATGTAATCAGTATTGAAGATCGCAGTCTTCAATCCTTTGCAGTTAAGTCTTTCAAGACTTCTTCACTTTTGACAAGCAAGTTTGTACCATCTGCATAACACAGGTTCCTGCAATCCTGATGCCACTTTCTTCATACAATTCAGAATTTCCAATTATTTGTCCAGCATACAGATGGAATAAGTACGGAGAAAGAATACAACCCTGGTCCAACCTTTCCTGATTTTAATCCATTCAGTGTTCCCTTGTTCTGTTTGGATGACAGCTTGGTCTAGCCATTGGTTCCACACAAGCACAGATAAGTTCCGGAATTATTCTCCATGTAATCAATATTTGTTGTAATCCACACAATCAAATGGCTTTGTTATGGAAGGAGTTTGCCCACATTTCTCCATCTGAGTGGTTGGTGCTTTGAAACATTGATCTTTCTTTCAGTTAGCAGCCCCCCCCTTGTAACACAATGCACCAGTAGGTCTTCTTGACTCTGTAAAGAGAAGCTTCTGGTGCCTAATCCAGAGAGATTTGCTCTACCAATACAAAGGTACTGCTTCTCTGGAAGTTAACACACCCCTTACCGCACCCCAGCCCTCTCCACAGCTCTGCAGGAAAAAATTGGGCATTTTCTTCTCATGTAATTGACTCTTTCCCCAAAAACTCGTTGAAGCCATGAGTTTGTTCCAGCTCTACAGCAGTTAAATTCTTGGTAGTTTGTTGTTTTGAGTTTTTGTTTGTTTGGTTTTTTTTTTTTTTGTTTTGTTTTATGTAGTAAAGATTGGTGATTGTTTCTTCCTTCCCTCTACTTCTGGGTATTTTTAAGTCTAGAGAACTGAATGGAGAATGGAAGAGAGAAGAAATGGGTTTAGGCAGGCTTGTTCTTGACTGACTTAATTAGTCAAAGGATAACCTAATGCATTGTGAAATCTCTGTCTAAGGCAAATATATTAAAGGCAAGAACATTGATGTGAACCTGGTTCTTGAGGTCCTTTTATAATCTAGAGTCTTGGTAGTTGTTTATATCCACTGAATTGAGTGTATATGTGTTGCATGGAAAGTCTCCAGGTGGTGCAAATGTTTGCAAGCTCAGCTGCTAACCAAACAAGAAAGATAGTCTAGGCATCTACTTTCAAAGAGTCAACCACTGAAAACTCTATAAAACAAAATTCTACTCTACACACATCGAGTAGTCATGAGTTGTAATTTACCTGATGGAAACTGGTCTGATTTTATGACAAAATATTTGACAGCAATGAGATAGTCATTAGTCTGTGATGTTGGATTCTCTTCCACAGAATGAGTCCTCTAAGTCTTATACTCCCTGAGCCCACCTTTCCTTTCTATTTTGACATACGGTTATTACTGCATCCCTCAGTAACACAATATTTATTTAAAATCATGCCTCTATTATCTTGTATAATTTCAAAGATGTGATATTATGATGCATAAACATGTCTTCATTTATAAGTTTCATGCCAGTTTGTTGTTGTTGTTAGGTGCTGTTGGGTCGAGCATGACTCAGAACAACCCCATGAACAAAAGATCTGAAACCTGTTCTAACTTGTGCCATACTCACACTTCCTGACACACAAGAGCCCATTGCAGCAGTCACCATATCAGTGCACCTCATTGAGGGCCTCTCCCTCCCTCACCAACCCTCCACCCTTCCAAACATCATGTCCTTCTCCAGGGAATAGCACCTTCTAGCAATCTGTCCAAAGTATGTGAGGCAAAGCCTCATCATTCTTGCCTTCAAAGATTACTCCAGCTAGACCCTTTCCAAGACATATCCGATTGTTCTTTTAGTTGTCCAAAGGATGTTCAGTGTTCTTCTCCAACACCACAGCTCAAAGTCAATTCTTTTTCTGTCATCCTTATTCATTGTCCAGGTCTCGGGTGCATAGCTAGTAATTAGAAAGACCATGGCCTGAATCAGATGTGCCTTATTTCTCAAACTGACATCACTACTCCTCAATAATTTGGAAAGGTCCCTAATTGCATATTTTCCCAATGCAATGCATCTCCTTATTTCCTGACTGTTTGTACCAAGGGTGTTAATTGTTGATCCAAGCAAGATGAAGCTGTTGACAGTTTCAATCTCCTCTCCATCCATCATGACACTGTACATTGGTCCAATGGTAAGAATTTTTGTTTTCTTGATATTGAGATACAATCCATAATGAAGGCCTCATTCCTTAATCCTCTGCAACAAGTGAATGCTTCAAGTCCTCCTCACTTTCAGCAAGTAAGGTTGTGTCATCTGCATGATGCAAGTTATTGATGAATATCTCTCTCCAATCCTGATGTCACCCTCCTCTTCACAGAGTCCAGCTTCTCGTATAATTTACATAACACATCAATTGAACAGGTATCAAGAGAGAATACAACCCTGTTGCACTCCCTTCCTAATTCCAGGCCATGTTCTCCCCTGATCTGTTCACACAATAGCCTCCTGATCCAGGTATAGGACCCACTTGAGCACAGTCAAGTGCCCTGGGATTCTGGGAAATGTTTCATAGCATTCCTGAGCCAAAGGGTAACATCTATAACTATGGATTTAGTGTTTATTCATGGTTCTGTGAGCTCTGGTGACCTAGTGTAAAGAAGCTGTACCACAATCTCCAAGGCACGTGGTTCGAGGCCACCAGCTGCTTCGTGGAAGAAGGATGGGCAATCTCCTCCTCTGCGATTATCTGTCTCTGCTATGAGTCAGTTCTGACTTGACAGTACACAACAGCAACAGCAACAGCAACTATGGCTTATTGGATTTTGAGGGTCTCTTATTTCAGAAAGTGGATGACTGCTATTTTTTTTTAAAAACCTAACCTATCTTAATCTGTAAACTGCATTAAAACCTGTCCATCAGGGGTGACCCTGGCAGTTATAACGATGGCAATTGAAATGCCAGGTCACTCCAGTACAGAAAGTGACTGATAAGTGTTGTCAGTTAACAAGCAAGCATATACACACCTAAGTTGTAAAATAAGTAACAGCATGCAAATCACTCGCACAATACAACAATCTGACAGATGAGTGTTGTATCCTGAACAGAAAACTGTAAAAACAAACAGACTTAAATATATGGCACTGGATGACCCTCTCTAGCTCCAGCTAAGACAGAAACAAACAGTGGCGGCGCAGTGATGACTGTGGAGTTTTGCAGCTTTAGCTCTTGGGCTGACGCTCAGTGGTAGACTATGATGCAGCTGCTGGACTCGTCTACTGGCTATCTCTCAAGACCTCTTCTGTTGCAGATGCCGCAGACCCCCAATCCATGCCCGTTAGCTGGGTTTGGGAAAGGCAGTTGATCGTGGATCACAAAAAATTGTGGTTACCAATGAGAAGAATGGAAATCCCAGAACACTTAATTGTGCTTGTGTGAAACATACTGAGAGCAAGAGGCTGTTGTACGAACAGAGCTAGAGAGCACTGCCTGGTCTAAAATCAGGAAAGGTGTGCATCAGGGCTGTATCCTTTCCACATACCTGTTCAATATCTATGTTGAACAAATCATCTGAGAAGCTGAACTTTGTGGAAATAAAGGTACACGACAACAACATGGTTCTTATATTGAAAGAGCAATGTGCAAGTGTTTTGTACCCATTTTGTTATGTGCCATCAAGTTGGAATTGACTCATTGCTGACCCTTTAGGGAGTTTTCAGAAGTTATAAATTACACAAGAGGAGACTGTCCTTCTTTCTGGTGTGGAGCAATTGGTGAAATTAAACTGCCTGACTCTAGGTTGACATACTCTTCACTTATCAACTGTCTTCTTACCTGATTCCTCACATTATGAAAACCGTAAATATCTACTGTCCAATTCCTTTGTATGGTAATGGATATCCAATAAGAACAGCATTGGCTGTAATGGTTACCATTATGTATCAACTTGCCTAGTGAGTTAGGAGTTATATAATGATGGCAGTTATATAATGATGTCGTTATCTTCCATGTTTTGATTGTTGTTGTTGTTATGTGCCGTCAAGTTGCTTGTGAATCATAGCAACCCTATGTACAACAGCCCTAAACTCTGCTCTGTCCTGTGCCAATTGCACCATCTCCAATACACCCATCCCAATTACCCCAGTCACTGAATTAATCCACCTCATAGGGGGTCTTCCCCTTCTGTGCTGTCCCTCCACCCTACCAAGCCTGATGCCCCTCTCCTGGGATTATCTTATATTTGATGATTCTCCAAGTACTTTTTGGAAGATAGCCATGTCAAAGTGTGAGGAGTAGGTGTAGTTGCAAGTGAAATACAGCTTTACCATTCAGAGTTGTATCAGGTGCCTCTGGTAGTAACTGCCTGAAGAGATGGAAACAGTCTCTTTGTATTCTTCTTGTAGGATTTTATCTCACTTAGAGGCTTGCTTACTATCTAAAGTGGCTTCATGTGAATCTGACACTAACTGTACAATGACTCCTAGGTGCTTTGGAAATGTCTACCCTTTTTAAGTAAAAAGAGAAGATAATTTCCAAGTGTACATATGATTTCCTAATTCTGGCCAATGCTACATTAGTGCTATCGAGGTTACTAGTGATATAATTTGGCTCACTCTGCATAACTTCAATGGTAGTAAGTCCCTGGGGTCATCAATCATCATTACATGAGAGCCTTTTCCAACAAATCAGACAGCCAGTGGCCTGATAAAGGAAGGGACTATAACCATCACTGATGCAATCTCTAATTATCCACCGTTCATTTTGCTACCAGATTTTATCATTTCAAATAGCTATGCAGTCCTCAGAACAGAACAAGGGAACACTGCATGGTTCAAAATCAAGAAAGGAGTGCATCAGGGATGCATCTTGTCCCCTTACATTTTCAATCTGTATGCAGAACAGATCATTTGGGAAGCAGGACTTTATGAGGAGGAGTGTGATGTCAAGATTAGAGGGAGACTCATTAACAACGTCCAATATGCAAATAACACAACCGTGCTTGCTGAAAGTGAACAAGACCTGAAGCATTTGATGCAAAAAGTCAAGGACTGTAGTCTTCAATATGGTTTGAAGCTCAACATCAAGAAGACAAAGATTCTCCCCACTGGACCATGGGAGCACCATATTAGATGGAGAAGAGATTGAGGTTGTTAGCAATTACAGCTTGCTTGGATCCACAATCAACATTCTTAATACCAGCAGTCAGGAAATCAAAAGATGAACTGCATTGGGAAAATCTACTGTCATGGACCACTCCAGAGTGCTGAAGAGCAACGATGTCAGTCTAGATACAAAGGTGCACCTAATCCAGGCCATGGTTTTCTCAATTACTTGTTATGCTTCAGAAAGTTGGACAATGACTAAGGATAACAGAAGAAGAATAGATACCTTCGACTTGTGGGGATGGAGAAGAGTCTTGAACATATCATAGACTGCCAAGAAAACAAGTAGGCCTGTCTTAGAGAAGGTGAAATCAAGTCTTTCCTTGGAGGCTAAGATTTTGAAGCTCAGCCTCACTTACTTTGGGCACGTGGTCAGAAGAGATTAGTCCTTGGAGAGGGACAACAACTCAGAAGGGTGGATGGACAGTGCATGAGAGGGAGACCCAGGATGAGATTTATTGATACAGTAACTGGGGTGATGGAGGTTTGTGTGTCAGAATTAGTGAGACTGGCTCAGGACAGGGAAGGGTTCAAATCTGCCATACATAGGGTCACTATGCATCACAGGTGACTGAACCAATAACATTTCATGACAGGTTTGGAAGCAGGAGTGGCATTCGCTTCCCAAACAACCTGCCTCTGGAAGCTCTATAAACTTTGATAGATGTCTGTAGTTGTAGAGGGGCTTCACGCTTTTTGTTCAGAGGGTTGCTATGATTCATGCTCTACTCAAAGGCAATTAGCAACAATAATTGTTATTACTGTGTATTGTCGAGTTGAAATTGACCCATAGCTGACCCTCTGGTAGGTTTCTGGAGGCAGTTATAGGCACAAGAGGAGTTGCCCATTGTTCTCCCATAGAGCACATGCCTTCAGAATTGCAGTGCAGCTGCACAAATTCATCAACAACAAAAATGTATGTATATCAACCGAGAGAAAAGCTCTCTATGGGACATGCAGAATACAAATGAATTTAACCAGCATCGATTTGTGTAAATCTAAGCTACCAGGAAGCTGATCCTATAAAAAGTATATATTAAGTATTAAGGAAATGATTAATGATGGGTTGAAAGAAAGACTTGTGCATGATATTCTGTACCTGTGATATATAATAAGATCATAGGTATCGTGTTTTTTTTCACACCTGGAGCATACCATTTATCATGTGCAGACATTTCAGGAAATGGAGTACTCAGAACAGTTTGACAAGGGGACTATTATCTTAAAAAGTAAGGTGAATAGATCAAGAGAAACATTGTGATGTTTGTATTATGCTGTACAACTGGACGGGAAGTTCCCTTCCACTTGAAAGCAAAGCAGAAGAGGCAGAGATTAATGAGTCAAAGCTAATTAAAGAAGTAATTGCTTCTGGAGACGTGCCTTAGGTAGGGAGGTAACTGTTGTGGAAGCTAAAAATATCATAGCTTGATCAAACAAAATTGCACAACTGAAAGATAAGTAGAACAATAAAATGCCAAACACATTAAAATGCACCCTGTTTATTAAAAAAATTATTCGAGTCTTCAGTAAAAACCTAATTAAGATACATTGTAACTGAGCTTCAGTGTTGTTGTAATTGTTACTTTGTAGTTATTCTCTTGTTGTATACCATCGAGTTGGAACCAACCCGCCAGCAGATTTTCAGAGGCTGTAAATCGTAAGGGAAGAGATCACCCATCTTTATCCTGAGGAGCAGCTAATGAATTAGAAGCACTTGCCTTACTTTATAGCACCATTCTTTATCCTTGAGCCACCAGAGCTCCCTAGTGGAGTCCCGAAATCCTAGTGTTAGGTATCTGAGACCCTAGGTGTCCCAGAGAGAAGTAGGACCCAGGGTCCTGACAAATTTTCAAATATCTAGAATGATAATGAAACCATGTTTTCATTTCCTGTCAGACTAATGGAAAAATCTGATCCATTGCTTTCCAATGGAAGTCTACCTCTTAGCTGTGGGAGAACAGGATAGCTCAGGTGTATGCGTATTCTATTAATAAAAAGAAAGAAAATGATTAAGTATTCCTTAAGCAACATAGGTCAACATACAAAAATCAGTTGGCTTTCTCTACCGTGACAAAAAGAATACAGAGCCAGAACTAA
This sequence comes from Elephantulus edwardii, assembly GCF_000299155.1. Classification (NCBI taxonomy): domain Eukaryota; kingdom Metazoa; phylum Chordata; class Mammalia; order Macroscelidea; family Macroscelididae; genus Elephantulus; species Elephantulus edwardii. The sequence goes on from NW_006399827.1 coordinate 6,276,619, forward strand.
GAGAAACAATACCTTTCACAATAGCTAATCACAAGAT